>NW_016107463.1:4352321-4403629 GCF_001604975.1 Cebus imitator | reverse complement strand
TGGAGCACCTCTGCCCGGGAATTTCCTAGTCTGTGGGCAATAAAAACACGGCGTCCACTCACCCTCTGCGCTTTCACTGGGAGCTGCAATCCTGAGCTGTTCCTAAACGGCCATCTTGGATCCACCTTCCAAAATGGAGTATTATTCAGCCATAAAAAAGACTGAGACCCAGGTATTTGCAACAACATGGGTGATTCTAGATATCATTATGTTAAGTAAAACGAGCCAGGCACAGAAAGACAAACATCACATGTTCTCACATTTATGGGATCTGAAAATCAAAACAATTGAACTCATGGACATACAGAGTAGAAGGATGATTACCAGAGGCTGGGAAGGGTAGTGGGACGCTGTCAGGGAGATGGGGATAGTTTGATTAATGGGTACAAAAAAATAGAAATAATGAATAAAACATTTCTGGTAGCACAATAGAATGACTATTGTCAATAATAATTGTATATATTTAAAATTATACTTTAAGTCCTGGGATACATTGCATGACATGCCGGTTTGTTACATAGGCATACATGTGCCATGGTAGTTTGTTGCACCTGTTAACCCACCATTTACATTAGGTATTTCTCCTAATGCTATCTCTTCCCCAGCCCTACACCCCGTGACAGGCCCTGGTGTGTGATGTTCCCCACCCTGTGTCCATATGTTCTCATTGTTCAACTCCCACTCAAGTGAGAATATGAGGTGTTTGGTTTTCTGTTCTTTTGTCAGTTTGCTGAGAATGATCGTTTCCAGCTTCATCCATGTCCTGGCAAAGGACATGAACTCATCCTTTTTCATGGCTGCATAGTATTCCATGGTGTATATGTGCCACCTTTTCTTTATCCAGTCTATCATTGATGGGCATTTGGGTGGGATTCAAGACTTTGCTATTGTGAGCCACGCCACAATAAATATTCATGTGCATGTGTCTTTATAATAGGATGATTCATAATCCTTCAGATGTATACCCAGTAACGGGATTGCTGGGTCAAATGGTATTTCTGGTTCTAGATTGTTGAGGAATTGCCACACTGTATTGCACAATGGTTGAACTAATTTACAATCCCACCAACAGGGTAAAAGTGTTCCTGTTTCATCTCACCCTCTCCAGCATCTGTTGTTTCCTGACTTTTTAATGATTGTCTTTCTAACTGGTATGAGATAGTATCTCATTGTGGTTTTAATATGCATTTCTCCTAAGACCAGTGATGATGAGCATTTTTTCATATGTTTGTTGGCTGCATAAATGTCTTTTGAAAAGTGTCTGTTCATATCCTTTACCCACTTTTTGATGGTGTTTTTTCTTATAACTTTAAGTACTTTGTAGATTCTGGATATTAGTCAGAATGGATAATATCCATTAGCCAGATAGATAGATTGCCACCTACATTTTTTCCCATTCTGTAGATTGCCTGTTCACTCTGATGATAGTTTCTTTTGCTGTGCAGAAACTCTTTAGTTTAATTAGATCCCATTTGTCTACTTTGGCTTTTGTTGCCATTGCTTTTGATGTTTTCGTTATGAAGTATTTGCCCACATCTATGTCCTGAATGGTTTTGCCTAGGTTGTCTTCTAGGGTTTTTATGGTTTTAGGTCTTTCCTCTATCTTGAGTTAATTTTTGTATAAAGTGAAAGGAAGGAATCAAGTTTCAGCTTTCTGCATATGGCTAGCCAGTTTTCCAAACACCATTTACTAAATAGGGAATCCTTTCCCCATTGCTTGTTTTTGTCAGGTTTGTCAAAGATCAGATGGTGGTAGATGTGTGGCATTATTTCTGAGGCCTCTGTTCTGTTCCTTTGGTCTATATCTCTGTTTTGGTACCAGTACAATGCTGGTTTTGTTGCTGTATCCTTGTAGTATAGTTTGAAGTCAGATAGCGTGATGCCTCTGGCTTTGTTCTTTTTGCTTAGGATTGTCTTGGCTATGTAGGCTCTTTTTTGGTTCCATATCAAGTTTAAAGTGGTTTTCTCCAATTCTATGAAGAAAGTTAATGGTAGATTGAGAGGGATAGCATTGAATCTATAAATTGCTTTGGGCAGTATGGCCATTTTCATGATACTGATTCATCCTATCCATAAGCATGAAATGTTTTTCCATTTGTTTGTGTCCTCTCTTATTTCCTTGAGCAGTAGTTCGTACTTCTTGAAGAGGTCCTTCACATTCCTTGTAAGTTGTATTCCTAGGTATTTTATTCTCTTTGCAGCAATTGTGAATGGGAGCTCATTCATGATTTGGATCTGTTTGTTATTAGTGTATAGTAATGCTTGTGATTTTTGCACATTGATTTTGTGTCCTGAGACTGCTGAAGTTGCTTATCTGCCTAAGGAGATTTTGGGCTGAGATAATCAGGTCTTCTAAATATATAATCATGTCACCTGCAAACAGAGACAATTTGAGTTCCTCTTTTCCTAATTGATTACCCTTTATTTCTTTCTCTTGCCTGATTGCTATGGCCAGAACTTCCAACACTATGTTGAATGGGAGTGGTGAGAGAGGGCATCCTTGTCTTGTGCTGGTTTTCAAAGGGAGTGCTTCCATTTTTTTGCCCATTCAGTATGATATTGGCTGTGGGTTTGTCATAAATGGCTCTTATTTTGACATACGTTCCATCAATATTTAGTTTATTGAGAGTTTTTAGCATGACGAGCTGTTGAATTTTGTTAAAGGCCTTCTCCACATCTATTGAGATGATCATGTGGGTTTTATCATTTGTTCTGTTTATGTAATGGATTATATTTATTGATTTGCATATGTTGAACTAGTCTTGCATCCCAGGGATAAAGCTGACCTGATCGTGGTGGATAAGTTTTGTGATGTGCTGCTGGATTCGGTTTGCCAGTATTTTGTTGAGGATTTTCACATCAATGTTCATCAGGGATGTTGGCCTGAAGTTCTCTTTTTTTTGTGTGTAGGATTTCCTCTGTTTCTACTGTTTGAAATAGTTTCAGAAGGAATGGTACCAGCTCCTCTTTGTGCATCTGGTAGAATTCAGCTTTGAATCCATCTGGTCCACCAAATAACTTAATTGTACATTTTTAAAGAGCTGAAAGAGTATAATTGGATCATCTGTTACTCAAAGGATAAATGCTTGAGGGGATGGATACCCTATTAGTCATGATATGCTTATTTCACATGGCATGCGTCTATAAAAACATCTCATGTATCCCATAAATATATATACCTACGATGTACCGACAAAAATTTAAAATGAAAAAGTTAAAAACAAGCAGTATTTAATGAAACAGATTTAAAAGACTTGGCTGATTTAGGCCAAAGTAAATTATATCTATTATCTATTTATCTATCTATCTATCTATCTATCTATCTACCTACCTACCTACCTATCTATCTAAATTAGTTGTATTGTATAAGGATACAAAGAGTAATTTTAATTAGCCAGGTGTGGTGGCACACGCCTGTAGTTCCAGCTATTTGGGAGGCTGAGCAGGAAGAATGGCTTAAGCTCAGGAGGCAGAGGTTGCAGTGAGCAGTGATCGCACTACTGCACTCCAGCCTTGACAACAGAAACAGACTGTCTCAAAAAAAAAAAAAAAATAAAAAAAACAAAAATAAAAAAAAAAAAAAAATTTATTAAAAAAAAAAAAAAAAAAAAAGAAAAAAAAAAAAAAAAAAAAAAAAAAAAAAAAAAAAAAAAGCTAAAACTTTTTCTAGCTATGTAATTTTCAGTAATTCTTCCCATACTTTCAATATCAAAAGGCACGTTTGACAGCATTTCTTCTTACGAATTTGGAGTTTACTTACAATTATTTTATTTTTCTACATATTTTGCCTAATTTAAAATTGTATATCCCTGTAGTTCAGTTTAAGAAATGTTTTAGATTTTAGTGTGAAACAATATTTGAGATAGATTCAAGGAACTGCCTAACATTGATTCTTTGCACTGGAATAAAAAGGCGTGAAAGTGCAGCTGTGTGAATGCAGGGTTGACAGCACTCTCTGGAGTATGTTAGTTGGCACCAGTCTTAGGGCTGGGAGGGTAAACAAGATAACCTGGGACGTCTTCCAGTAATGCCTAAGGGTGTGTGTGTGTGTGTGTGTGTGTGTGTGTGTGTGTGTGTAGGTGGGTTGAGGTTAGTTAGGGAGTTAAGATCGTTACAGCCTAAATATTGTCAACTGGCAATCTGCAAAGTCACTAGACAAACGTCTCATTCTGACTACTGATTTATTATATCACTTGGTTAACAAAGTCTTGTCAATCTAGATTTTTTATGCTGGACTTCTAGATTTAAACCTCTCTACAGTAATAGAGAAAGGTTTCTCTTTGTATGTTTTAATTTTAAAATATCCTGCTAGTCTTTGCAAAATAGTTACATACGTACAGGTTATATAATTTGGTATTTGCTACTTAATGGTAACAGTTTTGTTGCATGAATTCAGTAATAATCACTTTTAAGATTAGTTTGAACTGTAGTTGTTGATTTTTATAGTACTTAGTAAAACAATGTGTCTGTAGACCTCAATTTATTTCATGAAATACTTTAAGCACTCAATAAACATCATCTGTAATTAATACACTTGGTCATTCTCTCATATTTTATGAGTCTTTGGGGTATCTTAATCAACTTTATAAATTTGTTAAATTTTTGGTTTTGTTTTGGTTGGAAAAATTGAGCCAGGTAGCCTACATTAAATAAACATATAGTGTTATGATATTATTTAATATTTAAGAAATAAAATACTGTGTTGTGTTAACTCAAAATGTATTGAAAACATACCATCAGTTGTATAGGTTACATCCCCATTCTTTAGTTCCAAACTAATGCTGTTTAACTTTAAATTCATCTCTCACTTTAGTTTCATATTTAAATTGAAAACTGTTTGTAACTCTTTTGCCCAAATTGTTTCTGACAGAAAATTCTTTTTAGTCTTTTGCCACTGATGCTATTTTCAAGTGTTGCAAATTTGCTCTATCTGTTTTCTCTCTTGCACATAGTGTAGGCTATCGTTGGCATTCTAGAAAGGAAAACTGGATTTCTAGAAATTGGATATAATCCAAGCCTCAGACAGAGGCAGAAGGAAAAGTAGGACCATATACTCCTGAGCAATGAACAATGGAGCTTAGCATTAAACACAAAAGTACTGTGTTTAATATGTATTCTTAACAATGAAAGCTGCTTTTCATTTACAATTTCGAGCTGAGCAGCTTGTACATCATAGGTGCTCAGTAAACATGAAGAGAATTAGAATACAATTTGAGTTGATTTGCAAGTTAGTGTATAATGCTAAACGTAAAACAGTATTGCTTAACCAAGTCAAAGTGTTTCTGTACACGTGCAGTTGAAATCCAGGAAATAATTTCTGCTCAGTTAGGAAGTTTTGCCCCACTCATGTTACACATTTGCATGTGTTTTTATAAGCTTTTGATGTAATCTTGGGTTTTCATATTTTTTCATTGTTGAGAATTTGGTGGAAAAAATTTGGGAGAGGGTCTTGCTTCTCATAAAAGCATTTTCAGGTAATACCTTGAAAAATAGCGTAAATATTTTTCTGCAAATGAAGTTTTGTCAAAAGACTGAATAAGAATTGTTATTCACAATGAATTTTTCTCAAACTAACTCCATAGAGAATTTTATGTTGTTTGGTGCGTAAGCACGTATAGAATCTGTTTCTGTCCATTTAAGCATGTTACTTTATTTACTTTTATAAATAATTCAATGAGGGTTTGTAAATTATGAGTTTTACTTTTTTGTGGGAAAAGATTGGTGTATATTCCCTTGACAGCTAGTAAAGTATTTGCCATATGAAAAAGTTTAATAAAATGATAGTTGAATTTTTATAGCCACAATCTAAATGAATATATAGTGTCCTATTAAAAAAACAAACAAACAGGAAAGCAGCTGAATGCAGGATTTTTATAGGTAGTTCAGAATCTTCAAAAACAGTAAAGATGGCCTTCTGTGCCAGAGACAAGATGCAAGGCATATTACATACATGAATATCTAGTTTTACTTATCAGTCTGATGCAGATAATGTTAGTAATATTTACTTCTTGTTTTTTTTTTTCTTTCTTCCAGAATATAAGTGGGGTAATAAAAGCAGGATTAAAGGAGAGAGGAAAGGAAGTTTCTGTTAATAAAGTCTAGCCTAAGGTGACTTCAAGAGAACAGGACAATTTAATATTTCAACAAGTGATGCATTAATCACAGATGAAAAAATGCTCAATTAATGCTGATTCCATGACCTATATTTCATCTAGTATCCAACTACCTTAGAGGGTAATTAGATGATTGTTCCCCATTTCCCCACCTTCCTCTTTGTTCCCCTATTATCTGTTCAGAATGGTGGCTAAATGATAATCTTTCAATAGATGTAAAAAACGTTTTTCTCTTTTTTTGTTTACTAAATGCATATTGTAGTAAATGAAATTATAGTTTTTTTTGCATAATGTCTCATAAATGTTGTTAAAATTTTTATAATCAGCATCATTATTGTTAGTGATTCTCTGAACATTGTAGGACTTCTGAATATATACCAAAGCTTCAAAAATGCGTTAGGATTCCCTGACTGAATATGGAATATCCTGCATGATTTTGGATGAGAAGAAAAGAGACACTGTGATTCTTTAGTTTCTGTGCCATCATTAACGTTGTTAATGATGCAGACTTTCATCCTTTGGAGACTGCTGTCCTGTTTACATATTGCTTGAATTTATTAGGTAATAAATATTAATGAGCTTTATTAGCCCCATTCTTTAAGGTGCATTCAGTCTCTCTTTCAAATGAGATCACCTAATCATTTTCATTACCCTTCCTTGTCAGCTCTGTTCTGTGTAATGATTATTTACATGGCTTCCTAGAGTTATTTTAAGTCTTGCTGGTTTCCTTCAAAAGCAGGAAAGAATAAAGCCACTTATAACTGGAAATATGTCAAACACATCTTAGGTTTGAGATAACTTTTGTTTTCACTATGTGTTAAACGCAATGTGGCATAGGCTGGTTAGTGATGTTGATAGGTTTTAAAGTCATGCCTTATTTGAGGCTGTGAACACACATCAAGGGGTGAGAAAATGAAGCAGAACTTTAAATACACTTGATGTTTCTACACAAGACCAATTTTTGTTGTACTTAGATGTGATTGTAGGAATAACAATTGCATTTTGCAGAGTCCAAACATCCTCTACTGTGGCGAATGCCATGCAGATTACAGAAAATGCTGCCTAGTGTTAGATATTCCTAATTTTTCTGATTTATTTATATTTTTATTTCTTAGAGAGAGGATCTTGCTTTGTTGCACAGGCTGGAATGCAGTGGCATGACCAAAGCTCATTTTAACCTTGAACTCCTGGGCTCAAATTATATTCCTGCCTGAGTCTCCTGAGTAGCTAGAACTACAGTCATGTGCCACCATGCCCAGCTATTTTTTTTTTTTTTAATTTTTGCAGAGACAGGGTCTTGCTATGTTGCACAAGTTGGTCTCAAACTCCTGGCCTCAAGTGATCCTCCTGCCCTAGCTTCCCAAAGTGCTGGGATGATTACAGGCAGGAGCCACTGCACCTGGCCTATGATTTAGGTTTGAAGGAACAAAACCCAAAGGAAAAGTGAGACAGTAGAATTTTGGAACTTTCAGTAACACTGGGACAGGGCAAAAAGAAAGCTCAAAAAGAAATTTAGTAACCTCCTGGAACGTTTCATAGGAGGCAGTGATGTGTTCAGGTACAGATTTGAATGCAGACTCCATAGATTACTATATATATATGAACTTGGATTAAATTACTTTTTCTTCAATTAGACATGTCATGTTTTATAAAATATATTTCACATATAAGTAAATGTAAAACCAATTACTATTAAAACAGGTGAGAAGCACAAAGCTAGATATTTAAATAAAAGTGCTTAGTGAATTCTTTCAGAAGATAAGATAAATACAGCCTCTGAGTAAAATCCTGGCTTAATTAGCTTAACAATTTTTAAAGACTTCTTTCCGGGGAGGTTGTGTCCTGGGGATTTGGGGGATCTGCCATGTGGAAAGGCCAGTTACAGTCCAGCCAACTGAAACACGGTAAGGAAATGTGAGATTTTTTGCATTCTCCGTCTCTAGGCTCATTGTGATCAACAGCCAGCTCCCAGGAGTAGGGAAAAAAAGGAAAGCAAAAATTCACTGGGGAGAAGTGAGTGTTCTCAAATGATGCAAGAGGCAGCATTGCTTTGAGGAAAGAGAAAGAACGTCACGAGGACATGTCAGGAGAGCTACTTATAGGTATAGTTCAAATCTTGGCTAGCTAGCCTTTGTGAGGTCCAAAAGATGCTACAAATGGTAAATGGAATCTTTGTGATCTTAGCCCTTAATATATCTTTCTGTTGAGTCACACTGTTCCAGTACAGACTATTTGCCTTCTATGCCTGGAGCACAGCTGTTGACCTGAAATCTCCCTTCATAAGCATTATTTTTTGTCTCTCTCTGTGTTAGACCTTCTCTTTCCTATAACCCATGTCTTCATCTTCCTTCTGGTTTACTTCCTTGTTTTATATATGATTAGTATTTTGTCTCTGGAAGCCTGCAAAATCTCCTGTTTGCCTCCAGTGTCCTAAATTTTCACAATGATGTGTGTCCACTGAGTTGGGAACACTGGTTTTTAATCTCAAAATTTTTGTACTTCAGATCAGTGAGTTGAACTATTTCTTTGATGATTTCCTTTTTCTTTTTCTTCATCTCTCTTTCCAGAAACTATTATTTGACTAATTCTGGACTTTTACTTTGTAAAGTCTTCTTATTTTCCACTTCTGATTGCTCTCTCTTTTGAGAATTTGCTCAACTCAGTCTTTCAAACTGAGATCGACTTTCTGCTTTACTTCCAAGAGGTGTTTTAGCATTGACTATTTCTGTTTTACAGCACATTATATCAATACTTTTTCCACGGATGCAGTAGTTTCTTTAGCCCTCAAACAATAATATGGTAGTTTTTAGCAGGATCCTTCAAGTTCCTTTCTTTAAAAATATCAGTTTGTACCTTTATATCTCAAGGTGGAGAATTTTCTCAGCTATCTGGGAATCATTGGTTTTCTGTGCTTACTTAATAGTGAGATATTACAATGCTGATTAGAAATTTAGCATATGGGTGGAACTTGTCAGTATTTTCCCTTTAGGATACTGTTTCTTTGCCATTTTGTGGAAACCTAGTCTTTTCCTCTGATTTCATCAGATTTTAAAAAGAGGATTCTCATTCTCTTGCCTGGAAGGTATGAAACCTGGCTGTCAATGACCTGGGAACCAAGTAGGGAAAGAGGCCTGAGAATTTAGCATTCAGGATGAATAGACTTGTCTAGTTTCTCTGTCCTGAGTATGCTAACACACTCTAACTGGGCCTGGTGTTGCCAGGCAAGAACCCTCTGTTTTCCCTTCTCTAGGAAAAAAAAAAAAAGCCTAAACTTCTTCTCATGTAGAAAAGAACAGTCACTCAACAGCACAGAATGTGAAGGGAGACCTAAGAATCTACCTGCTTTGTAAACATCCAATACTCAAACATGCTTATTTTAACCCAAACTTACATCTGCTTTATACAGTCATTTCTGGAAGAAGTAGATATCATCAATTCCTGACCATTTTGAAGAATATGTTGCTTAAATTAGTTTTAATTCAGCCTTTTTTATTGTAAATTTGGGTTTTATGTAACAGTACATATGGGTTAGTTAGATGGATTACTAAATAACGTTAAGAACAAGTCAAACTTAACAGCAAAAGCTTCAGAAAACAGACCATCTGATAACATAAAATTGGATTGGAGACTCAGGAAATTATTAAATTTGAATCTAAAATAAGATGGTTTAAGATAAATCTCAAAAGACTTATTGTTCTTTCCAGGTGTGCATCTTAAGAAACTTGAAGGGTTTGTATATTTGAACTCAAAACCAGATACTGCTCAAAGATACGTAGCTGAATTTTGCTCTGAGTTTTGTGGTTGACCTGAAATCCCAATACAAAGGAAAAGCCCAAGAGTGTGAAACCAGATCAACCCAAATATGAGACTGTTCATGTGAATGCTCTGTGAACTGAGACCACTAAGGATCCCTTGACTCTAATTACAGTGTGGTCTCATTCAGTAAAATGTAGGAAGATCATGTGATTTCCTTACTGATTCTGGCACCTGTTACATCTTTATTAAATATACATATGTTCTGAAGTAACTCTCCAATTATACAACACATCTTTAAATACAATACATTGATTCATATAACTTAAAATTTTAATAATGCGCTATAAAGAGATGTTATCAAGTCATGTATTAGATATTCCAGATTCTGACTGTAAACATAAAGACTGATAAATAACTTTAATTTCTAAGGATGACGTTAGGGAAACTTATGACATATAATAGCAGTTGTAACAACCAAATATAAAAGAAGCACAGAAAACATCCATACTTTTGAAGGGATCAACTGTTTTTTATACCTTAGAAGAAGCTTCAAAATTATAAAGATATGGTTACATTACATATACACAGTTTGGAGGAATATTTTTATATGCATAAGAAAAAATTAATGAGAATATAGAAATTATATTTAAAAACCACATATTGTCTTCTACAATGCAGAATTCTTTCTCTAGATTATTTTAATACAATTATGATAGTAACCATCGGATAAATGTTATTTTTTGCATTGTTATGTATTTTTCTGAATTACCTTTTTTTCTTAAGAGTAATATATTCATTAGAGAATTATAGAGATTCTATTACACTAGCATATGTTTTTAAGTACCAACACAAGTAGTGTGAAACTGAAAATAAATGTGTGACATTAGGATTCCGCCTAGCTATCACTGTTTATTTGAATTTCTTTGGAAGAAGAAAGTAAAAAAAGAAACATACCATTATAACTAACATTAATGCTATTTTGTGGTATGAGCGGGTCTATGCCACAGTAGATTGTTGAGAGGTTCTGCTTTTGAATTCACTGGAATGGCAGAGTCTGGATTTAGCCTCCTTATGAAACAATAAAACAAAAACAAAAGGAAAGCTGAAAAAAAAAACAACAAAACCAACAATTTCCTGTTTGTTATACATGTATATGAATACCTACTGTGTGCTAGGGATTGAGGTAAGGATGAGTGTACAACAGTAAGTAAAACAAAAGTGCTGCTGTTATCAGGCTTACAATCTCCTGGGGGAGACAGCAAATAATCACTTCTTAGGAAACAAACATGGGTCCCTTGAGGTTCCTGCCTAAACAAAATAGATACATCAGCTACTCCTATATTAATTTTAGAGTGTGTATGTCATGAGGTTTTATTCCTAATCTTAGAAACCTGTAAAACTAAATATATCTCCATTAATTTTATATTAGTCAATATGATAATCACATTTCTTTGTGATCACACGTCCATGTGCCAAACTTCACTGATGCAACCCATTTGGCAGAAAAATTTATAGTTTGTCTTTGTTTCATATGACAGATTGAACCTTGAACCACAAATTGAACTTGAGTGAATTCTATAAAAGTTATAGCAATTTAAAATTTACACTGGTTGATTTGAGAAAGATATTTATTTATTCAGCTACAAGCATCCTCATATCTTTTAAACTATACAAACTGTGTCTTAAACCCCCTTCATTTCCCCCATAGAGAAATAGTAAATAAATGTAATATACTTGTCAACTTCTTTATTTTTTCAAGTATTCATTTCATTATTTTTTTCTAAATATTCCTAAAATATACCAAAATGAACACTGAATACACTAAATATGTGATTAAAAATGTTTATTATGTAAATAAAATACACAAACTCCAATTGATACACTTAGGGTGAGTGGCTTCACTTTGATATCATATGTAAAATGCCATGGAGATTACTTCAAAATTACAAGCTAAGGAAGAGAGAATGGATTTCAAGCTAGGCTAAGAGCTACTAAAGGGGATAATAGACTTTTGATGTCTGCCTTTTCACAGTAGCACAATAGCTAATTCATGTGACTTCTGACCTTTTAGTGTCTTGTAACCAAGTATTGGCATTAATCTACTGCTTATCTGTCACCTACCACATTTGGTAGTCCCAATCCCTGTTTTCAATTATCAGTCATTAGAGAAGGCACTGAGCAATTTCAGAAGAAAACTCACAAAACCTTTGAGCTGTTTTCGTCATGAAACCACAAATATTCACTGTAGATAAACTATCAACTCACTGATGTCAAGATGTAAAGGAAAGTCCTTTCTGTACATGGACTTACTGTAACCTCTATCACCTTCATGTGGTTAAAAACTGTTTTATTTTACTGATGGAGCAGAATTCACAAGATCGTTTAGTGAAATCTGGTGAGAATACAATGGTTGGCCTCTAGCTGCCAACAATCTATAAAAGGAACAAATTTTTCCGCTAATGAAAATGTAAGAGCTAAATATTTACCAAAAGATGGCTATCAGACAGTCATGTAAGATAATGTAATTTCTTACAGGTAAACACAAAACATTCTCAAATATTTGTACACAGTGTAACTGAAATCCATTATTTGTGTAATAAATATTCTCATTCATCATTAACCATTTATCATTACACAGAATGAATCAGTCAAGTACCATGCTTTGTGAGTATTCATTCTAACCTAATTTTTGGCATTTAAGACCGAACCCCTAAAAAGATGCATATTTGCTTCTAAAATCCAATTAATAATTTTTCCTTTATAAAATGCTCATAATAAAAACAATAGTAAGCTATTTGAATACTTCAGAATGCACTGTTGTCCTTAGTGATAAAAATACCTAAATGACTTTAAGACTTAAAAAAAAACTTGTAAGAATCAGCAAATTTGATTAGACTGATATTTCTTGGCAATGTGTGAACATTCAAATATGTGCTACTATGTGTCCCACCAATATAAAACAAGATACTGAGTAAATACAATTATATATCCACTGTTGTAGAAACGGAGCTTGCAGGTTTTTTTTTTTTTTTTTTTTTTACTCCACAGTAACAAACTTTTTATTAAAAAGCACACTAAGATTAATCTCTTGTTAATGAATATTCTAGGTAAAGATATGAACATACTGCTAAACGACATCGTTGGCTTTTAGGACAGTAAGCAATTTTAGATTATTATATTTTCATGATCACTTACTACATTAAAAAGTCCTATATGGGATATGTGGAGAAATATGAAGATAAGAAGCAAAACAAAAAGAAAACATCCATACTTCCCTCAAGCATCTTAGTCATGTAGTAAATGTAAGGTGGCAAAATAATGATGCAAGTAGAAAGTGATTAATACTATGATAGTTACAAAGTAACTACTGCTTTGTGAGAACATGTATGTTCTAGGCACTGTGCTAAGATAACTATCTCTATCCATCTCCATCTCCTAACATCCCACGGCAAATATGTAATCTGTATGACAATACTGGGGGGTAGGTCTACGCTTTCAAACCCTGAGCTCCTATGTCTTTGCTTCTTATGTCTCCTTAACTGTTAGAGTATGGCCCAGAACAGTTACCTAATACATATTTGGAGATTGAATAAATGTAGAAGTAGCAAAGTAGATGTTTTTAGGATAATCAAGGTGAGTGTATATGAGAAGAAAGAAAGAGACCATTAGTACTTGATGGCTAGGACATGGCTTGGATCTATGGAGTAGGCCTTGTGGTTAGGAGCTGGACAGGCAGAGTTTTCCTGTTGGTCATAAACAATTTCACAGAACATCATTGTTGAAGAAGACTTCTCTTTGATCATGAGGGAGGGAGACAAAAGCAAGAGTATTCCACAATAGTCTATTCCACAATTTGTGTGCAGATTATAAACAAAAACATTGTATACATCTCAAAAATGATCAAACAATTTCTTTCCTGGATAATATTACTGATGATTGCTTTTTTTCTCCAATTACAAAGCTTTACTCCATATTTCTTATTCATACCTTCTAGAAAATTTTATTAAGGTACCAAATGATTGATTTACCTCTGCTTCCTGAGAGCATTCAGGCCCGAGGCAATCACCCTTCCTCTGAGGACCATCTACTGTATTACCCAACAGAATCCCAGAGAATCCTTTCTAACAGCCTTTTACTGAGATTTGCTGTGGCATTCGTCCCATAACACAAGCTAAAACAAGTCAATGCACCCAACTTCGCTCATCTGCAAGTGTGTTCCTAGTGTCCTATTGTCTCCATGACACTGACTTAAGGTAGAGGAAAAAGAAAGAAACCAAATACACACGAGGAAAGAGCACGCTAAGAATGAGCCTAGGAGCTTGGGAGTAAGGCTCAAGCAGAAGCATTGTTCCTGGAATGGAATAGGCGAACTCTGCCCTGAGAGAGAAGTAGCAATTATTATTAGTTGGAACTTTCATGCAAATAATATTAAATTATGAGTAATAAGATCTAGATATTGTCTCTGGCTTTGTGATAACAAACTCTGTAACACTGAGGAAGTTAATAGTGTTTATCTGTACCATGAGGGAGATGTGGAAGCTCCACCTTGTTGGATCAAATGAGGAAGAAACAAAAAACTAAAATTAATTTTATTAACTCCATTATTGTTATTATTTATCATTAACTTAATTATTGAATATATAATTTTTATACCAATGCTTGGTATGTATAGCTGTTGTTATAGTATTCTAAGTAACTGCTGAAAGCTCATGCTAGGCCTGTCTAATCTAAAGAAAACAGTAATACCTTGAGAATAACTTCATTCCAATTTCAGAGCTTTTTTATATAAGACTTAATACTTTGTTTCCAAACTATTATATACTTAAAGCAAGCTCATACATATTCAACCAACAATTAAATTTCTCAAATTTCAAAATTATATGCAATGTATTTTAAATTGATTTTGAAAATCAATTTGTTATGGTAGAGTATTACAATTATTTAATCTTTCTTTGAGATTTTACTTATTTATAAAGCTGTATTCATGAAGTTTTTATAAGGGTATCATAACTATAGAAAATTTGAAAGTCAATTGAAATTATTGTTTGAAACGAGACATTCAGGCGGACAATTTTCTTTCATTTAGGTCACACATTACTGTGTATTAAGACGCCCATAAGACTTCTGGAATCTGGAGTTTGCCACACTCTCTGGAATGGTTATTAATTCATGGAAAACATGTACATATTCTTTCACTAGCCAATAAATAAATCTTTATAGGAGCAGGTTTATGTTTTTCAGTGGACTAGTTAGTGAAGGATATCTTGCAGAGTGATGCATCTTGGTAGTCACATGACATCTTTGTCTTTTTTCACTTTTAAAATGCAACACAGATAAGTAATAATTCTGTGAGTAATCTCTTAATGATTTTTTGCACTCAGCAGCAAACAGTGATCTGTATTCTTTCAACAGCTGGCTAGGCTCCTGGGAGAGTGCTATCTTTGCCTTACAGCTACTGCTGCTATTTGTGTGTGGGAGATTAAGACTGATTGGCCATGAATGCATCTCCTTAAAACTGCAGATAAATCACTACATAGATAAAACTGTAATCCTGTTAATTAATTCTACTCTTCAGATAATGTAGACATGAAAATATTTAGCCCAGGACGTTTTCATCCAGTTTCTATTAGTGATAAAGTCATTCAGTGAACTATCTCCTTGGGAGGGGAAAAAGAAAAAAACTTCAATCAGTCATTAACTTCTGTTAAGTTGTATCTCGACAATAAAAGTCTCCAGTGTGTGTCTTAAACAGAGTTTAACCTTTGCAGAACTTTGACAATTTAGAGCACTTAGGACATAGTTTGGTGCTTATATAAAGGCAATTCTGCTTCTTTTCACCCTCAGTCCATTAATCATGGAATGTGAATGATTTGATTCATATTTTACATCTTGTATGCTTCTATGTTACCACTTTTTAAACCAAAATAAGTTATTTCTGTTCTTCTAGGAGTGTAGTTTTCTCTAGATAGCTCTCTAGCTTCATAGAGATGGAAAGTTTGGGGTACACATAAAAAATCCTGCTCTCTAGAAGCAGAAGGAAGTGTATTCACCATCATGGTTATGTTTTGTGAGTTGGGTGGTAAAATGTGTAAGTTTTGCTGATGTTTTGATGGTTTATTTTCTGTGAGAGTGTGTGTGTAGGAAAACAACTTTAAAAAAATTTTTAGAGGGCACTGGTTGACAACCATCAGCTCAAAAACCCTATGTTGATGGACTTATTTGAAAGTAATAATTTTACATGATAATATTTGTGATGATCTACAACTCTGTTCATAAAGTATATGATTGTAAAGTTTCCTGTTTTCATTTTTATGGTGATATTGAATGGCTTACACCTGGAAATCTTCAAAACGTGTGTGTCATAAATGACAATGAAAGAAGAGTCTGGGATTAGTGACGTCTACGTATGACCCTTTGACAAAATGCACCCTCTCTTGGACAGGCTGCTGTGCTCTCCTTTTAAATGTAATTAGTAGAAGCAAATTGATTGACACAAGTGTTTGTTACTAAACACTCTTTCTATTCTCACATGAGAGAAATGTCATTTTTGGTCTGAGATAAGGGATGGTACTAGGAAAAAAGCATTAATCCCTGGTCTCAGTATGTCTTTCCTCTGTGTCCTTCTATCCCCTGTAACAAGTCTGGTTCTGGCTTAAATGAGCCAAATCTTCTGCTTTTTTTGTTTGTTTTTATATGGTAATTAAGAGACACTTTTTCACCACCAAATAGGGAATGTGATTACGGGTTTTATGGAGACTTACTTATATTTGATAAGATTCCCAAAACTCATGGTATTTGGTGTAAAATATACATTAAAGAGTAAATTAAAAGGGCCAATTATATGAATCTCAAAGCCAATAATAGTACACCCTTCTGTTTTTTTTCTTCTCATTTACTTGTGTATTTATTAATCTTCCCAAGCTATTTACCACTGCAGTGAGTTATCGCATACTGTAATATATAGAAAAGCTGAATGCTTAATATTTAACAAATTTGTCACAATGTGAATAAGACAAAGATCTGTCCTATAAAAAGTTTACATTTAATGAGTGTTAAATGTGTGTTACATTTAAGGATTGTTAAATGTTCTTTTTCATATACTTTGGGAGTTTTGATGTTGGTATCAGCTCTGGAGAATAAAAGGTTGGGAATGGAAGAATTCTGCTGGTAAATCACAATTAACGTCAAAATTAAAAGCTACAATTGCCAGGCACGGTGGCTGTCGCCTGTAATCCCAGCACCTTGGGAGGCCGAGTTGGGCGGATTGCCTGAGCTCAGGAGTTCAAGACCAGCCTGGGCTACGTGGTGAAACCCTGTCTCTACTAAAATACAAAAAATTACCTGGGCGTGGTGGCGAGCGCCTGTAGTCCCAGCTACTAGGGAGGCTGAGGCAGGAGAATCCCTTGAACCCAGGAGGCGG
Source organism: Cebus imitator (assembly GCF_001604975.1). Taxonomy (NCBI): domain Eukaryota; kingdom Metazoa; phylum Chordata; class Mammalia; order Primates; family Cebidae; genus Cebus; species Cebus imitator. Next base: position 4,386,340 of record NW_016107463.1, on the reverse strand, counting down.
AAGTTGCAGTGAGTCGAGATTGTGTGGCTGCACTCCAGCCTGAGCTACAGGGTGAGACTCGGTCTCAAAAAAAAAAAAAAAAAAAGCTACAATTAAATTTCAACATATGGTTGTAAAAGTACAATGTCACATTAACATATATAGTATATATTAATTCATATTTATATAATGATTTGTTTATTCATAAAAATTCCTGAGATAAAAATGTAATCAATATTAAATAAGTGAGCAAAAATACATTTGTTAAGAAAAAATAGGAGAAGGTGTGTTCTAAAAGAATGAGCTTGGTCCAGAAAGAATAGAATGTCTATATCATAGGAGCATCATAAAGAGAAGGGTTGTTTGGAGAGGAAAATGAACGCACTAAAACAAGATCAGCTTTCCCAAGAAGTAATTAGATGAAAAAACATAAGAAAACAAAATTTTCAAAAAAACACACTCAGGTTGTGTTTTTGCTTAGAAATTGAAATCCTGGGATGAAACCTGTTATCTTACAGGTAACAGTTGTGGGCTCTTTGACAAGTTGTAAAGCTGATGGACAGAAGTAGGGTCACGAGGATTAAATGAAATATGTACCACGTAAATGACACTTAAATAAGTTATCATGGTTTCGGCTAAGTTGCAGGAGTTGCCGAGTGAAAAGAGATGACCAGATTTTGATCCATTCATGCAATTTTTCATTCAACTAGTATTAGAAGACTTCTCTGGATTATGCATTGTGTTGTGTTAGATGCCTCATACCCGTTGGTGATCAAATCCTTTATTCTTTAGCCTATTCTTCACTTTTTTTGTGTACTGCTGAAAGACATTGTTTAAAGGAACTAACAAAGAACTAGTCTCTAAATGCAGAACAGTAGAATGTCATTATATGTAGGTGGTATAGGTATTGAATGAAGATTTATGATAAACTGTAGGAGATAGACATCTGTTACCACAGAGCTGTCATCACCCAATTTCTTACTCTTAAGTCAGGGATTTAATATTTGCCACCTCCCTAGCGTTACTCTTTGAGGTAACTGGGATTACCTTGTTGAATATTTGTGGGCATCATTAGGTTTTAAGTTTTATTCCATTACTCACTCCAGCATGTCCCATGGAATTTATTGTTGCAATTATGATTCAAAGTGGTAGGATGTAAAAATCTGAGTCACCAGACAGGTCTGTGACTTCGTTCTGTGTGGTATATTGAATACAACGTTTTATTAAACTCTTTGAAAATGAGGCCCCTTAAGGGTTTAAGTTAAATAGCCTGGATTAGAAAACTGAAATTTTATAATAATGGCTGAAACTCTAGCTTTCTGCTTTATTACACTAACATCTCACAGGGGATTCCAGAATGGTAGATGACCTTACATAACATGAATTCAATACCCATCTGCATTAAGCAGGTGCACACTTTAGATCGGATCCTAACAAATGCATGTCTTGGCCTTTATTTTTAGGACTCTAAGTTGTTGCTTTTTGGTTAAAAGTTTAAATATACAACTTATTGTTAATGAAAAATTGAATAATGGTTGTTATCACTTAGAATTATGAATATGATCTTTCAGAATGGAGAAAATTTATTTTTAAATGGCTGGTTGGTGCATATAGCATGAAGGATAGTATTTGTCAAGCTGGGTCTGGGACAGTGCCACCTAGGCAAACACATGACAATTTCTGCAGCAAAGCAATAAATATTTATTTATTTAAAGAATTTACTTATTCAAATATTTAAACTGGGATAAATAGAGATTGTAAATCACTTCATATCAGTTAACTTCTGGTTCTTCTGTCAAAGGAGTGTGAAAACAAATGTGTAGTTTTTAGAATGTTTTGGATTTTGGACTTGTAAATACAAGATTTTAGATCTGTGTTAATAAAAGAGGACAGAGCAGTAGTGTGTGAGCAGACTCGGCACATCCTGACATTTAACCACCATGGCTTGGTGACACCAAATGACTGGGTTCAAAGTTTTTGGTAAGGTATTCATTCCCTACGTCTCCTCGGTTGCTTCATTTTCAAAATAAGGATAACTAGAGAACCCATCTTGTAGGCTGTTATGAACATGTTAATATTAATAAAATAAAATACTGATCATATAGTCTGGCACATAAAGGCTATTTAGATATGGTCACATGATGCCATCTACTTCATTTACTTTTAGGCTGAGAAAATAACACAGTGAGTTAAATTTAGTTCTCCAAAAGCAAAAGTTGTGGCTGGTTTTAGCATTGTTACATCAGTTACGAGCTACTTAGGTAGTAGGCGTTTTCTCCCTTTAGACTTTCACTCGCATGCAGCCCGATCAAATGGACAAAAGGGAGAGGAAGGAGGAGTGTGCAGTCTGCACTATCACCAGAGAAGACAGAGAAGAGTTTTAAGTTATGGACCAAAATAACATCTTACAAATGGGATTTCTGTCCTTATTTAGGAAAAGTTGACTAATGCTCTCTCTGGAAATGGATGACTCTTAGGACCAAGATAATGATATTTTAAGAAAACAATTTCAATGAACCACGTGAGGTGGTGTTAGTGTAGTCAGGTAGCCAAAGTGCATCATCCTTGCCAAGCTCTACAGGACAAAAATGCTTCCAACTGAGTGTGGTGGCGAATACCTTCAGTTGTCCCAGCTACTAAGGAGCTGAGGCAGGAGGATGGCTTGAGTCTGGGGTTTGAGTCCAGCCTGGCTAACATACAGAGACCTCATCTATAAAATTAGATTTAAAAATATGCCCCCAAATGTAGCTACATTTTTCTGTATGCCTGCTTTAGAGTCTGAGATGGAGGTGAGAATTAGCTTCCTACTGTCCTAAACTGCCCTCTACTCTTCTGGGGAAGATAAACCAGAGACTTTTTGGAGGATGATGACCAAGAATTGTGGGTTCCCTTGTCAGGAGCTTCAGATGTGGCCACCCATCTGGACTTGGAACATGATGATCTAGCAACCTGGGCTCCCCAGCATCATTCCTGATGGTCATTATCATCTTTTCACTTCTATAATCTTAATGCTTCTAGCTTAGGATCCTAAGTTTCATTTATGTATAGCAGTTTTATAAATTTTAAGTAATCTTCTAAAAAATTCCAATTTTTGAGCTTGTGAATCAATTTATACCACTTGTACAATACACTAGCTTATTATAATATACCACATCTGATACTTACCGTTCTAAAATCTTCAGCATTTCTTAATATTTCCAAAAGGAACAGTTCTTTGACTTCACTTGTTTGGAAGGTTGCTAAAGAGGGGAAATATGTTCCCTTCTCAATTCTGAATGATGACTGAGGTCTTTGGGAGACTTTATACTGCACCAGGGGTAAGAATTTAAAAACGCCTTTAAAACAACATGGGGTAGGGTAGCTCATGCAAGTAATCCCAGCACTTTGGGAGGCCAAAGGAGGAGGATGGCTTGAGTCCAGGATGTTCAGACCAGCCTAGGCAATATAGTGGGATCTTGCCTCTACAGAAAATAACAAAATTAACTGGGTGTGGTAGTACACACCTTGAGTCCTAGCTACTCTAGAGGCTGAGGTGGGAGGATCACTTGTTCGTGGGAGGTCGAGGTTTCAGTGAACGGTGATCATGCTACTGCACCCTAGCCTGGGCAACAGAGCGAGACCTTTCTCAAGAGAAAACAAAAAACTGTCTTTAAGAATATTTTATTTGCTGAAAGGAGAAAAGCTTTTCTGGGGAAGACATTTTAGAAACAATCTTTCTTGTAAAAATTATTTATTTGAACTTTGAAATGCCATAAACACAGTTCCTGTATACTTGAATTTCCTTAGTCCTCTTTCATGTTTCCCTCCTATGGCTGTGCTGTCTCTCCACTCACTTCACCTGGAATCCTGGAGGTTACCATAACATATTCAGAATTTCTGTATAAAATTTTCTGTGTTCTGATACTTGAGATATACTAGTAATCATTTTACAACCTTCACTTTTAAAAACATTTCTGGATAACCTTTCCATTTAGGATCCAAGAATTCATATAAAACCACAGAGGTTATATTGCCTTTGAAAAAGGCTGATGGTTTGTGGAATTTCCTTTAACTGGAAACATGTTTGAGTTTGTGGTTTTAGTGTTTTTCCAGTTTTATACTATCCTGCTTGTTTGTTTTCATTCTCAAAGCTGGAGAATTTATTATTAATTTCCATATTTTATAAAGGACTAACTTTTTTCCTCCCCAACCTCCTTTTTTTTTTTCAGTTGAACGAGACAAGGATTTTTCTCACCAGCGAAGGCATTACAAAGAATTTCGATTTGATCTTACCCAAATTCCTCATGGAGAGGCAGTGACAGCAGCTGAATTCCGGATATACAAGGACCGGAGCAACAACCGATTTGAAAATGAAACAATTAAGATTAGCATATATCAAATCATCAAGGAATACACAAATAGGTACAGTCTTTTTATTTAACTTATTATTCTGGCAAACATATATACAATTTTAGTCACCGTCATTCATAACTCATGTGATCTATCAACAAATTATCTTTTTTGGGCAGCATAGTAACATTTAGAGCCAGGTGGAGACGTTGAAAGGTAAGGCTAATCAATCTGAAAGTTTTCTTCTATATTCCTAAGCTGTTCCCTCCTCCTGACACTACTTTGTTTAAATGTAGGATAAGAAAATCAGAATACAGTGAGTAAAATTTAGTTCTCTGAATGCAAAATTAAGGTCAGTTTTAGCATTTGTATACTAAATAGCCTCGTGCATCTCAAAATGTGCTTTCTAGGTCCGTTGTCTCATTTTGTAAATTTGTCCTTCACTCCAGAAAACTCCTTTGTTCTGCCCACATGAAATTCATAATTAAGATAATGAAGTTACTTGGTGCTCTGAAAGTTAGAGAAGCGCTGCTTTACTTTTCATTGGCATGAGCGTAAACATTGTATGTTGTTATGTGCGTTTTGCTGACCTCTGTCTATAAGATGGTTACTCAGAATGGCAGAAAAATGGACAGTCTGAAATACTAAATGCATAAAAACCTCATTTGATAATGACTGCAAATGAACCATTGAATTCAAGCCTTAAAAAGGGACTGTAGTCATTTTTCTCTAGTGTTTAACAGAATGCAGAAATCGCTTCAATAACACATTTTTCAGGTGAGTAATCACCTTTGTCGGACAGCTCAGAGTGATCGATCAATGGATCGATCGATCATCTATCAAAATCTGTTTGAAATCCAATATCGAGGTGATACCTCTCTCCCAGTAGCTTTCATTCCTCAGATCTAGATCATCCTTTTGATGAAGTAATAAGTCCTTTTTTAATGAGACTATTATTTAATGATCGATACCCTGTCTTCTGTATGCCCTGTTCTTTCCTTGTTGACTGTCTGTAGTTCTTGACCTTTAGATTTGACTTGATCTTCTAGTGCGGCAGAACACCCAATAGATGCTCTATGAAACACCAGTCCCTTGCACTACTCAATGAAGAAAACAATAAAAGTCTTCTGAGGTCACGTATATTTGTAAAGCCTGCCAGTTAGACTATCCTCTAGGAGATTCACAGTATCAGAATATTAACATCTTAAAAAGGCTTTACAGTGAAAATATATACACATGCGTGCATGTGTGCATATGCTCTCTCAACTTTGTTAGCTAGTCTTCCTCAGCATTATCTGGCTATGGATTCGTTGGTTAGTAGTACTTACTAATATTCTGTGCAACACTGGTTCAGCAGAACTCACTGTAATACATACTGATTGATATGCGTTGTTATTTTTAACAGCAATAATTTCAAGGCAGAAAGACCTGCACTGGTTTTTCAACTTTAACACTGACTAGCTGTTTGTCTTTGGATAAGTTATGTTTTTATAAAATCTCAATCCAATGGTTCCATTTGTAAAATTAAGATACTATTTTCTTGTAGGGCCAGGCATATGTAGTGCATATTCTATTATTTTTATGTTAAATAATATCTTTCAAAGACAGCGAGAATTGAAAATAATACTCCAAATGTTAGTTAATAATATTGCCAAAACTAACAAATTGCTTTATTCATAATTATCTTTTTCTATGTCTGTTTCCATGCTTTGATTGCGTTTAGAGATAGTATATTTTTTTATTCTCAGCACTACGATTTCCTCAGTGTAGTTCAATGCTTTGAAATCATTATTACTCAAAATTGGAACACTAGTTCCACATACGTATCCTAAAATGTTTGAATTATGTTTATTTTTGGTCAGTCATATATAGTTTTATGTATGTTGAGTTTGTATATTGTTCCTGAAGAAAAATACTTATACCCTAAGTATTGTTCCTGAAAAAAAAATACTTACGATGTAAGTATTATTTTTTCAGGAACGATTAGCATACCAGTTTTCTATCCTCTAGAATATATTTATTAATTATATCTAATTGCACAATTTACATTGATCACAATTAAAAGTTCTATCTTTTCTGTGTGCCCACTCTTCTCTCAGTATATTTTTCAATGTCATCTAATGAAGCTCTCTTTGTGCTTACTTTCACTTTTCTATTTTCTAAGGGTGTGAATGGTTTCATGTAGCACATGACAAACATGATACAAAACTAAGAGCCTATTAATAAGTTAGTTTATTTCTAAATGAACTCATGCTTATTTTTATTAACAATCTGTGTTGGAATATTTATGGATATTGATGCTTAGCTCACCAGACTTTATAGTTTTGGGAAATTTTTAAAATTAAACTTTAAGTTCTTGGATACGTGTGCAGAACGTGCATGTTTGTTACATAGGTGCACAAGGGCCACGGTGGTTTGCTGCATCCATCAACCCATCATCTACATTAGGTATTTCCCCTAAAGTTATCCCTCCCTTATCCTCCCAACCCTGACAGGCCCTGGTGTGTCATGTGCCCCTCCCGGTGTCCATGTGTTCTCATTGTTCAGTGCACACTTATGAGGGAGAACATGCCGTGTTTCGTTTTCTGTTCTTGTGTCAGTTTGCTGAGAATGATGGTTTCCAGGTTCATCCATGTCCCTGCAAAGGACATAAACTCATTCTTTTTTATGACTGCATAGTATTCCATGGTGTATTATGTGTCACATTTTCTTTATCCAGTCTATCACTGATGGGTATTTGGGTTGGTTCCAAGCCTTTGCTATTGTGAACAGTGCCACAATAAACATACATGTACATGTGCGTTTGTAATAGAATGGTTTATAATCCTTTGGGTATATACCCAGTAATGGGATTGCTGGGTCAAATGAAATTTCTAGTTTTAGGTCCTGGAGGAATCGCCACAGTCTTCCACAATGGTTGAACTAATTTACACTCCCACCAACAGGGTAAAAGTGTTCCTATTTCTCCACATCCTCTCCAGGATCTGTTGTCTCCAGACTTTTTAATGATCGTCATTCTAACCAGTGTGAAATGAGATGATATCTCAATGTGGTTTTGATTTGCTTTTCTCTAATGACCAGTGATGATGAGCTTTTTTTTCATATGTTTGTTGGCTAGATAAATGTCTTCTTTTGAAAAGTTTCTGTTCATATTTTTTGCCAACTTTTTGATGGGCTTTTTTCTGGTAAATGTACTTTAGTTCTTTGGAGATTCTGGATGTTAGCCCTTTGTCAGATGGGTTGCTAACTTATATAAATGTATATTTGATTGCAAAAATTTTTTCCCATTCTGTTGGTTGCTGGTACACTCTAATGATAGTATCTGTTGCTGTGCAGAAACTCTTTAGTTTAAATAGATCTCATTTGTCTATTTTGGCTTTTGTTGACATTGCTTTTGGTGTTATAGTCATGAAGTCTTTGCCCATGCCTATGTCCTGAATGGTTTTGCCTAGGTTTTCTTCTAGGGTTTTTGTGATGTTAGGTCTTATGTTTAGATCTTTAATCCATCTGGAGTTAATTTTTGTATAAGGGAAAAGGAAGTAATCCAGTTTCAGCTTTCTACATATGGCTAGCCAGTTTTCCCAACACCATTTGTTTAATTGGGAATTCTTTCTCCATTGCTTGTTTTTGTCAGGGTTGTCAAAGATCAGATGGTTATAGATGTGCGGTGTTGTTTCTGAGGCCTCTGTTCTGTTCCATTGCTCTATATCTCTGTTTTGGTACCAGAACCGTACTGTTTTGATTACTGTAGCCTTGTAGTATAGTTTGAATTCAGGTAGCATGATGCCTCCAGCTTTTTTATTTTTTTGCTTAAGCATGTCTTGGCTACACAGGCTCTTTTTTGGTTCCGTATGAAATTTATGGTGGTTTTTTTTTTTTCCCAATTCTGTGAAGAAAGTCAATGGTAGCTTGATGGGGATAGCAGGGAAGTTTCGGTTCTCTAAAAAAATGGGACATTTGTTTATCTTGTACCTCTGGCATTTTTATTTTATACTAGATTTAAAAAATTACACAATGTTTCTGCTACTGTAACTACATGTTCTTTTGGTTATTCTTGGGTATAATTTGGCTAAGTCTTTTTAGTTTTACATATGTTTAAATATTCTCTCAGATTTAGAATTTCACTCATATTTTTCCTAATTCTTTTGACTTGATTTGTAAAATCTAAAGCACATGTGTATCTTTGCCTGGCATTTTCTTCCACTGCCATTCTAAACTCTGATAGGATATAGATTGGATAGGTTTCTATTTAGTTTACTAAACAGTATTTTTAAAAATTCAATTCAATCTTAATTCAGTTCTTCCAAGTTCACATTTTTGAACATCTATTTAGCCGTGTTACTGAATTATGATTGTTAGCTTTATCTTCTAGGTTAGGGTATATTTATTGTCCTCTGTGATACTGGTTTTTGCTAATGTATGTAAAATTTGTTACTAATTATTTTTTCAATCCTGAAATAATCACACTCAGAGACTCATACCTCATTTTATTTTTTTATTTATTTTTTTTTTTTGAGACAGAGTTTTCCTCGTTTCCCACGCTGGAGTGCAATAGCACTATCTCAGCTCACTGCAACCTCCGCCACCTGAATAGCTGGGACTATAGGCACCCACGACCACGCCCAGCTAATTTTTGTATTTTTAGTAGAGATGGGGTTTCACCATGTAGGTCAGGCTCATCTTGAACTCCTGATCCGGTGATCCACCCATATTTGCCTCCCAAAATGCTGGGATTACAGGCATGAGCCACTGTGCCCACCCATAGTTCAATTTTATATACTGCTGATCAGGTTGAATAATCTCTAGTAAAATATATATATTTTTAATTTTAAAAGAAGCATTTGTTCATTGCTAGGAGTTCATTATTCTGCATTGTAAGAAAATACAATCCTGTGCCCTGTTATTGTCTGTAGATGCACGATTCACTTTTTGCACTCCACCTTTTTTTTTTTCCAAAGAAAGATGTTTAAAGGAAAGGATATATAGAAATAGTAATATGTCTTAAAGAATATTTCAGGTTTCTTTGAATGACTTGATTGTCACCATAGAAAATAATAATATAGTGCCATAAGGGCATGGACTTTGAAATTCACATACAGGGAAATTTCTGTATTTCTTGGAGTCTCAGTTTACAAATCTGAAAAAAACAAAAAACAAGTGAAAAAGTATTTCAGGACAGGAAAAGGAATGTCAGATGATGTGGGAAGGGCTAATGCATATCCCAATGCAAAGACCATAGTTGATAATAAATACACTGGTAAATATATTTCCAATATATTGTCATATAACTTTATATGAGCATCTATTTCAGTTCACAGAATTATATACATAATGGCAAAAAGTGGTTTTTATAACATTAGGTACTATTTGCTGACACCTACCTTTATATAAAAATAAGTAAAATGTGCTAGGGGTCTTCATCTAATAGTACTATTGCATAATTTAATATGTGCAAAATGAAGTGGTAGGTTTTAAAGTGTAGTGTCATTGAAGCTTTCTGTGAACTTAATAGCTGAAAATACAAGTTTTAGATACGTAGTCAAACTCTTTAAAAAATACATTCGTAGAAGTATGGGGATAGGGTAGTGTGGGATGAGAGTTTCTGTATGAATTTATCTTGCAGAAACAGTGGAGATACAGACACATGTAGACAAAGATTCATGTGAAAGTGTTTATCACAGTATTACTGTTTAAACAAGAAAAGTGTTAAGCTACAATTTTTTTGGAAAAATAGCAGAGAGCAAATATAGATGACATTTTTGAGAAATATTTACTAGCACTGAAAAATGCTCAAATGTTAATTGACCAAAACCGAGAAACATAATTATATACATTATACTAATTTAAGTAAATCTACATACAAACAGATTGTAGGAACCCATCAAATATTCATTGCCGGCTGTGGGTAATTTAAATTTTAATTCTTCATCACTTTCTATGTTTTTTAAATTTTTGTGATGAACATGATTAGTATAAACAGAAATGTGCATAATTATAGTTGAGAGAACAAAGGTAATGAAACAAATTTATGGCACACATATCTTTACAAAATAGCATTCCCAGCTTTTTCCAGGTAGGGAGAATCAAAAATCAAAACAAAAAACACTAGGATTTAAAAATTAATTGCTCTCATTTTTTTTTTAAGCTAGGGAAGGCTTGTTTTTCTCATCGGAAATGAGGATACATAATATCTTTTTTTTTCAAAAAATTTACCACTACTTTGGAACTTTCACTTTAATTATCTTAGAAGAGTATTATATTAAAAATACTTGATTTACATATCACATGGTCACAGGTTAAATGGAAAGAATTTCTATTTGAAAAGTAATTTTCAAATCCAGTTTTTTTTTTAAGTATTGTTTATGGCTTTATACTTCTTAAGGAACTAGTACCTGTGGTTATTTTTAAAGCAGAGTCACCTCTTGAAACTTCTATGTGGATTCTATGTATTTCATATTTTCAATTACACTTAGAAACAACTGAAAAGTCAGGGTAGACTTTACTCTTTAATGTAATTTACTTGACAATGCATATATGTTTTCACACATGTAAAGTTTCCCTTCCCTAAGGCACTGCCTAGGAGTGGCTGGGTGGGGGAGATTTGTACAGTAATTTGGACTGATGTTTTATGGATATGTTTTATATTCAAGACACGGTCTGACCTATTAACCATCTAGCCTATGAATTCTTTGACAGTGTTATGCAATCAAATTTAAAATACGGCAGATCCATTATGCCACCTCTTTTCTTATCTTAGTGAGACTTACAGCTTTTAAAATTATATATTTTATTCCTACCATCTCTCCCACCTTCCCAGTTTATCCCTACTCATATTTAAATGTATGTAATTTAAAGGAATGTTCTGATATTTATCCAAATCTTTATTTTACTTGGTAAAAAGTTAACACACTTTGCATCATTTCACTTATTTAATCTTTTTATATGAGGCTGACAGCCCCAAATTCTATATAGAAGGCACTGCTCTTCAGTCACACCTCATATATCTGGCATTATTGGAAAATGAGGTTTCCACACGATTGAATTTTCCAGATAATTCAGCTCAGTTTGACATGCTTTAGTTGAGCGTCTACCATGTGGCAAGCACAGAGGACATAAGGCCAAGTAAATAAGGCTTCAAAAGCTCCTAGCCTGGAGGCCAGGGACTGTGGTGGGCCTGCCACACACAGACTTTAATAACTATAATACAATGTGCTAAGAACGATGATGTAAATATGCACTAAGTGTTATGGAAATGGAAATGAAGAGAAAGTCAATTTTTTACTTGGACGGGTAAGGGACCATAGGGAAAGCCTCTGAAAGGAGTTCACGTTGAGGTTGAACTTTTCAAGAAGAGTAGGAACTTTGTACAGGCAAAACAACAAATGGGGAAAGAATAGGGAGACAGAGAGAGAGAGACAGGAGAGAGGTGTATCCCAAAAGAAATGTTCCTAATCACTAAAAATATTTAGGCATGTAATGAATTAAAATTAACACAACAAAATTATCAGTGACGGTGTTACTACTAATAAGAATAGCAGCCAGCACTTACGCATTTAATGGACACTCACCATGTGTCTGGCACTGTGCTGTTTTACTTGAACTAATTTTTTCACAAATATATATATTTATGTATTCCCTAAAGAAAAAGTGCTATGTAGAATCAACCTTTCCCTAATGCTTTGCTATGAATATAAATTTCTGTACTCCATTATAAAAACATTTTAAGCTAGCCTGCTCGATGTCATTAGCCACCTTCAGTACTTGAATATATTTAATTAAGCTGTCATCATTCCAGTTCACAGTCAGCTTTATATTTACATCATCTCCACCCTCCTCCTCCTCCAAGATTTGTGATTCTTCTGTGGACATACCTCAGAAGGTACTCTGACATTTTCCACTCAGGAAGATTTCCTGGGCTCTTGAAAGCAGGGTGCCAGAGCAGGATAGTCAAAAGGTAGATGATGATGTCTGTAAAGTGTGTAGAACAGTACACAAGGATAGCTTGTATCTCTTCAGTGTGCAGGGATCGTGCTCTATTTTAGCACTTCTTACCTGGGGTGTTTTTGGTCCCTACGAGACGTTTAGCAATGTATGGAAACATTTTTTTTGTCATCCACAATTGACAGGGGGCATTTATGTGTGTGTGTTGTTACTAGCATTAGGAGTAGATATGGCGGGGTAGTGATGTGGTCAGGAATGCTGCTAAACCTTCTACAGTGGACAGGACAGCTCTTCTACCTCACAAAGAGTGGTTCCATCCAAAATGTCTGTGGTACCAAGGTTGAGAGTTCTTGCTCTATTTGAAGATTTAAGATATAAACCTAAAATGGAAATACTTTGTTCCATAAACTAATGTATCAGTGAATTTTGCTTTGTCCTTTTCATATTTTGGATCATGAAATTCATAGGATGAAAGAGCTCTTAGGAGTTTGTACTGAGTACGCTGCTCATTCATTACATGGAAAATGGTTGGATGGTCTGTATAATAGTCTCATGTCCTTTTTGCTTGTTGAATGAAGGGACCTCTTGGTAGCACATGTTAAAATTTCTCTGCAGGGGAAAATATGGAATGATGTAATGCCAGGAAACCTGCTTAATATTAAAAAGGTCTTGGCAATTAAAAAAATTCTTCTCAGTGAAAAGTTGCTGAATTTTGTTAGTGAGAATCCGACTTGTGTTTTTCATTTCTGCCATGCTTTTCATTCAGTGGTATCTAATATTACTATTCTATTAGTTTTCATCTGTACTTTTTAAATGCAACATGGAATCAGATGTTTTGAAAATTAATGATTAGTAAGATTTATAAAGTTGTATACTTCTGCATTTATTTTGGGAAATAAAGCAATTTACCATTTGAAAATATCAATCAGAGAACATTTCAAATTCTAGTCCATATAAGCTAAAAGTTTCTCATAAGAAAAACATTTGCTGTTATAAACTCTAGAGTTTACCATTATTAATTTGTAGTCTCTTGAATAATATGCTGGTATTTATGGCAAATACCCAGAGAGAGATGTATGCCTCCTCCATGGGTGGCCATCCTTATATTTTTACTGGACTTGATAAGCTATTGAAGGAAAAATGGAGATAGAAGACAGTGAAATAGTTATAATAATAGAAGCTTTGAGAAAAGTGGAGATGTCATTGTGGACTATAAGGTTCATACTTTATGCAAGTAAAGTAGTGTAGCTTCTAGACAATTTCTTGAAGCTTTTCTGGACTAGGTGTAAGGGCTTCATGATCAGATAGTAGAGTGGCTAGCCTATTGGTTCACTATCCTTTCTGTTTCTCTTTGTATATACAAAATTAATGTGGCCATACTCTTGGATAACTAGGCTTTCTCTCTCTTCATATGCATGTGTGTAAATATATGTGTGTATGCATGCATATGTTAATTATGTAATTGAAACCACAACCAGGGTTAATATTTTCTTAGGTCTTCTTTTTGATTATAAAATGATTTTGATAAGTTTTCAACCAAATTTTTCTCCAGTAGGACTGAGGGGTAAAGCATTATTATGGATTAGATACCAAAAATGTTTCTAAAGTTAAATAAAATGAATAAATTTCTATTTCCAAAGTTTGTAAGTATGTGCTGTTAAATAACGTTTACATTAGTAATTTGATAAATCGACTTCTGACTGTAATGAGTTGGATGCAAGAATAATACATACAACTCATTATATGCTCTTACACACTCTACATGTGTTTTGGTAAGAAAATAGCAATTACAATAATTTGTATATTATTGGTATATTCTTTTGTCCTTGCAATAGATTTATGAGGTAGAAATTAAAGAAGAATTCATTTAATCATCTTCTAATCTTCATTTACAGGAGAAGAAAGATAACTTTAGAAAGGTGACTTTACAGAACATAATTATTTTTTCTAATGTTAAGCAAAGCCTGAGTATAGCAAGTCACTGTTGAAATTAAGTAGGCACTCATTCCATCTATGATCGTGGTTCCCGGATTCAGAAAGGTACATGGGCAGAGTGGCTCTTTACAGTACCTGTGGTGCAGGTCAAGATGGCTGACGGGAAGCAGTAGTGACTGGAGGCTCCCTTTGAAAAGAACCATTACAGCATGCAGATCCTGTACCAGCAACCCAGGTATCCAGGTTCTGTCATCAGAACTGACTGCGTAGCTGGCATGAGGAAGGAAGAGCCACGTGGTGCGGTGGCCTGCCTGAGTGACCGGGCAGAGGAGCCCCCACGCCCCAGCCAAGGGAGGCGGTGAGTGAGCATGCTATCTAGCCTGGGAAAACATGCTTCTTCCACAGAACTGTGCAACCCACAGATCAGAAGGACTCACACGTGATCCCACACCCCCAGGGCCTGGGGGTCCCATCCATGGACCCACACAGATTCTCAACAGCCACTAAGCTAGAATCTACAGGGGGAGGAGTGACCAGCACCACATCTGTGAGTGACTGCTGTCTAAGCCATTTGAGCTCCTGGGAGGGGGGCAACAGCCAACACGGGGACTGGTAACTGCCTAACACACTAAGCTCCCCTGGTGGGAGAAAGGCAGCAGCGATCTCTCGTTCCAGACTCCACTTTTTCCCTGCTGGACCCAGGAATGCTGGACAGCTTTGTCCCAAGAAGGATCCCCAACACACGAGCTGTGGCATACTGTGGACAGAGTGCCTCTTCAGGCCTGACCTTGACCTATCCCTCCTCACTGGGCAGGGCCTTCCTGCAGGAACTTCTAAAACTCCAAGAAGGTGCTCAGGTGATCTCCCTGGGCCTAAGACCCTAGGTGAGGGGTGGCCGCAGTCTCTGCAGACCCGTAGACTTAGTGTTTGTTCCTGCTAGTTCTGAGGAATCCAGGCAGCTCATATAAGTGGGTTCCCCCCAGCAAAGCACAGCCCCTCCCACAAAGGAAAAAGTGCTTTGTTAAACAGGTCCTGTTTCCCATGACACCAAACTGAGTGAGACCCTTCAAAGGGTGTCACAGATACCCTGTGCAGGAGTGCTCCTACTCACATCATGTTGGTGCACCTTGAGGATAGAGGCCCCAGAGGAAGGAGGAGTCATCTTTGCTCTTCTCCAGCCGCCTCAAGTGACATCTCCAGTGAGTGATGGAGTGAACCAGATGAATAGGGCCTGAAGTGAACTCCCAGCAAACTGCACCAGTCCTACAGAATAGGGACCTGACCACTGTAAGAAAAACAAATCAACAGAAAGCAACATCACCATCAGTGAAAAACACTGAAAATCCAAAAGGCCACAGTGCCTCTCCAGCAAGAGTGCAGAATTGGATGGAGGATGAGATGGATGAATAGACTGAAGTAGGCTTCAGAAGAAGGTGGGTAGTAGCAAACTCCACTGAGCTAAAGGAGCATGGTCTAACCCAATGCAAAGAAGTTAAGAACTTTTATGAAAGGTTACAGGCACTGTTAACTAGAATAACCAGTTTAGAGAGAAACATAAACATAGCACGAGAACTTCATGAAGCATACACAAGTATCAATAGACAAAAATCTACCAAGCAAAAGGAAGGATATCAGAGTTGGAAGACCATCTTGCTGAAATAAGGCATGAAAACAAGATTAGAGAAAAGATAATGAAAAGGAATGACCAAAACCTCAGAGAAATACAGGACTATATAAAAAGACCAAACCTAGCATTGATTGGAGTACTTAAAAGAGATGGGGAGAGTGGAACCAAGTTAGTTAGGAAACACACGGCAGGATATTAGCCAGGCAGGCCAACATTCAATTTCAGAAAATACAGAGAATATCACTACGATATACCCCAAAAGATCAACCCCAAAACATATAATTGTCCGACTCTCCAACATTGAAATAAAGGAAAAAATGGTAAGGTCAGCCAGAGGGCAAGGCTAGGTAACCTACAAAGGGAAGCCCAGAGACTAACAGTAGACCTCTTGGCAGAAACTTGACAAGCCAAAGGAGAGTAGGGTTTGATATTCAACATTCTTAAAGAAAAGCATTTTCAACTCACAATTTCATACCAAAGCAAACTAAGCTTCATAAGTGAAGGAGAAATAAAATCTGAGGCATTTCATTACCACCAGTCCTGCCTTGCAAGAGCTCATGAAGGAAACACTAAATATGGAAAGGAAAAACTGATACCGGCTACTGCAAAAACAATCCAAAATATAAGGACCAATGACACTATGAAGAAACCGCATCAAATAACCGGATAGCATCATAATGACAGTATCAAATCCACACATAACAATATTAACCCAAATTTAATAGGGGCATTTAACCCATTTACAAGACACAGACTGACAAATTGGATAGAATCAAGACCAATCCGAGTACTGTACTCAAGAGATCCATTTCACATGCAAAGACACACACAGGCTTGAAATAAAGGATGGAAGAAAATTTACAAAGGACATGGAAAGAAAAAAAGAAACAGAGGTTGCAATCCTAGTCTCTGACAAAACAGACTTTAAACATCAAAGATCAAAAAAGACTAAGAAGGGCATTACATAAGGGTAATGGGATTAATTAAACAAGAAGAGCTATCCTAAAAATATACGCACCTAATACAGGAGCACCCCAATTTATTAAAGTTTTTAGAGATCTACAAAGAGAGTTAGACTCCCACACAATAATAGTGACCCTGCTGTCAATATTAGGCAGATTGGCAAGACAGAAAATTAACAAAGATATTCAGAACTCAAACTCAGCTCTGAATCAAGGGGACTAAATAGACATCTACAGAACTCTTTACCCCAAATCAACATGATATACATTCTTCTCAGTGCCACATGGCACTTATTCTAAAATTGACCACATAATTGGGAGTAAAACACTCCTCAGCAGCAAATGCAAAAAATAAAAATAAAAATAAACTGAAATCATAACAGTCTCTCAGACCACAGTGCAATCACATTAGACCTCAAGATTAAGAAACTCACTCAAAACCACATGACTACATGAAAACTGAACAAACTGCTCCTGAATAACTCCTAGGTAAATAATGAAATTAAGGCAGAATTCAAGAAGTTCCTTGAAACCACTGAGAAATGGACAATGTACCAGAATCCTGGAAAACACAGCTAAAGCAGTGGTAAGGGGGAAATTTTTAGCACTGAATGCCTATATCAGAAAGCTAGAAAGATCTCACATTGAGACCCTAATATCAAAATTCAAAGAGCTAGAGAAGCAAGACCAAACAAATCCAAAAGCTACTAGAAGACAAGAAATAGCTCAGATCAGAGCAGAACTGAAGGAGACAGACACACAAAAACCCTTCAAAAAAAAAATCGATGAATCCAGGAGCTGGTTTATCGAAAAAACTAACAAAATAGACTACTAGCTAGACCAATAAAGAAGAAAAAAGAATCAAATAGACACAAGAAGAGCTAACTATCCCAAATACATACGCACCCTATACAGGAGCACGCAGACGCATAAAGCAAGTTCTTAATAACATACAAGGAGACTTAGACTCTCACAAATTAATAGTGGGAGACTTTAACAGCCCACTGTCAATATTAGATCAACAAGACAGAAAATTAACAAGGATATCAAGGATTTGAACTTGGATCTGGACCAAGTGGACCTAATAGACATCTACAGACCTCTCTGCCCCAAATTCACAGAATGTACATTCTTCTCAGCACCATATTGCACTTATTCTCAAAGTGACTACATACTTGGAAATAAAACACTCCTCGGCAGATGCAAAAGAATGGAAATAATAACAATCAAATTAGAACTCAGTAACTACATGGAAACTGAACAACCTGATCTTAAATGACTGCTGTATAAACAGTGGAATGAAGGCAGAAATAATGATGTTCTTTGGAACCAATGAGAATGAAGACATAGCCTACCAGAATCTCTGGGACACATTTAAAGCAGTGTCTAGAGGGAAATTTATAGCACTGAACGTCCACAAGAGAAGCAAGGAAAGATCTAACATCGACACCCTAATGTCACAATTAAAAGAACTAGAGGAGCCAGATCAAACAAATTCAAAAGCTAGCAGAAGAGAAGAAATAACTAAGATCAGAGCAGAACTGAAGAAGTTAGAGACACACACAAAAAAACCCTAAAAAAATAAATAAATAAATGATTCCAGGAGCTGGTTTTTAGAAAAGATCAGAAAATAGGTTGCTAGCCAGACTAATAAGAAAAGAGAGAAGAATCAAATGGTTGCAATAAAAAATAAAGGGGGCTATCACCACTGATCCCACAGAAATACAAATTACCATCAGAGATTACTAGACATACTTCTATGCAAATAAACCAGTAAATCTAGGAGAAATGGATAAATTCCTGGACATTTACACCCTCCCAACACCAAACCAAGAAGTAGTTGAATCCCTGAATAGACCAATAACAAAGTCAGAAATTGAGACAGCAATTACTAGCCTAACAACCAAAAAAGTCCAGGAGCAGACGAGTTCACAGCCGAATTCTACCAAAGGTACAAAGAGGAGCTGATACCATTCCTTCTGAAACTATTCCAAACCATACCAAAAGAGGGAATCCTCCCTAACTCATTTTATGAGACCAACATCGTGTTACCAAAACCTGGAAGAGACGCAAGTAAGAAATAAAATTTCAGGCCAATATCCATGATGAACATTGATGCAAAAATCCTCAATAAAATACTGGCAAACTGAATCCAACAGCACATCAAACAGGTTATCCATCACAATCAAGTCAGCTTCATCCCTGGGATGCAAGGCTAGTTCAACATAAGCAAAGTAGTAAACATAATCCATCACATAAACAGAACGAAAGACAAAAAACACATGATAATCGCAAAGCATGCTGAGAAGGCCTTTGACAAAATTCAACAGCCCTTTATGCTGAAAATTCTCAATAAACTAGGTATCAATGGAACATATCTCAAAATAAAATAATAACAGCTATTTATGACAAACCCACAGCCAATATTATACTGAGTGGGCTAAAACTGGAAGCATTCCCTTTGAAATTTGGCACTAGACAAGGAAGCCCTTTCTCACTACTCCTACTCAACATACTATTGGAAGTTCTGGCCAGTTAAATCAGGCCGCAAAAAGAAATAAAGTGTTTTCAGATAGTAAAAGAGGAAGTCAAATTATCTCTATTTGTAGATGGAATGATTGTATATTTAGAAGACCCCATCGTCTCAGCCCAAAATCTCCTTAAGCTGACAAGCAACTTCGGCCAAGTCTCAGGATATGAAATCTGTGTGCAAAAAATCACAAGCATTCCTATACATCAATGACAAGCCAAATCATGACTGATCCCCCATTCACAATTGCGGCAAAGAACAAAATACCTACGAATACAACAAACAAGGGATGTAAAGGACCTCTTCAAGGAGAACTACAAACCAATGCTCAAGAAAATAAGAGAGAACACAAACAGATGTAAAACATTCCATGCTCATCGATAGGAAGAATCAATATCATGAAAATGGCTATACTCCTGAAAGTAATTTATAGATTCAATGCTATCCCCATTAAGCTACCATTGACTTTCTTCACAGAATTGGATAAACCACTTCATATGGAACCGAAAAAGAGCCCACATAGCCAAGAAAATCCTAAGCAAACAAAACCCAACAACAACAAAAAGCTGGAAGCATCACACTACCTGCCTTCAAACTATACTACAAGGCTACTGTAATCAAAACAGGATGGTAGTGGTACCAAAACAGAGATATAGACCAACCAAACAGAACAGAGGTCTCAGAAACAATGCCATGCATCTACCCCAATCTGATCTTTGACAAACCTGACAAAAACAAGCAATGGGGAAGGGATTCCCTGTTTAATAAATGGTGTTGGGAAAACTGACTAGTCGTATGCAGAAAGTTGAACCTGGATCCCTTCGTTACATCTTATACAAAAATTAACTCCAGATGGATTAAAGATTTAAACATAAGACCTAACACCGTAATAAACCCTAGAAGATGGAAGACAGTGTGGCAGTTCCTCAAGGACCTAGAAATAGAAATTCCATTTGACCCAGCAATCCCATTACTGGGTATATATCCAAAGGATAACAAATGGTTCTACTATAAAGACAAATGCACATGAATGTTCATTGCAGCACTGTTTACAATAGCAAAGAACTGGAACCAACCGAATGCCCATCAGTGATAGACTGGACAGGCACATATACACCAGGGAATACTACGCAGCCATAAAAAATAATGAGTTTGTGTCCATTGTAGGGACATGGATGAACCTGGAACCCATCATTCTCAGGAAACGGACACAGGAACAAATAAAACACTGCATGTTCTCACTCATAGGTGGATGTTGAACAATGAGAACACATGGACACAGGGAGGGGAGCATCACACACTGGGGTCTGTTGATGGGAAATAGGGGAGGGACAGCGGGGGGTGGGGAGTTGGGGAGAGATAGCATGGGGAGAAATGCCCTATATAGGTGACGGGGAGAAAGGCAGCAAATCACACTGCCATGTGTGTACCTATGCAACAATCTTGCATGTTCTCCACAGGTACCCCACAACCTAAAATGCAATAAAAAATTGTAGTAATAGTGGTAAAAAAATAATAATAAACCCTAGAAGAAAACCTAGGTAATACTATTTAGGACATAGGCATGGGCAAGGATTTTATGACTAAAACAACAAAAGCAATGGCAACAAAAGCCAAAATAGGCAAATGGGGTCTATTTAAACTAAAGAGCTTCTGCACAGCAAGTGAAACTATTATTAGAGTGAATTGGCAATCAACACAATGGGAAAAAACTTTTTGCAATCTACCCATCTGACAAAGGGCTAATGTCCAGGATCTACAAAGAACTAAAACACATTTACAAGAAAAAAACAACCCTATCAAAAAGTGGGCGAAGGATTTGAACAGACACTTTTCAAAAGAAGACATTTATGCAGCTAATAAACATGAAAAAAAGCTCATCATCACTGGTCATTAGAAAAATGCAAATCAAAACCACATTGAAATATCATCTCACACCAGTTAAAATGGCGATCATTAGAAAATCAAGAGACAACAGATCCTTAAGAGGACGTGGCGACATAGGAAGGCTTTAACACTGTTGGTGGGAGTGTCAATTAGTTCAACCACTTTGGAAGACATTTTGGGATTCCTCAAGCAATATCATTTGGCCCAGCAATCCCACTACTGGGTATATATCCAAAGTGTTATAACAGAATGACTTATAAAGACACAGGCACATGTATGTTTATTGTGGCACTGTTCACAATAGCAAACACCTGGAACCAACCCAAATGCCCATCAATGACAGACTGGATAAAGAAAATGTGGCACATATACACCAGGGAATACTATGTCGCCATAAAAAAGGATGAGTTCACGTCCTTTGCAGGGACACAGATGAATCTGGAAACCATCATTCTCAGCAAACTGACACAAGAACAGAAAACCAAACACTGCATGTTCTCACTCATAAGTGGGAGTTGAACTATGATAATACATGGACACAGGGAGGGGAGCATCACACACCTGGGCCTTTTGGCGGGTGGGGGCCTAGGGAGGGATACCAGGGAGTCAGGGGATTGGGGAGGGATAGCATTAGTAGAAATACCTAATGTAGATGATGGGGTGTTAGATGCAGCAAACCACCACGGCATGTGTATATCTATGCAACCTGCACATTTTGCACATGTACCCCAGAACTTAAAGTATAATAAAATGATAAAGGGGATATCGCCAGTCAAATGCATAGAAATATAAACTACCATCAGATAATACTATAAACACCTCTAGGCAAATAAACTATACAATCCAGAAGAAATGGATAAATTACTAGACAAATACACCCTCCCAAGGCTTAATCAGGAAAAAGTAGAATCCTTGAATAGACCAATAACAAGTACTAAAATCGAGACAGTAATAAATAGCCTACTAGCCAAAAATGAACACCCAGGACCAGCTGGATTCACAGCTGAATGCTATGAGAGGTACAAAGAGGAGCTAGTACCATTCCTTCTGAAACTATTTCAAACAGTTGGAAGGACTCCTCCCTAACTCATTTTATGGGGCTGGCATCCTGATATCAAAAGCTGGCAAAGACACAACAAAAAAAAAGAAAAGACCAATTTCCCTGATGAACATCAATGTAAAAATCTTCAATAAAATACTAGCAAAAAGAATCCAGCAGCACATGAAAAATCTTATCCACCATGATCAAGTTGGCTTCATCCCTGGAATGCCAGGGGATGAAGTAATAAATGTAATTCATCAGGTAAACAGAACCAATGACAACCACATGAACATCTCCGTAGATGCAAGCCTTTGATAAAGTTCAACATTTCTTCATGTTAAAAACTCTCAATAAACTAGGTACTGAGGAAAAATATATCAAAATAATAACTATTTATGGCAAACTCAGCCAATATTATGATGAATGGGCAAAAGTTGGAAGCATTCCCTTTAAAAACCAACACAAGACAAGGATGCCCCCTCTCACCACTCCTATTCAACATAGTATTGAAGTTTTGCCAGGGCAATCAGGCAAGAGAAACAAATAAAGGATTAAAGGTATTCAAATAGGAAGAGAGGAAATCAAATTGTCTCTGTTTACAGAATACATGATTGTATATTTAGAAAACCATATCGTCTCAGCCCAAAAACTCCTTAAGCTAATAAGCAACTTCAGCAAAGTCTCAGGATACAAAATCAATATGCAAAAATCACCAGCATTCCTATACACCAATGACAGACAAGCAGAGAGCCAAATCATGAGTGAACTCCCATTCACATTTGCTACAAAGAGAATAAAATACCTAGGAATACAGCTAACAGTGTATGTGAAAGACCTTTTCAAGGAGAACTACAAACCTCCTCAAGGAAATAAGAGATAACACAAACAAATGAAAAAACATTCTATTCTTGTGGATAAAAGAATCTATAGCACAAAAATGGCCATACTTCCCAAAGTAATTTATAGATTCAGCACTATTCCCATCAAAATGCCGTTGACATTCTTCACAGGATTAGAAAAAAAACTACTTTAAATTTCATATTGGGCCAAAAAAGAACCTGTATCATCAAGACAGCCCTAAGCAAAAACAACAAAGCACCTGAGAGATCAACCTGGATAAAACGGTGAAACCCCATCTCTACTAAAGTACAAAAAAATTAGGCAGGCATGGCAGTTTGTGTCTGTAATCCCAGCTGCTTGGGAGGCTGAGACAGGAGAATCGCTTGCTCCTGGGAGGTGAATGTTGCAGTGAGCCGACATCATGCCACTGCATTCCAGCCTGGGTGACAGAACGAGACTCCATCTCAAAAGAAAAAAAAAAAAAGCTGGAAGCATCATGCTACCTAACTTGAAACTATACTTCAAGGATACAGTAACCAAACAGCATAGTACTGGTACCAAAACATACAGATAGACCAATGAAACTAAACAGAGACCCCAGAAATAACACCACACATTTACAACAATGTGATCTTTGACAAACCAGACAAAAGTAATGGAGAACGTATTCCCTCTTTAATAAGTGGTGTTGGGAAAACTGGCTAGCCACATGCAGAAAACTGAAACTGAATCCCTTCCTTACACCTTATACAAAAATTAACTCAAGATGGATTAAAGATTTAAATGTAAACCACCAATTCATAAAAACTCTGGAAGAAAACCTAGGTAATACCATTCAGGACATAGGCATGGGCAAGGAGCTCATGATGAAAACACCAAAAGCAATAGCAACAAAAGCCAAAATTAACAAATGAGATCTAATTAACTTATAGAGCTTCTGCACAGCCAAGACAAACCAACCCACAAAAAACCTATCATCAGAGTGAACAGGCAACCTACAGAGAAGGGGAAAAATGTTTGCCATCTACCCATCTGACAAAGGTCTGATACCCATAATCTACCAGGAACTTAAGCAAATTTACAAGAAAAAAACAATCAAAAAGTAGGCAAAGGATATGAACAGACACTTCTCAAAAGAAGACGTTTATGTGGCCAACAAACATATGAAAAACAGCTCAACATCACTGATTGTTAGAGAAATGCAAATGAAAACCACAATGAGTTACCATCTCACGCCCGTGAGAATGTTCATTATTAAAAAGTAAATAAACAATAGATGCTGGCAAGCTCTTGAGAAATAGGAACACTTTTACACTGTTGGTGGGAGTGTAAATTAGTTCAACTATTGTGGAAGATTCCTCAGGTATCTAGAACCAGAAATACCATTTGACCCAGCGGTCCCATCACTGGATATATACCCAAAGGAATATAAATCATTCTACTATAAGGCAAAGACATGAAGCCAACACAAATGCCCATCAATGACAGACTGGTTAAAGAAAATGTGGTACATATACACCATGGAATACTATGCAGCCATAAAAAGGAATGAGATAATGTCTTTTACAGGGACATGAATAAATCTGGTCAAGGGGAAGGAGAGCATTAGGACAAACAGCTAATGCATGTGGGGCTTAAAACCTAGATGATGGACTGTTAGCTGCCGCAAACTACTGTGGCACATGTATAACTATTTACAAACCTACACATTATGCACTTGTATCTCAGAAATTAAAGTAACATAAATAAGTATCTGTGAGTCTTACACCTTACTGGCACATGATACCAATGAGAAATGTTCAATTATATTTTAAAACAAGCAAACATTTTTTGCCATGTGTCTATAATTTAGTACTCTTGATAAAATAGATTTCAGCAAAAGATGAATGGCCATCCCACCCAGTGCATATTAGTTTACCCAGTGTCTCTTTCTAAGAGGTGATTTCATTTGTAATGAAATTTATCATTTGAATTCTAAGGATAGTGTTGTAGAGAGGTAAATAAGCATCTGTTTATTCCAGAAGACATTCAGTATTGTCTACCTATATCGCTTCTTACATTGAAATAGCATGAGGTATTCTATCTTCCACATACAAGTTTAAATGCATCCTATAAGTAGCCTCATGATTCTCACATTAAAGATCCCTCTACATGACTGTACCTATTCCCCCAAATTCCACACTCTTTGTCCTTTCTACATCATACCATATTCAGAGATCTAAAACTTTTTCAGTTCCCTCTCTTTTGCATATTTAATTCACCTCTCAATGCACTGCAATTTGATTTTCATAACTCAACTAGTCATCTACCAACAGCCTCCTCTTTACCAGATCTTATGGATACATTTTCTTTCTTCTTATTTTCCTCAGTATTTGATATTATGGAGCATTTCCTATTTAATGTGTGAAATATCCTAACCAGGGGAGTGTGTTAGTGTCCTAGAATTGCCATAACAGATAACTAAAAACTATGATGGCTTAATACAACAGGAAGTTATTTTCTTACAGTTCTGAAGTCTAGATTTCACAAATCAGGTTAGTGGTAAGGCCAGGCACCCTCCAAAACCTCTAGAGGAGGATTGATGCTTCCTTGCCTTTTTCAACTTCTGGTAGCCCAGAAGTTCCTTGGCTGTGTGAAGCTACTGTAATTCTAGTCTCCTCTATCTTCATGTAACTGTCTTCCTTCTATGTGTCTCTATCTTTGTGTCTCTCCTCTTCTTTTCATAAGGATGCTAATTGTACTGAAATATGGCTCACCTCATCTTAACTTGATTACATTTGCAAGACATATTTCCAAATAAGATCACATTCACAAGAGATTATAGGGATTTGACGTTCTACAATCATGAGACCTGGTTAAATAGCTCATGTAAGGCTGTTGCTTCTGCATCTTGGGTTGGGTCTAAAGTTGGCTTCCCATAGGCAGCTGGGAAGAAAAATAGATATAGAATTGGAGTGAACAAGAACTAGAACTTTACAGGATACGCTGGAGCCCCAAGGACAAATTGGAACTCATGTTTTTCTCATGCCTTGGGAGTTCCAACTTTAATGACGTGCATGGCCTGCCAGGGAGATTGGTATGCTTCACCATAAATTCCACAAACTCCTTTGCTTAGGATGTAGAGAAGCTGTAGGAGGTGATCTTGCAAAAGGAGTGGTGGGACGGGATTCAGAGAAGCTGATGGAGTGGTTATTACGTAGAGGCTGAAAAAGCCCAGGTGCTCCCAAGAGTAAGGTGAGCTAGCAGATCAGTGACAATGTATGCAAGCAGCACAAAAGCCTGGTACTTTACCAATCATCCAATCATAAACTTGGCTGCTGCTTCCATTCCACCACCCAAGTCTTATACAAATTTCTCTGATAGCTAACTTTAAAGCAGCCCCAAATTCCCAAGGGAATTCTGGGATTTGTCATCTCTGTTTAACCTAATATGACAGCATACATAGCCGCAACAGTCCATCCTTGTCAATNAACCATTTGTAACATTTTTTTTCTTTTTTTTGAGATGGAGTTTCGCTCTTGTCACCCAGGCTGGAGTGCAATGGCATAACCTCAACTCACTGCAACCTCTGCCGCTCAGGTTTGAGCAACTCTCCTGCCTCAGCCTCTTGAGTAGCTGGGATTACAGGTGCCCACCACCACACCCGGCTAATTTTTGTATTTTTAGTAGAAACAGGGGGTTTGCCATGTTGGCCGGGCTGGTCTTGAACTCCTGACCTCAGGTGATCTGCCCACCTTGGCCTCCCAAAGTACTGGGATTACAGGTGTTAGCCACTGTGCCTGGCACCATTCATAACTTCTAAAAAACATAATGGCAATGTAATTCTGCCCTTTAATCTGTCTTTGAATGTTTTTTATTCCTTTTCTAGCTGAGCCGTACTCCTCCTTTGAAGTACTGTAACTTCAATATTGAAATACGTGATTAGCTACTATCAACACTACTTATACTAGATGGGAGGTAGATGGGAAGAAAAGAGGAAAAAAAGAATTGTTTAATATGTATTAAGTTGGTGCAAAAGTACTTGTGGTTTTTGCCATTAAATCACAAAAATACTCATTTAATAAAAAAATTAATATATTAATATCAGAATAAGGAAGAAATACTACAATTGTCACTTCTGTATTTAGTCACATGGTTGCTGCTGACATTTATAATTTCCTTCTTCTAGTGTGCAATCAATATTCTGTTTGCTTTGACAAGCACCATCACTGGTCATTTTTCCTTACCTAGTAAGGTAAATCAGACATTCATTGTTGAAGTGTCTGGGCCATTAGGAATAATGCCTGCAATGAACTGATTTTCCACTGACTTTTGTCATATGACAAGAGAGCACTAAGTGGGGTTCCAGGTGATTTCTTGTACTCCATTCATACTCCTCATTGCCCATATTGTGGTGGTAGTAATCCAACTTCGCTTTGATATTTAGGATCATTGATTCACATGCTATAGTAACTTCTTACTGGCTTCTGGATTCACTGGCATGAAGAGCCCAAGTGGCCAGGTAGCCGTTTCAGTTTCCAATTTAATAGAACCACTGATATGGACACTGGAGTTAGTGTTGTGCCATTGGGAACTAAGAGCTCCGGACCAACATAGCCCAATGTCTTGAGAGTCAGAAGCACAGATTTTGCTACTTGAATCATGTATAGTGAGTTGAGAGGAACCATTTCCATTTCCATTTCCACCCCTTGATTTCCAGACCATGAGACATCTGGGTATGAGAGAAACTGTCATCCTACCTATATTGGTAACTGATTTAGATAATATAAAGCTTCCTTAAGGAGATCAGTTCATCCTTATAAAATATTGGTACTGAACTGGTGGCATAACTGAGTCTTCAAAAGGCCATCCTTTTGATAGGAAACGTGGGAAGACCAGTGATTTCTATAAGCATGAGCCAATTATTTTTTTAATCAGAAGTGATGCTGTATGGAATTCCATGAATAAGTGAATAAAGCATTCTGAAAGTACATGTGTGGTAAATTTTAGAAGAAGCATCATGGACAAAGAAGGCAGATTCATATCCAGAGCACTTTTTCCAGAGAGAACAAAGAACTGTCCTTCCGGTACTGAAGCAAGTGGTCCAATATAATTAGCCAAACACAAAGTGGAGATTTTATCCTCCTGAGAAATGCTTCTGCAAAGATTTACCATAGAGATTTCACCTTATGCATTCCTGGAGCCAGCCAGTCTATTTAAGTCTGTTTCTATGCATCTGAAGCTGGGCTTAAGGTCCACAGGTCAGAGTCAGAAAAGAAAGATGCACTGGGGAAAACAAAGACAAAACTGAACCTGTGAAGATAATCTGGAACCCATGAGGACAAAGTAGAACCTACCTCCAAGTCTCCAACTTCAATGATGCAGGTGACTCTAGCCACCAAGTTTTTCCTTTTGGAAATGGATGCCTTGCCCTGGATTCAGAGAAACTGAATGAGGAGAATTCGTGGTGTCTGAAGGAGCTGCATGCCTAATACCAATAAGATGAACCAGCAAATCTCCACAGTATGTCTAAGTTGCAATAACGCTCGATCACACAGTAGTCTTCTAAGTATAAATACGAGTACGGCTTCACTGCCACCTTCTAAATGTTACCCAAATTTCTTTTGTAGCCAGCCCTAATGCCAAACTGTACATAGTAGTTGCAGCTTAGTTGAATTGATACAGTATAAAACCACCATGGAGAGTAAAACAATGTTAAATTGAAAAAGTGAATGAATGAATTAATAGATAGATGGATTTGTGAAATAGCTAAAGTCACTGCTTAGTTGTTTCTATCCATCTTGTTTTAGGCTAGTGGCTCAGATCAACCTTTCAGTGCTCTAGTCCAAATAGTAGCACTTTCTTTCAAGATAAGGAAAGCAACTGATCCATGGTTTGGGAGTGAAGAGCTGATATTTTATAAGAGAAAATGTTCTGAAAATGGAAATCTAGGTTCTGGTCCTCCTGTTGACTAAGTGAACATGGAAAATTATTTGACTTCTCTCTAAATTGCCTTATGAAAAGCATAGTATGGCTCAGTAGTTTATATCTCACTCAGTTCTAGTATTCTGTGATTTTGGTCACGTTCAGAGTTAAAATCCCCGACTTACTAATTTCACATCAAATATTCTTGGTCAATTTTTTTTCTGTCTTATAATGAAAAGACTCCATTTATTCAGTTGACTAGAAAATAGAAGGTTAACATTTCCAGTGCTACATGCATGGTGTACTACTGGAGCTGTTTGCATTCCTTATATACCTAATTATAAGAAGAACACATTATTCTGATATAATCATATAAAATTACATTTCCCCTTTATCAAGTAAAAGATCAAACAAATTAGAAGAATTTGAATCTTTATACACTTGGATTTTTATATAAACATAGATAATGGATACACTTAAAATAGAACTATAATAGTTTGTTTTGCATACGTATTAAATCACGTTATATGAAATAATATAGTATTCCTTGTTTCACTCACAAAACATACATATAATAGCTTTTTCTTCAAACTTGTCTCATGCATCTTTGACATGTCTTTATCACTAGAATCAATTTTAGTCATATATTACAATGTGAATATCATCTTCAGATCCATCTATGTTGTTTGAAAAGTAGCTTTTTCTTGGATTTGTATATGATATTGTCATTGAAAATACTATGCTATCAAAAGTACAGGAATCCACAGGTGGGGTGTGTGTGTGTGTGTTGGTTGTTTTTTTTTTTTTTTTGCATTTATTTAAATGGACAAATGTTATATTCACAGTGCAACCTCTGACTCTATTCTTATTTAAGGAAAGGGTGTTATATAAGTGCTTTTTAAAGTGCCTTTTAAAAGAGTGATGTTTCCCTGTGTTCCCTGTAGAGAGGTCTGTGCAAACCTACCCTGCAGTCCCAGTAATCTGAGAGGCTGACAAAACCAGTTTCCTTGGAACAAATATGTATTAGGGACTTAATGAACAGAAGCCATGCCTGTGTCCTGGTTAGCAGCAAGTTGAGATGGTGGATTCCTACACCACTGCCTCAGAGCTTGGGCTTACAGACTACAGGGGAGAAAGGATGGTTCCAATGGGAACTGTTGGAAAACTGTATGACAACATTAAGGTTTGTTTGGCCTAAAGGCAGAATTTATGGTAAGTACCTGCTTATAAACAAGGAAATTTTAGAGGCTTTCCCAGAACAGAAGTTAATCCTAAGCCAATAGAGTCGATTAGCTTTCAAAATGGAGTCTCTTTGTCCTCCACAGGTACACTTATAAAGAGAGCCAATAGTTGAATTTTTCAGACAACATTCTCTGAAATACTTTTAAAATTTCTTTGTGCCTTCTTTTCTCTACCTCCTCCTCCTGCTCCTCTTTTTCTTCTTCCCTCTTGTTATAACCAATTCTAGAATATCAGAATACCAAATTAACAATTGCTGAGATCATTCGAAAGTAATGTGCCTCCCTAGACAATACTTTCCCAAACCTCACAGGTCAAAATGAAGCAATTTGAGACATTTGTAGTATGGCAGACCATATACAAGATTCCAGATTTAAGTGTAATTTACCTCTAAACCAGATAGATATTCATAGTATTGCACTTCATCTTGATAAAGCCTATTAAGGCAGGGATTATCGTACCATTTTTATATACAGGGAAACTGAGGCTGAGGAATTCCTTAATTGTTCAAGCTCTGTCTGATCTCGAAACCTTTATAGTGCTACATCGATATTGATAAAAAGATGATAAATTTCTTAGCTATGTAGCCTCAATTTTCTCATTCCACCAATCAGCATTTTCGGAAGAGTTATGCTAATAGTAGTAACTTAAATTTTGCTAAATTTTGGCTCCTGCTGCTTAGTCTTTAGTGAAGTGTCTATCTTTCTGGTATTTTAAGATTCTCAATGCATGTATGCAGAACTCTTTCTTCTTTCACTAAAATAAAAGGCACTCATGCAAGTAAGTACACACGAACACACCAATAACCAACGCATAACTAGACAGGTTTAAACTTCTGGTCATGATGAGTCAGATCTGCTCAAATGTATTTGTATTGACTATAAATATATGTATATATTACATATTATTCACCTTGAATAGCTATACTTAACATTCCTAAATATTTCATATCTGATAAGTTTATCTGATACTACAAATCTAACGTTATCTGTTAAACATGACTCTGTATTTAACAATGACATGCTGACTTTATTAACTACATAGGAAATTATCATGCTGACCTGTATCATACTTTAGATGAACATGGAAATTTTTTCTGATAAAGAAAAATACAAATTTTAGTCATTGTGATTTCTATTAATATAAATTTACTTTCACATATTTGTTTTTGAAAAGTTTTCAATCTTGATAAGTGCTATATTGTCAATAAAGACAGATTATTCACATCTGGGAATATTTACCTTCTTGCCTTAAAAAAAAAAACGCTTTTAAATAGTATTATGAGGTGAATGGTGCCCTCTCCCCTATATGTTGAATTCTTAGCCTCCAATAACTCAGAATATGACCTTATTTGGACATAGGATCTTTGCAAAGGCAACTCACCTAAAGTGAGGTCAGTAGAATGAATCCTAACCCAATATGACTGGTGTCCTTAAGAAAAGGGGAAATTTAGACACAAAGACATGCATAGGAGGGAAGATGATATGAAGCAGTACAGGGAGAAGACAACAATCTGCAAGTCAAGGAGAGAGCCTGGAACAGATCTTTTCCTCTGGCTTCAGAAAGAACTGACCCTACTGACACCTTGATTTTGGAATTCTAGCCTCCAGAAATGAGAGAAAACCAGTTGCAAACCCTAGTTTGGTGTTTTGTCATAACAGTCTTATGAAACCATCACAAATGCCATTTTGAAATATTTGCTTATGTACATTCATGTAAACGGGCTTTCCTTTACTATAATGTAGGCTTTAATTTTAATTTCAGTATTGTAACTGCACCTTATTTAAAGGATTTATGGAATTATTTCTGCTACAAATAAATATATTTTTTTGCACGTACGTATTCTCTCTATTGCACTGTTCCTAAATCCATTGCTATTTAAAATGTTCTTTTGTTGTATATTTTAAGAATTTCTTTAAAAAAGTCAGGTAAAACTTGTGAGGCAGGACAGCTTTAACAAGTTTGTTTTATACTGTTCATGGGAAATACTTAGGATATTTTACTATTCCCAGTAGTATAAATACCGTATTTTAGTGGAGAAATTTTACACTTCAAAAAAAATTCTACAGAATGGGGTGGGAGGACTTGTTTTTAAAAAACTGCTGTGAAAGGGGCTATATAAGTAGGATTTACAGAATTATTACCTCTGTGTTTATTAGTCATAGTCTTGATTCTCCTTAAGCCTGTTCTTTTGTCTATAGGTAATGCAGATGAGTTTCTTATATAAAAGGAGAAGGGAGAAATTAAATAATTTGTCAAAGGTGAAATAGCTTTGACCATTAATAGGAAACTGGCACTTATGAAATCAATTGAACTTTCATCACTTTTCAGTGGTGAACTAGAAAGACATGGCTATTTTTAGACCATACCACTTCATCTTCCTAGATTTACTTTCCAATGAATTGCAGTTTGCATCACTGAAATTTGGATATTTAGGCCATATTTGATGCTTTTTCTAAATATGTACATTAAAACTGGAACTGTTTCCTTCATAGACATGCTGGAAAGTTTTGGGACTTGAACGTGGAGAGTTTGGGGATTTTTTTTTTTTTCCTGAAGAGATAGTACAATTTAAAAATAATGGAAAATATTACTAAATGACTACCTAAAGAAATACGTTAATTTTGCTTCTGAAAATTTATCTCCTGTTCTTTTTTGTTTTTCATATCTTGATTAATATCGTGCCAAGGGATGGCATTATGAGCCTTGCAGAATTGATTAGGACATTTTTGCCATATTTCAAATGAAAGCAGACCTGAAATCAGTGTAGCATTCAAGCTTTTCCCAAGGTACAGGGTGACTGCTCCTGTTTAAGAAGTGAACAGTGTAAATGAGTTAATTCTAAGATTAAGGTCTCAGAGATATTCACCAAATATCTCAAAACTTAAGACAATTCTCATTTTCCTGTCTGCTTATTTGGAGGATTTTTCAATTTAGGTGGAAGAGGAAGAATTGAACTGACACGCTATCACAGTGGGACTATAAAGTGTTCTACAAATTCTAGTGAGAACAAAAGGAATCTTGTTATTGCTTTGTACTATATGCTTGTCATATGTCTGTAGTATCTAAAACAGAGTACTATATCAGATATGAAAAAAGTGTTTCAAACTTTCCTTTGGTAAACACTAAAACTAATTGTAAAAAGAGAATAAAACATTCATAGTTTGTATTAGGGCATTTAGATGATTTAATTATATTACATTTGTTTGAATTTCTCCAGATGAATAGAAAAAAGTACAAATCAAGTTAGAAAGCAAAGATGTAGTTTTTATGATACTGACACATTTTTAAACTTCATTTTTGTTAAAATGGTTCCATTTTAAATTTTAGAGTATTCTAAAAAATGTATGATTTATAAAAAGTTTTCACAACAACAAAGGTGGTGACACTATTCCCTATGATCTGCAACCTTGCACCTGGAATGTACCATCCATTTGGACATCCAAGTCAGCCTTGTAAGTCCTACAAGACAGGGAAGTTTTCATGTGAAGCCTGTGAGGGAATGTGCATGTCCTTCCTCAGCCTTCAGCTTTCAGGAGTAGACAAGGGGTTACTAAACCACTATTTCATGTCGCTACGTGGCTTCATTTATTAAATCAGCAAAACAACACAAAATATTGTCATTAGACACTAAGCTTAAAAATGACATTTCAGGGCCGGGCGCGGTGGCTCAAGCCTGTAATCCCAGCACTTTGGGAGGCCGAGGCGGGTGAATCACGAGGTCAAGAGATCAAGACCATCCTGGTCAACATGGTGAAACCCCGTCTCTACTAAAAATACAAAAAATTAGCTGGGCATGGTGGC
>NW_016107463.1:4277868-4352106 GCF_001604975.1 Cebus imitator | reverse complement strand
AAAAAAAAAAAAAGTCTTTTACATTTTCTAAACCACCCTTTAAGTGACTTCTATGATGTATAGAGACAGAAAATTCAGTAAAATAGTATTTAACATAGCTTATGAATAGCTATATTTTTTCCAGGTCAATAATATGCTCTCAAATAGAT
The DNA here is from genome assembly GCF_001604975.1 of Cebus imitator. Lineage (NCBI taxonomy): Eukaryota > Metazoa > Chordata > Mammalia > Primates > Cebidae > Cebus > Cebus imitator. The sequence continues at coordinate 4,351,957 of NW_016107463.1, read as the reverse complement.
TCAATACTATATCTAAGGTTATAAAATGCATAATAGTGTTATTTTAACTCTACCTTGAGGGAGATACAATATTTTACACTTAACTTATCAGAGCCTGAATTTTATCAATACGAAGGAGCTGCTGTAAAGATTAAATGTCAGAAATAGGTATCTTTAGCTCAGAGACTGCCTGTAATAAGGGAATAATAAATTATTCTTCATAATTCAACAAATATTTACACATTTATAAATATGCTAAAATTAAGATTCAAAAATCCAAGGATAAATGTTAATAACAGAAGCACTACAGATTATTCTAAAATATGTAAGTTCATATTCATAGCCATTACTGTCCTGAGGGAACTTACACTTGCAGAAGATATTAACACAAGTCCTTGTAGATTGCGCCACTTAACTCATGGGATTTATCCCTTAACCCAGTGGTGCACTCTGTAATCCTCTCTTGGTGTTTGGTATCCATAAAATAATTATATAATAAAAGAAGGAAAAATATTAGGAAACTCTTTCAAAAACAGATGAGCACATTACATCCTGCCTGTGTTCCATTCATTTGAGACTTCGCATTCATCCAAGCTGGAACAGCTACTTTCATTTGTCTCTATTCAGTTTAATTTTTTGTTTTGAGGACTACTTATAGATGGGAGTTACCAGGAACACTGATGACCAGGAATCAAATTAAAAGCACTACATCAGTTTGTAAAGGCCAATGAAAAGCAGGAAAATGGGAATTACTTTCAGATAGTGATTACTAATCTGTACCAGGTTTGGTTGGGAGCCTAGTAACAAAGGGATTTGCATCTTATTACTCATCACTTGGGTCACTTGTTCCCCTTGTTCTTTAACTCCTGTTATTTTACAGACTGCTTTTGTAATGTTTTCCCTTAAGTCTAGGAAATAATGATCTTCGTTTAAACTTTTAACTTTTTTTGTTGTTCCTTTCCTTTTTAGGGATGCAGATCTGTTCTTGTTAGACACAAGAACGGCCCAAGCTTTAGATGTGGGTTGGCTTGTCTTTGATATCACTGTGACCAGCAATCATTGGGTGATTAATCCACAGAACAATTTGGGCTTACAGCTCTGTGCAGAAACAGGGGATGGTAAGCACTGATTTTTATATATTTTTTGTGAAGCTTGTTTTGACACATTGAGAGTTGTTTTTTTGTGCACTATAACCAATATATGTTTTTTATTTATGATGTCCAAAGTGGCACATTTCATAGGATAATGCAATACTATTTTAGCTAATTTAGAACACATCTATCCAATACATTTATTGTCAGGCCCTAGGGTGGAAGGTAGAGAAGAAGTAGGTTCTGCTACTGCTCTTAAGGAATTTTTAGTCTAGTGTTGAAGACATGTATATGTAAGTGAGTAGCACTACTGTAACGTAACAACACCAAAAGAAAGACATAAATAAAGTGATATGGATCTATATCTTGATTGTAGTGGTGATTTACACAACTATATAATTTGTAAAAATTTATAGAACTGTACATCAAAGAAGAATGAATATTTTTATATGTAAATTATATCTTAAAGCTCAACTAAAACAATGATAAATGTGGATCAAAAAAGACACTGGGAAAGTAAAGGAGCTATCAATAATACCAAGTGAAAGAGGATGGGGATGGAATGAATCAAAAAAAATTGCAGAAAATAATACCAAGTTCGTTCTTTACACATTGCAATTGTTGATCGAGGACGACTGCTCCAGAATTACCTGTGGAAGGGTCTGCAGGAAATCTTCTCTTTTAAGAAATAAATACTTATGTTCATAACTATTTATTGGGCACCTACTAAATGCTGTGCATTTGGCTAGATTCTAGAGATATACAAGTGAGCAAATGCAGATAGCTTTATGAGACTTGAATCTGAGTGATGCACGAGGTAGTAGTAACACAGTAATATTGGTGAATGCATATCACAGCACACTGAGGAATTCAATGGATCTGTGAACATAGGACAGTGGCTAGATTTGACCTATAATCTAAAATACAAAGATGTGATTAGGGGAAGAAGTTGTGAGGCAGGCAATTCATATACATGGAACAGAATTTGCAGGCTGTGGTGATAGGGACATTGACATATTTACTTAGAGGGCTCTGGAAGCCAAGGCCTATATGTTCAGAACTTTGTTGCTCTTTGATCAAAGTTCTAACACTCTATATTAAAATCTAAAATTGCAGGTCATTTAAAATTATATTTGTCATGATAGGAGGATAAAACATAATTTAATGGTGTGCTAGATTTAAGAATTTAATGTTTAATTTTAAATATAAAAAAAAAATGGAGATAAACATTATGCACTTATTCTCTACCCTAAAAATGTTGCTGCCAGCGACAGGGAGGATAACTAAAAAAAAAATAATAAGAGGAAGTATTTTATTCAAGGTTCACTTCTAGTTATCACAGATAATACAAGAAAAACATTAGACCTACAGTCTGCCTCCCTCATTTTTCCTTGCTGTGTTACACAAAAGTCTTGTTTAACAAACCACAGAGGTAAGTAAAGGTTGTGTTTGTCTTGAATCTTTTTCAAGGAAATTTAGCGCTATAAATACTTAAGACTTCATCATGGCATTCTTTTACCTGTAGCCAGTTTCACAGCCTATGGATAATACCAAAACCGATGCTGTGACTGCAAAGACTGTGTATATGTAATCAAGTTCACACACAAATCGAACATTTTAAAGCGTTAGTCTAATGAATGTTTTATGGACCTCAAATCTTGATCTAGAAAAAGAAAGTTCTTACTCAAAGTGTTACAAAGTTTCCGATCTTTCCTCTGCCCTCAAATCCAGATTTTTTCTTATATTTTAATTATGATGCTGAATTTTTATAAACAATTTACGTATTCTGGATTATAGGTTAGAGTACAGTTATGGCTTTAAGATTATCATTAAAGGGTCCCCCGAGTTCAAGCATTATAAATGTAGACTGAGAAAGGCACACATTTAAATAATCTTCCAAGAATTCTTACAATGTGAAGCTACTGAGCATTTATGGTCAGAAATGTGACTGGGAAATCGGTACTGGGGAGGTAAGCCAATCCTTCCTTCCCTGGTATGTGGGCCAAACAAGAATAATTAAATTAGTGGTATGTGCTTCTCCCACTCTTCTCTTTGGGGATATGCTTGAAATGTCTATCTAAACAAATCAAGAAATCTATGAAATATGATCAGCGTGTTTCCTTTTAATTTCCATCTTCCCTCATGCCCCATGTGGATTTTCTAAAGTTTCCCTTTTTGTTTTTTTCCTACTCTTCTCTTTTTTTCTATTGGTTCTCTTTCCTTTACTATTTCCATAATTAAACTTCAATGTGGTTTTCAATTTATCTTTTTCTTTCTGAGAACTACTCTGTATTTTAACTTTCCCTTTCTCTCTGATTTTCTCTATATTGCATGGGTAATTTTACTTAAATTACTAGTGTTTTATTTATCCTAGAGTAAACTAATGTTTTACTCCTTTAAAAGGGTTCCAAATTCTATATTTAAGAGTTAAGTTTGGGATACACAGTCTTCTGTTGCTTTTATTTGTCTCTCTGATATTGTCTAATAAGGAGAATTTTAAAATGGTTAAATATCCTAGGCTAGCTGGCTTTTTGCTTTTAAGCAATACTTAAAACATATTTTAACCAGACGTGGAGCAGATATGGCCTTGGGAAAGTAATTGATTCTCCTGGCACCTTAATTTTATTAACTGCAACCTCGTGAAGAACATACATGTGACATTTCCTTATAAATATGAATAACCAGACGCTTCAGCTTATCACAGCTTCACTCATTACCACTGCTGGTGTTCTCAATGTGACACTGCTTCAGAGCAGACAGACCATCTTTTATTTTCGATAATATATTCTGAATGTTTTCTTCTAAGCATAAGGAATTGAAAATCATGAAAGGATGATAGGAAAGTCTTCTTTCAAGTTCATTTGTAGACTATTATTTATCCATTTGTCCAATGCACAATTATTGAGTATCTGTGCAGGCAAGACAGCAGGTTACAAAAGCGTATCACCTAAGAGAAAGATATAGGTAGCTGATTTTAGACTAAACTGCCCTAATACTAAAAAATAGTGCGACAAAAAAGACACCATGGGGAAGCAGAACATACATGGCTAAAGACACCTGGGACAGGGCCAAGGGAACCACGGTAGAGGTGGTCTTTAAACTGGATCAGCAGCTAGGATTCTCAGAAATAGAGATGAAGAGGAAGGGAAGTCGTGGAAGTGTAGGAAGTGATGATGAGGACAGGGTAATTCATTCCCAGATGAGGAAAAGGTAAGTAAATGCACAGCATGGCAAAATGGCATGGTATATGGTGGAAAAATTTAATAGCCCAGAATTGGTCATAAAACTTTCACGTATAAAATATGATTGCAGATGCTATTAGGCAAGTAATCCATAAACAAATCATGTAAAGAATACGAAATCTAAACTAAATGTAATATTCTCTTGTAGATTGATTGTTAGTCATAAAAAGAACTAAACATTAATCACAGTAACACCACTGTGATTATAGGTTCGAATGAATGTCAGTTTCATGAAGTCATGGGACATGTATCATTCATTCACACTTGTACCCTCAGTGTGTGGCTCGATGCAGGTCGTAGGTACTGAAAATATCTTAAATGGTAACTGAGTTTGTGATTAAAAGCCTCTTGGAGATCACTTGCCACTGAACATGTTCCTCTTAAGAAGACATTCCGAACTGTTAAGTTTTGGATTATTAGTAACTAAACCAGGCTGATGTAACATAGGAGCAGACTTTTGTAGAGCAAACCACAGTACAGTAGTTAAGTAGTTTAAATCATAAGGAGAGGAGAAAGTCAGTGATGTGTATTATTAAATTTTGTTTAGCATGCCGCTGTGAAGAAAAAGTATGAAAAAGGTCTAAATGTATTTTGGGAATCAAAAGGCTGCTGAAATCAAAAGTAGCATTTTGATTCCTCAGCGAGCCTGTGGAAATTATGTCAGTTTATGAAATACTCTTTTTAGAAATTTGAGAAATGAACTGCAATAGATTTGGCAAGAGAGTTCAAGAATATTTTATTATTTTTTCATGCTGAATAGGTAATTCTCAGAGCTCCATATGTTTGTTTCAGCAAAATAATGCAAACATATGAACAAGCAAATGAAAAAAATAAGTTGCTGCTTCTTAATGGCAAAATTTAGAGATTCCAGACAAGATTTTATATCCAATTTTACAAAATTGGTTTCCAAGTTCTCAAGCATTCTCTCATTGTGGTTAACAAACCTCTATGATAATATAAATTCTATTTGTGTTTTTAATAGCAAGTGAGTAGGCTTAAATCTGTCCTAAATTATTGTAAGATTTCCAGTTCCCTACATTATAGTGATACATTAATTAAGTGACATACTAGGTCTTTATTAACATTGCTAATAAGTCTGCAGTAATGATTTTTCCTGCATACATATGCACACATTTTATCACACTGACAGCAATTTAATCTAAATTTAAAGACCTGAGTTCTCCCCCCAAACACTTTAATTTTCCATTGTTTTATACTTTATATAGTTTAAGTCTTCCAAGTAGATTTTTTTTTTTTTTTTTTTTCAAACTTGGGATTATAGAATAATTTAGAGACGGAAAAACAAAGATAGTATTTTTGGGTTCATTAGAATGTCTTTTTAAAAGCCCTATATTTTCAGACATTTTTGGTTTGGCAATGCCCAGAATGAATTTTGCCAGTGACTTTTTTTCTTTCTATTCAAACTTGCTTATACATTGAGAAAAATTCAATCCGTATGTTTCTGATTCATTGGTATTCAACTCATCAAAATATTGTTTTGTCAGAGAGCTGTTTAGTGTCCAAGAAACATTATAAGGTTATTTTTTAGAAGTAGGACTGCAAAGGCCATTTTGAAAACAAAATCATAGCATAATTTTCAACCACATCAAGGTAAAACTTCGGGTTTAAAGTCAGAGAGTTTAAAGTCTCACTAAATTTTGCACCCAAATCAAGAAAAAAAAGAGCTCAGAGGTATTAAACTGTCAAATTAAATTTAATTATAACTGATACTTAAATGTAAAACTTAGAAACTTATTGCTTATAGTAACTTAGAATTTGAAGCTTTGATATTTAATTTAAATGAGGAGGATAAATGAACAGATAGCTACATTCTGGAAATAAAAATTTTAAAAAGAAATCATTAGAAAAACTAGATTAAAATCTGGGCTCTGATAAAATATTTCCCATTTTAGCCATTGCATCAACGAGTGTGATAGTAATTACCTTATAAGGAGTGTGAGGTTGTATTAGATAATAGTACCTGGCATACCTAGCACATGGCAGGGCAGTAATAAAGTTCTGTTGATGACTTGGACTAGAGGTTGCACAGACTTTTCACTTACATTAGCTCTGGTTATCACTTTTTTAACTTGGGACTAGTTCTTTTACTGTGGAGGTTTTACAGATGATTTAAATAAATTTTAGATAAACTCACAAATGATAGTCCACAGGGAAAAGATCAGATTGTTATACATTCTGAAACTGAGTTGACAGCAGAGTATATAGGCAGTTATGTTATTAGGCTCATGTTTAATAACACTGGTTGATAAAATAATTCTAAGAAAATTTAACCTGTTTCAATCTAGGGTATGAAATCAATAGAAATGAACACCCAGATGTGTCAGATCAGCTGATGCTTATATTAGCTGGCATCAACCAATGATTGATGCTTATATTCATAGCTGCCACAGAATATTACATTATTAGTACTTAATATGGTAATTTTTTGAGACCTATTTTGTTCTTAGACAAATAACATGTTTTTAGAGATTACTAATCGCATCAATGAAAATAAGGGAAACAAGCTTCTTGTAACTCAGTAAGACTATATATGGGGTTAATTTATTAAATCCTGGCCTACAATACCATAAAAAAACTCACTTAAAAATACCTCAGTACAAATTACTAGTATTTGATTTAGTAAACCTATTAGTAAGCATTAAATAGTAAAATGGATTTTTACAAAAATAAAGGAATTACAAATAGGATTTTAATGTTCACAGAACACAAGATCAAATAAAGTTTAGTCGTATTTGATAAAAAGTGGGTCCAATGGTTCCTGCTACATGTTGTGTTGATGTTTATGGCAAGCCACATAAAAATCTCCACTATATAACCGTATTTCCCAGAATATGATCGGAAAGCTGAGATTTTAGATTTTGACATTTAGATTTTAGAAAATGAGAGATTTTTTAAAGTACCAACATTTTAATCCTCTTATTTTCAGCAATATTAGTCTGCAAACTTCAAGTGAAGTCTTTCTTTTAATCTGGACAATTAACTTGACAGTGGGTAATTTTACGTTTTATTACCCAGGGCGTTGCTATATCCTCTATTTTTTAACCTGTGATTATTTTTTGTTGTTGTTCATTCCCAATAGTTGACAAATGCTAAAGTATGTTAACAAGGAACAGGATTCATCGTTTTCTACAACCTTGGGTTGTTTTTTTATTCCTACATGCACAGTAATTTAACATACTGATAACATTTATTTTCCAAATTAAAATATCCAGTAATAGCTCCAAAATGTATTCTGTTAAAATCAGTTTTTCCAAAATTGCCACATCTTTTGAATAGCAGTATATTCCTAATTAGAAACTTATATTCCAGTATCTAAAGTCCTCATGTGATTATATATTAAACAAATGTGTAAGTTACAACTGAATATTCTTTTTAGTTTATAAAATTGAAGTGTATTTGTGTGAGAAATGCAGAGTTTTTAATATCTACTTAGATTTAGTAAATCCTAGAATCTGCTACTTTAAATGGAAGTATCCGGCTAAGATTGTTGTGTTATTCTCCATATCCCTAAGACAGTCATTTTTACCTCACGGAAACAGCTCCAAATTAAGCCTCTGTGTTGTCAGAGGTTTAATTTATCTGTGTCAAAGGTTAGATGATCTATATGGCTGGGTAATCTGAATATCAGCTGACAGTGCTAATAAGTAGCAGAAGAAAATCTGAGATCAAGGGTGATATTTTTCTTTTTCTCCTGCTGTTTTGACTACAGTTTCTCATTATTATTTATCTAAGTTCAAAAAGTTGAATTATGTCCACTTATCTGTGGATCTTTTAAACATTCTAAGATTTGATAATATTTCCTTCTGTTATCTGAATCTTATCTTTTAAAGTAATTAAGTCATTTTTGTTCATAAAACCATATGGCTCCCCTTTTGCTGAATTTATGGTGATGACAATTGGTTTTAAATAAATAAATGAGAGACTGTCTACATCTAAGAAACTGAAACAATCACTTATCTTGCTAGAGGTTCTGAAAGGAAAAAAGAACATATGCTCATGATTTGTTGTAGATAAATATTGTTATAAATAAGTAGTTCTTTATGTACTGTGTAATGTTTAAAGATAATTAGATATTGACTTCTGGATTAATATTTAAGAATATATTAGGAGGATAGTGGAAGAATAGTTATCTCCGAGTACTTGAAGAAAGGAAATTAATAAATAAAATTGAACTTTTCTCTACGGTCCAGAAGTTAAATCAATGTGCATAAAAAGCAAACTGAAGGCACTTTACAAAAGAAAAAAAAAAGCCTGAATAAGAGAAGTTAATGGCCATAAATTATTTGTTCTGTGAGGAATAAGCCCTACATGACTTCAAGAAGTCACCATTTAGTTGACTTCTTGTCTAGGAATTATATTGCATAAGATAAAGTTTCGGGTAATTTCTAGAGTAACTTACAACCTTGCTGCATCATATAATGGTAAGCCATTTGTAATCTTTCAGCATATATTTATACTTTAAGCATTATATTCATATATACAAATATACTGTATGTAGAGAGGGTACAATGAATGGAAATGTATTGTCTTAGAGAAAGATGGTATTAAATAGTTACATTCAAACCCCAACTTAAGATATTGTATAAAGCCAGCGATGGAGTAACTGGTAAAGAGAAACCAGAAAGGTAGACATGTTTTTCTTTGTGCGTGCGTGCGTGCGTGTGTGTGTGTGTGTGTGTGTAGACATGGAAAACCCAGGCATATACATTCTCAAGGAATTATGTCAGGAATCAAATATAAATTCATAGTTGAATATCTCTAATTATTAAGTTTACTAGAGAGCTCTTCTTACCACATTTGGTAGGATTGTATTTTCTTAAGTGCCATACTAAATGTTTTAGTATCATAGCAAAACATAAAACTCAGTCACAATTTTTCCAGAACATTTTAGAATGACTTCTACTTCTATCAAATTTCCATCAAATTTCAGAACCTCAAAACATAAATGTTTCTGAAAATCATATTTTTTTTTGCCTGAAATCAAGAAATATTTAAAAGATGGGTTAGAGAAATAACTGTTGTTCATTTTAATGTGAATGTTTACCAAAAGTGTCCATTAAGAATTCCTGTACATTTATACTAAAAATGACTAGATTTCTACTAAAAATAAATATGCAGAGAACATAAATCTTTCCTGTATGCTTTAGTTTTTTGTCATTTGCCCACTGTATAAAAATGAGCAAAATCATTAATATGTCTTTCATGGCAGGAGTAACTGAACATAAATAATGGATCACTGTTAAATTTCTACTTTGTTCAACCAAAGATCTCATTAATTCTCCTATTAGCCACACAGCATTTTCATAAAATATACTCCATGTATTTTCAAACTAATTCTTAGCAAAACTTATTTTCTATCTACAAAAAATCCACTTTTTTATATGCTGATTTCAGCAATATCTTTTGCCAATATCAATTTGTTTTTTTATGCTAATATTTAGTATTTTTGAATTTTACATGGTTATTCCAGGTTTAACTTTCTAGGTGTATCTTTAATTGATTTTCAGTAAGTATTTAAACCAGGCATTTTCTATGATAGACAACTGAAATAGACAACTGAAATTATATTAATAACATTAGTGGAAACTAACATTGCTGAGAGCTTACTCAGTGTTAGGCATTTTGCTAAGCTCTTTAAATGAAATGCCTACTTCTTAACCTATTTTGTAAATGAGAAAAATTAGCATAGGAATAAATCTAAAAATGATTTATTTGCAGAGCCAGCCTGTGATACGCTGACTCTTATAAATTACATAAATCCTTTATAAATTCTGAACTAAAATATAACTTTATTTTTATAATTTCCAAATAAAACACTGTTATTAAAAATGATTACTATGAAACAGCATTGAACTTTATGCTGTAGCTGTTGGGAATTATTTTTGGGTTTTTATATTTTCTGGCTGGAGTTTAATTGTGATCTGGCCCACAAAATGTAATAGTAATTCTGCCATATTTTTTATTTTCTAAATTAACCGCTTCAATATTTTGTTTGTCCCTTTATACAATTATAGTTATATTGATAAATTAACAAATTGGAAAGGAGAAAAACAAACTTTTCTGCCATTCACTTTAACACGTAATTAAATTTAGTCAAATTTCTTTATTTAGAACTTGATAATGAACCCCCTCTTCTTCGTTTAGTCTTATATGATGATTTCTAAGCAGAAAATAATGTTTCTTTATAAATAGATATTGATTATAGAATATATTCAATAATAATAAACTGAAAGACTAAATTCTGCTGTTTTTATCATGTCCATTATATAAACATTTTAAAACTAGCATTTTTTTCCTTTGAAGACTTGCATCTCTTTATTATGTCCTCTTAAAATAATTGTATGGCAGTAAAAATTTTACAAAGAATAATATGTGAAGCGTTTGGCATAATCTAGGTACTAAGAAACAACAGTTCTCTTTAAGTCCCAAAGCAGGTAACATTTGTAAGTGGAGAACTGCAGATCTGAACATCTTAACATACATTGGTGGATCACCGTAACTTAATTCAGAAGTCTTAGGTTTTGTTTTGATTTAGTTTGTTTATATTTGAATGAGAGCCATATGGTTAACAAAGTTTGCTTATCCAAAGTTTAGCATCACAACTAAAACACGTATATGAAAAAAAAGCTTTAAAATTACTGATTTAAAGTAAGCGGTGACAAACAGGAGTTAGTTGTGGTTCACTACCTGGCGAAATACATATTTTGCTATTTTTTAAGGTTTCTTTTAACGAATAGGGATATTGAAGTGCTTGGCTACATCTGAATTTCTGTTTTTGATTTTCTCTAATTCAGAACAGTAACTATGGAGCACCAATCTTACCAAACAAATGCTGAAGTCAGAAACATATTTCAGTTTCTGTTGTTTGTTATATTTTCTCTTCTAGACCCTGTAGCTAAACTAATGACCTGTCGAGTAAATATTTTCATGGTAATATTAATTGAGGGTCATGAAAAATATAAAATACTACTTATTGTCATTATACACAAGAGTTCACTGTCTTTTCTGTTCTTTCTACTTAGGTTTAACTTATTGTTGACACATATTTCTCAAGGATGCATTGCAAAAATAGCAGTAGTGCTGGTGTTTGTGTCCTGAGCAGAGAGCATGAGTTGGAAGAAAAGAGAACCTTTGATCATTATAAGGCATGAGCAACCTCTGTGGCTCTATGCTGCTGAGAGTTAAATTTTGACATGCAGGAAAACCAAAACAGAAACAGACAAAAAGCAAAGGCATCTAACCATCACATTCAGTAGCATATACTGGAAGTGGTAATCAAAATTTTGATTAGACTAAAAATACTTTGATAATTAAATTGTATATCCTCACTGCTTAAAAAGTGTATGCTATTTTCTCAGTGTGACAAGTTTCAATTAGAGTGGAATAGGAACTGGGGAAGCCACCCACCTTCTTATGGCTGGTAAGAAGTGTTGAGTCTTCATCTTCCTCTTTACTAAGGAAAGTCTGATCCTGAACTAAACGAAACAAGCAGCTATAACATTGTTCTTGAAAATTACAATATGTATGCTACTGACAAGCTATTTTTCCTCCATTGCTCTCAAGGTGAAAGTATACAGAAACTCAAGATGAAAGTGTCAACCAGTTTCTAAAAAGGGGAATACTGTGTACTTAGAGGAAAAACCAAGCTACTTTAGTAGTGTAGCAGGGCTGAGTTAAAAATCTGACTTTTTGAGCCTTATTTTAAGCATTTAAAGAGTCTAACAGTTGCTTTTCAGTGAGCAGTAAATAAGATGTATACAAATGAACTGGTAAAATATCCGTCTTCAAGATATGGCAGCTGGTGCTTCTTTCTTAATTTCAGAAGTATTGAATTGGCTGTTTAAATTCCCAATGTCCCTTATCCTTTGAGACATACTTCTTACTACTCTTGGTTACCAGTTATGGCTATGTGTAGAAGTCTTCTTCACAGTATTTTTCTCTGAAGTCACACAACTGATAGAAATATCAAAGTTCTACTTGTGCTATGAGGTCAGATGATACTGCTGACCTAGATAGAGCACAAGGAAAACACTCTTGGAAACCACATATTATTTTGCATGCAAATGGCTTTGGATGCTTTTGCTCTGGGGGCCAGCAAGGAATCATGGTGGTGTGAGATTTCACCTTGTAAATGGTCCCTTATGTGGGGCAGGTTAGATGGCATTCTTGCCATAGCCAGAGATATGAAAACCTGGTGAAGAAAGATTCTGGTTTTTTGTTTTTGTTTTTGTTTTTCTCAGAAGAATGCTTTACGATCAGCTTTCATATGTGAAGAAAAGCTCCAAATACTAAAACTCCACATTTTAAAATTTATAATTGAAACAGTAATTGTACATATTCATGCAGTACAATGTGGTGTCTCAATGCATGTGCACATAGCGTAATGACTAAATCAAGCTCATTATATCTCTCACATTAAACATTTATTATTTCTCTGTGGTAGCAGGTTTCAAAATGTTTTCCTGTGGAAGTAGCTACTATGGTATATTGCATTAGGTATCTCAGTATCAGTTCTCTACTGCATATTTTAGAAAATATAGTTTACTTCTCTTTTTCACTTTCTTCTTTATTGGGTGCCAAATAATTTACTGTTCTTCCATTTTGCTGGTACTAGACTGATCCAAAGACACTGGAAGTAGCCTATAAGCATTTGATAGGTTCATATAAAAATAAAAAGGGAAGGTCAAACATTTAACAAATAGGGTTTCCTGTATGATGGGCCAAGGTGGGAGGAACAACTGAGGTCAGGAGTTTGAGACCAGCCTGGCCAACACGGTGAAACCCTGTCTCTACTCAAAAAATACAAAAACTTTGCCAGGCAAGGTGGTGTGTACCTGTAGTCCAAGCTACTCAGGAGGCTGAGGCAGGAGAATCACTTGAACCTGCAAGGTTGAGGTTGCAGTGAGCTGAGATCACACCACTGCACTCCAGCCGGGATGACAGAACGAGACTCCATCTCAGAAAAAATAAAACAAAAAAATTTTTTGGAATAATACAGTAGCTGATAAAAGGAATATTTCCTTTAGATCTTTGTAAGTTTTCCAAGCACCTACTTTAAGTGAGTTTCCAAGACCACTTTAATCACTATAGGTAAACTGAGGAATACTAAAATTTCACTGCTGTGAAACAAACTAAAATGTGTTTGACATCTAAAAGCTTTTTGTCATTGGTGTTATAACACAAAGAGAGAGTTTTTAATGTTTTTGGTTGATTTCTGCTGAAAATCTGCTTCACTGTAATTTTATTATAATCCCCTAGGCTTCTAAAGGAAAAGGTTCTTTCATTTAAGATGCATACAATTTTTATTTTTAAAAGTCACGTAATAACTGGAGAAAAAGACTAAAAATAATTCACTGTTCTCATGGTTTTGTGAAAAGAATGTTTCTGCTTTCTTAAAATAAATGAGGGCTATAAGACCAACTGCTACCCAATCTTTCTGGGGCATGTGACAGATGATGTCTGTAAAGTTCATAGGACCTCAGGGGAAAGGTGCTATATATAAAGACAAGGGCTATTAAAAAGTAAGTGCTTTTGTGGAGGTAAGCTACAATTCCTAGCATGAGATTCATATTTCCATCAGCTGAAAATAGGGTACAAGTAAAACACATTTGTTGGGCTTGTCATGCCCAAGACAGTAAGCCCCTCATTTCAGAGTGATGTCCCATGGAAGGAGACTAATCATTTTCCATCACCTCAGTCCTGCCCTCCACGCAATAAAACATTTCAGCATTCTGGACAGCTTCCACAACTGGGCACAAACCTCTGGGCATGCTGCTTTAGAGTTCTTGGCTTCTCTGTCCTCAGGCCCTCCTTCCTGGAGTCTCATGAGCTTAGGTTCTCAAGGGTTTGTGTATCTCCCTCTTCAGGACTTTAGTTATCATGCCAATGTTTCTGACCACATATCCCCATTTGTTTTCTAAGTCCCATCACTTTATCAAACTGTGGTGCATGACAGTATCTTCAAAATTTTTAGAAAGAATGTCAACACTTTAAAACATCTTTCTCCTTTCAACCTCTTTATCCCTAACACACCCCAATCATATAAAAAAATGGATTTCTTCTACTGTTATTTGTTACCAGGAGTTGTAATGATATTTCTTACCACAGAAAACTCTCAATTCATAGTTCCTACCAGTGTCAGCATACTGCTACCAATAGCTCTTCCTGGATTTCATTTCTCCAGTGTGTCTTTTTTCCCCCTTTTCTTATGAGCCAAGAATCCTATGCGTGTCTGTACATATTGTTGCAATTGTTCCTTCCTTTGATTTTCACATATTACTAATAATATATAATTATCAATATATAATATGGGCAAAGTGGTTTTTTTAAATTAGTCTTTTAAATGTCAGTAAAAAGAGATGAGAAAAGTCCAGCAAATGTATTGTACAACAAACCTCATTTGTTAAACAGAACTCCAGAATCACTGTGAAGAATCGCTCAAAAATCTTATCCCGTACTCTAAATTTTAATACTTAAAAAATAGTTTAAAATCCTACCTTTTCCTTGTTTTTGTTTGAATTCATAAAGCCATGTAAGGCATTTGAAAAACTAGAAGGTAATAAGGAGGAATGCTAAATTTCTGTTTGTGATAACTTCAAGTCTGTGTACTTAGGTCTGGCAACAGGTCTGTACCTTTACAGAACTTTAAAAAATGCAAATTTCAAGTTTTACAAAGTACACCATGGTTGAAATTTGTAGCTAGATTACAATATGCTTAATTTAAGGTGATAGCAAATTTAAGTATATATGAGATTTAAGTAGACACGATTCTATATTCCCCACATTCCTTAAAATCTGATATAAATATGATGTAGTCTATATGCTGGGTAGTGAATTTTGTATATTTTAAATGATCAGTTTCTAAAAAGGGTAAAATTCTAGTATAATTTAGAGTCACAGAATCCATAATTTTGGAGTACCAGAATCAATTTAATAACAGGTTGAAAATAAGTGAAGATCAGATAGATGTGCGGATGTGAGACAATGCCCTGATTTGACTACTGCTAAGAAATCCATCATGGACACTGTAAGAGTCTTTTTTGAAATGAAGAAAAGATCATTTGTGTACCAGTTCCATCACAGGTGTTTTGGGTTAAGCAGTCAATTACTGTGGTTTTTAGTGGAGAAAAAACCAAACTGGAATGTATGCTAACTTCTCAAAGTGATATCAACGTTTAGACTCTGATAAATCCTCAAATGAATGTTTTTCAAACTGTGTATCCTAGAGGGAAACTGAATGATCATATTTGGAACCACTTATCCTTATAACATCAACATGTCTCGGAAGAGCTGTTTCATGTCAGAATCTCCTTTAATAACTCTGTTTTTAAAGAAATAAACATTTTGAAAGTCACATTTTCCAAAAGGAGTGGTCTGAAATACAAAACCAGTGAGTTTGGGATAGAACTTTGGTTTGCCAGCCTACCTTCCCTATGACTATAAATCTGAAATTGTTTCAGTTGTGTTTTTAGGCAAATGTGACCACAATACCCTGACCTCAATAGTTATATGAAGTCATTTGGGTTAGAGTAGCAGATTTAAAAGGCTTGAATCTCCAGCCTCAATTATGACAAAATTTAGCAGTTCAGAGCTCTAGCCTCATGAATAGAGTAATAGTTTCTTGGAAGATATCATCCCAACCGTATCTTTGTTCACTGAGTTAATAAAACTGTAAAATAAAATACCCCTATATTTGCTGCTCAAGTTGTTTAACTATGATTCCTGTACAATAATTCTGAGGAGATTTTTTTTTTTTTGTAAATCCAAAAGACAATATCTATGCCAATACCAAAGTCTGGACTCCTGCATTTGTCACCATTACCACTTTGATTTCAAAATCCAACTATTATATAACACCCAAACCTGGAATAATTGGGAATAAACAATGTTTCTTTGGGTCTGACTGCCACCAGCAAGATCACTGGAATGTTGGCACATCCTTCAAGAACCTTTCCAATCTCCTCTCTGCTGTATCTGCTCCCCTCCCATTTGCGTGTTTAAGCTTGAACAGCTTCCAGCAACCAAGTTTTTCTTTACCTCCTATTATCATGCCATCCATTTAGCAAATCACATCAATACATGGATATCATACGAGGGAATTTTTCTCTTGCAATTGACGCCACTTTATCCCATCCCTACCCTCTTTCCAGTGTCCACATCAAGACATGGATATCATACGAGGGAATTTTTCCCTTGCAATTGAAGCCACTTTATCCCATCACTGGCATTGTCTCTTGCTTTGGTATAGTTATTAGTACACATTAAAACTCCCAGTGTTGTCAGACTGCTGCTCTGCTCAGCTTTGAGCTGGTACTACACTCTGAAGTCAATGCTGATGCTGACACGGAAGATAACTTGAGCTCATTCTGCTGCTGCCATCCTGCCCCAATGAGGAACTGCTCAGAAGCCATTCTTCTTCCATAGAGAGAATCTTTGTTCACCACTTGTGTCACAGTCTGTTAATGAAGTTCCAAAGTAGTGCTACCTTGTCCTCCTAGTATTTTAGCAACTTTGGGCGAAAATTATGTATTAGATTTTTTTTTGATTCTCTTTCTTTCTAGGAGTTAAACATGTATCTATTGGAGCTGTGCCAGAAGTAACTCTGGGTTATAGGCTTAAAAAAAAAATCACTGTGGCTCACCTTTTTCCTTAGATGACTTCTTGATCATGAAATTGCTCAGTTTTCTTTCAAATATATGCTTGGTGATTCAAACCTAACACTTAGCTATGCCTGGACGTGTTTGAATTTTAAGGTGACTAAGCTTGGGCTCAAGCTGGTCATCCTTTAATGTTCTTTTCATTACCTCACCCCATTTTCATTTCTATTGTATATTAAGTACGTAATCTTTATGTATATTTTTAAACTGGAAACTTCTCTAAAATAAGAAACAGCTTTAAAAATTAAATCCATGGCGATACAGATATGTAAAGGTGTAAAGATGATGTTTTTCTGAATCAAAATGATTTAGGTAGGTGTCTTTAGCTATATATCTAAAACATACTGTATATTTAATAATATAATTTAAAATGTTCAAATAAAATTTTATAAAAAATTTACTATTTTTTAATACATGCAGTGTAGTCTGGGTTTCTGTCAGTATTTTTATTAAAACAACTATTTAGTCTTTGAAAAGATTTAGTCAACATAATCGATTTAAGTGTATCATGTCTGGAACAGTAAGTCAAATAGTTAAGGCTTCTATGGTATAGCTCAAGACCACGGGTAACTGAATAAGCATTAACTTATGGAATCTTAATAGTTACCCCATTGCTAAAGTAAAAAGGAAACCAAGAGGAAACTCAATAATATTAGAAGTAATTTTAAAGGGAGTTCACATTGGTTTGAAGGGCACTTTGCTTCACATACAATATCCACCTTTGTAAAACCCAAGAAACCTATATTTGTAACATACACACATCTTTACAGTTTTTAGAACATAAATCTTCAGAGCAGTATTATTTCTCCACAGATAAAAATTAAAATATTCAAAGTCTTTGGAATAATAACAAAAGAAACCCCCTTGCAAACCAAAGGAAACTTGGAACTTCTTGTTAAGTGCTTATTTAACTATAAAAGAGTCAGTGTGTGTTGTAATGAATGGAAAATTGATTTTATTGTCTTCCATTTCTGAACATCTTGCAGCAACCTGATTCAGTATTAGAAAGATCATATATTAAAAATGATTTCTGCAGTCATCAATGTATACAAGTAAAAATTTACTTCCTGTTAAATTAACACTTCATTAAAATATCAAAATAAAAGCTTCTACAAATACTTTCTATGCTGTACTCCAAGACAGAAAAAAAATGAAAAAATTTAAAGAACAGATTGCCAGTTATTCTATTCTATAACAGTTAAGTTTCTCAGTTCTTTTTTTTTTTCCTTTGCTGAGCTCTCTGTCACTGGAAACATCTTAAACCAATTTCAAGTGCTACACCTGAATAAACATGTTGTAAAAGTGTTTATGTATTGAAGTGGGTCAGTTCAAGGTATGCTATTTGGCTAGAACTTCTAATTTCTCTTTTTACAGTGAAAGGGTTGCCAGAAGGAGGAAGTCTGAGCTGAATTAATACATTTGTTACAGTGGAAGTAGAATGGAAACTGCTCTGA
Source organism: Cebus imitator (assembly GCF_001604975.1). NCBI lineage: Eukaryota > Metazoa > Chordata > Mammalia > Primates > Cebidae > Cebus > Cebus imitator. Next base: position 4,333,514 of record NW_016107463.1, on the reverse strand, counting down.
CCACAAATCAAACTGCCTCTTTCATTTATGCCAGTGATAGAGTTTTTCTAAGAAATATAGACTCTGGCATAGAGCCACTGTAAGTTTGCATTTAAAAGAGAAATCTATATGCTTATTTGTTTAAGGTTTACTGCTTTGATTATTTGTAAGTCCCTTCTCTGTTAGGACTGAAGATAGTGGCATTTGGGAGGCAGATGGCCATTTTAATGCCTGTAGAAATTGGATAACATTTCCCAGTAGGTTGTAGGACAATAGTGGAAGATGCCTATGCTGTCTGAATTGATTCAGCCTTTTTTTTCTTTTAACCAATACCTCCACATTTAAAGGACCTCTGTGTCCCTCTCAACAGCTGCACAGCCTCATATGACACGGTCTCATTTTCTGACGGTAGAAGGTCTCTGCACAATACAAGTATACACAAAAGTTTTTATGCTGCCAAAATAAATTTTGTTAAGAGCAAGGGTTTATTTGCTAAAATGCCATTGATGCCATTTCAGGGACTTGCTTTCCTTCTCTTTCTTCTAAGGTGGGTCAGGTCCTATAATGGACTGAGGTTGCTCCACAGTTTTTACTGAATAAATATTTTAAGAAAACATGTACATCTCTCATGGGACAAGTCAGAGTCAATCATACACATATCTCACCACATTACGTATTACTCTTTTTAAAAAGATTGCTAACTTCTGTATCTAGAGTAGCACCTTTGCATATGTGTTAAGTAATTCTCAACTAAGTTTATAATTTAAGGTTAGTTTATCATCTTTGAATGATTTTCATTGAACCAGATATTATTAATGGTTTTCTTTATATATATATATATATATATATATATATATAAATTTCTAGTGATTATTTCAAATTAGAAGAGCCTAACAAAATGAACTATTAAAAGAAACCAGTAATACCTAACTCTAGGGCATTTGCGGAACCAAATTAAATAATGCCTGGAAACTACTTAGAAAAATGCTTAGCATAGCAAGTACTATTTGACATAGTTTTAAGTATTATTATTACTAGCCACATGGGAGAGGTACTGTATCAACTTTATCTTTAGGGCACCTTGACTTTTAACTCACTTCTATATAGGTCCTGGTTGTATTCCTTTTCTCTGACATATAACCACATCAAAGAACTAATAAGGGTCTGAGACACAGACTAGTTTATAGGCAAATTTGAGTCTCAAAGCCCTCTTGGATTGTTTTTTCTTCTGAGAGTCTCCAGGCTTGGTTTGCCTGTTTTTAATTTTTTTCAGAAAACATTCAGTTGTGTCAAAACTCAGAAGGGGAAGAATTCCAAAATTTCTGCATATTTCACAGTACTTCATACTGATAATTATCAGGTTGGTGCAAAGACAGTTGCACTTTTTGCCACTACTTTTAATAATTGAGGCTTAAAGCAGACCTCATCCCCAGACTAGGCTTCCGGAATGACTGGTGAAGAGCTTTAAGTATAGTGCAGCTTAGTAAAGGTTGCTGGGCACTGGCCCGGGTGAAGGTGGAAAGACTATCAGCACTAATTAACACTTGAAAGGCTTCGAATAGGCTGGAGAAAGTAGAAACACCCTGCCAAGTATTCGGCTTTTATCACTTAAGGAAAAAATTATAGGGCATTTAGTACAGAAGAGCCCATAGCTAATACGTTTTAAATTGTCATTAAATGTGAACATTTCCAGGCGAATGAGTAGTCAAATCTTCCAATTGATAGTATTCCTGACTTGAAGGTCTGAGAAGCTATTACCCAGTGAAAGCAGCTGGAGGGTGTTCCCTGGTGGAAGAATGAAGCAAGATGAAAAAACATGCATGGATAACTGTCTGTAATAGTAAGCCTCAGTATTTATAAGAATCTTGGCCTGTAAGGAAGGCATTCTGATCATATTTTAAAATGTTTCCCCTTTTCAAGTTACCCTCAGAATTCTCACATCAGGTAAATGTTCTTTCTTTTTCATAAACCAAGTTCTTTCCTATTATGTTCTAGGTCGTAGTATCAACGTAAAATCCGCTGGTCTTGTGGGAAGACAGGGACCTCAGTCTAAACAACCGTTCATGGTGGCCTTCTTCAAGGCGAGTGAGGTACTTCTTCGATCGGTGAGAGCAGCCAACAAACGAAAAAATCAAAACCGTAATAAATCCAGCTCTCATCAGGAGTCCTCCAGAATGTCCAGTGTTGGAGGTAAGATAAAACCCAAGCAGCAGTTGTACACAGAGAGTTATGGGGTCGCATGTTGCAAATCAAGTAACCACAATAAATTTACCCTCTGTATATACCTTCAGATGGTATATTAAATCTTCCAGTGATGTTTCTAGCATCCCAGAATGTTTCCTCAGTGAATCACTCAGTAATTCATTTTAAAATAAGTATGACTTGCCTTCATATGTTGAAAGACTCAGTTCAAATTAAAATCAAGATGGCAGTAATAAAATTATGAAATGGCTAGATCAACAAAATCTAGCCAGAACTGAGCTACACAACTTGCTGAGCTAACTTCCTCAGGGCCTCTCAAGCAATGGATGGTCAACTAGGTAAATTCAACATAAAATCTTTTCTTTAGTACTTAAGTCAATACCTGTGAATTATGCCACTAGATTTTATTTTTCTGAAATTAGAAGCAGGAGAAAGACATAGATAAGACAATGGTTAAAATAATCTTTATATTTTTTATTATTTGGAGGACTATTGTCTAGATAATTTTCTTCAGGTGTGTCTACACACACAATCTTTCAACAAAATATTACAAATGCACAATTGATGTCAAATTCATCTGTTAATTAAAGGGGGAGGATCAAACTTCAATTGATCAGAAAGCAACTAAGTGCCAAAATCTGTAGTGGTTTAATTCTATTATTTATGGCAAGAAGTACCTTGTTTAGTTCAGGATGCAAACAATAAGCTGCTAGATGAAAATGGTGGCCATTTTAGACAAAAAAATTTATTTGCGTATATAAATAAATTTGAATGGGGAACTCATCCTGGAACATCTCAGTTTAGTGCCACATACTTATCTAATTTGTCAAATATGAATTCTTCTGTGTTAATGGACAATGTATGCATAGTACTCTGCCACACAAGATGGGTGAACTGATGTACAAAAGAGACATGATTCCTGTGTGTATGTATTATTTCAGCAAATTGAAATTCTAACTTCAGTCTTGGTCATTATTCTTAGTATTTCCATTTTTCCCAGTTTACTTGAAAATGACAGATCATATAGCAGTTATTTATGACTCAAGCATGCATGAGTGTTTACATAAGATATAGATGAAGACTTTTTTTGTTTCTTTTTTTTGCTCTGAGACTCTCCCTAAAATTACTAAGTGGGATTCGTTGGAGTCTTCCTAAAGGGTAGGCACCAGGAGAATCATGATAGAAAGAAGTCCTATTTGTGTGTCTAGCAACAGAAGGAGGAGGGAAGATTTCTATATGAAACTGCATTATACTGAATTAAATGCTACTTGTAAAATGCTACTTTAAAATAATTTTCCAGCAAAGGAATTTAACCACTGTTCTTACTTGAGAGTAAAGCATGACACTAGTGCCTTATTACAAAGCTGTTTTTTAAAGATCTTCACAAGATATTTAGTTTGGCAAAAAGTTGTAATTACTTAATATGAAAGATGGAGAAAAATAACTTTCTAAGACCTTTTCTTCCTTGTAAATATTAGGCTGTCAAACTTGTATATTTTTCTTTTCATGTAGAATGGTTCTAAGCTTGGTTGAAATGTTTTTAATTTAATGTAGCAGGCTGTATTAAGAAAAAGTTTTGCTAAGCCTTGAATAGTAAATAATTTTGGAGGAAATTACAAAGGGAAAAGCATAAGTCACATACTTATTATTAGAGCTCATAATGACTCTGGCAGAGGTGTTCCAGTGACTGAAATCATCAACGTCCTTTTCCCTATTGGTTAATTCTATTTATCTTCTCTTCCTGACCACAAGAAACAAATGTACATCTATAACCATAGATGAATAAAACACATGGAGCAGAAATCACGTAACTTTTCACCAGTTTCCTAACACCATTCAGAGTACAAAATTATTGTAATATAGACCAATATTTTCTTTTTGAAATTTTATCATTGGCAACCATTTCTGTGAAATATGTGGTAGATGGTTTTGGAGTGTGTTCATATTTTGATAATAAGAAGAAAAAAAGTAGCTGGTTTGTGTCTGTAAGACTTAACCTTTCAATAGGTAGTAATCAAGCAGTCTGGGAAAATCCGCATAGGATTTGGCCTAAAAGACACTGCTTTAAGGAAAGGGAATGCTAATATAAACAGAAAATTTGATACTTAGGAGACTTGAAATGCCAGTGAAATTTAAAAGTTATCAAAATATAACTAACAAAGTTATAACCGTAACAAGATTTTACAATAAAATATTGTACAAAGCCTCCATGGATAAGAAGTGGGGTGGGGATGGAGTTAGGGAGGACAGTTATATCGCATGTTTGCCTGATTGCAGGGTTTTTTGCAAAGCATATTGTAAAATGTTGAAAATCTCAATTTGTACAGAAGAATTAAAATTCAAGTCATTTCTGCTGTCTTTATCCCATTTATTTTCTGCTTCAATAATTCTTGCCTTCTGACTTCTCAATATTCTTTTTTTCTTCCATATTCTTGTGGAAGAGTCTAGAATAGTAACCAGCACAAAATAGGAGTCCCCAGAATACTTGTTGAATATATTAATGTGTTGACTGCATAGGAAAAACTAACTTCATTTTTCAAGTAAAGGTACATAGAACCACTACTTCCAGCTTTCCTGCAGAAACTGCCCGCTACTGCGTGTTCCCTTTCAGGTTTTTGGCAAGATGGTTAATAAGACAGATTGTGGAAGATATTTCCTGTTTCATGTTGAGGCAGCGCAATGGAGATTTCTTTGAATGTGTGCGTGAGAGGGAAGAAAATGGTGCCAATAACTAAATTCTCACCCAGCTACTCCTGAAGATATAAAGTGTAAAGGCACTAGGTTGATAAGATGTTTTAAAAAGCCTCCAAAATATGATGCTGTTTGAAGGAGTTTATTCAGTGTTGAAAAGAATAGGGTACACGCATACTACATTTTATTGTGTTTCAAAGACAATCAGATTGAAGTTTTGTGTCAATCTTGTGTTAACCAAGTCTATTGGTGACATTTTTTTCCACCAGCATTTGCTCACTCTGCTTCTGTGCATCACATTTTGGTAACTCTTGCAATATTTCAACATTTTATTGGTATTATTTTATTTTTTATGGTTATAGGTGATCAGTGATCTTTGATATTTATTGGTAATTGTTTCATGGTACCACAAACTGTACCCATTTAAAATGAGAAGTAAATGTTGTGTGTGTTCTGATTGCTCCACCAATCGGCCATTACCCCTTCTGTCTCCCTTTTCTTGGATTTCCCTATTCCCTGAGACACAACAATATTGAAATAAGTTCAGTTAGTTACCCTATGATGTCTTAAAGGTGTTCAAATGAAAGGAAGATATGCACATCTCTTACTTTATATCAAAAGCTAACAATGATTATGCTTATCGAGGACGGCATGTTGAAAGTCCAGATAGGTTGAAAGCTAGGCCTCTTGAGCCAAACAGCCAAGTTGTGACTGCAAAGAACAAGCACTTGAAGAAAATTATAAGTACGACTCAATCAACACAATAATGGTAAGGAAGCAAAATCGTTTTCTGGCTGATGTGTAGAAAGTTTGAGTGTTCTGTGTGGAAGATCAAAGCAGCCACATTAGTCCTTTATATCAAAGCCTAATTCAGAGCAAAGCCGGGACTCTCCTCCATTCTATGAAGGCTGAGAGAGGTGAGGAAGCTGCAGAAGAAAGGTCTGAAAGTAGCAGATGTTGGTTCATGAGGTTTAAGGAAAGAAGCTATCTCCAAAGCAAAAAAAGTGCAGGGTGAAAGAGCAACTATTGATGAAGAAGCTATAATAAGTTATCCAGGAAATCTACGTAAGATCACTGATAAAGTGGCTACACAAAACCACAGATTTTTAAATGTAGATTAAGCAGCCTTCTATTGGAAGAAGATTCTATGTAGGACTTTCATAGCTAGAGGAGTCAGTGGCTGGCTTCAGCACTTCTGATAGTCTGATTCTCTTGTTAGGGGCTAATATACTTGGAGAGATTAAGTTGAAGCTAATACTCATTTACCATTCTAAAAAATTCTTGGACCTCTAAGTATCATGCTGGATCTACTCTTTCTGGGCTCTGCAAATGGAACAACAAAACCTGGATTTTGTTGTTTACATCTGTTTACAGCATGGTTTACTAAATATTTTAGGCACACTGTTGAGACCTACTGACCAGAAAAAAGATTCCTTTCAAAATATTACTGCCCATTGACAATGTACTCCATCACCCAAGAGCTCTGATGGAGATATACAAGGAGATGAATGGTTTTTATCATGCTCACTAGCACAACACCCATTCTGCTGTCCATGGATGAAGGAATAATGTTGACTCTCAAGTTTTGTTATTTTAAAAACTGACTTTGTAATGCTATAGCTTCCATAGATAATGATTATCCTGGATAATCTGGGCAACCTTCTGGAAAGGATTCACCATTCTAGATGCCATTAAAAACACTCATAATTTATGAGGGGTCAAAATATCAACACAAACAAGGGTTTAGAAGCAGTTAATTCTTACCTCCTGGATGGCTTTGAGGGGTTCAAGACTTCAGCAGAGGATTTCATTGCAGATTTTGTAGAAATAGCAAGAGAGCTTGAATTACAAGTGGAACCTAAAGATGTGACTAGATTGCTGCAAACTCATAATAAAATTGAATGAATGAGGAGTTGCTTCTTATGGTTCAGCAAAAAAAAAAAAAAAAAAAAAAAAAAAAAAGTGGTTTCTGGAGATAAAATCTAGTCCTGGTGAAGATACTAGAAACATTGCTTAAATGACAACAAAGGATTTAGAATTTTAAATAAGTCTATTTACTAAAGCAGTGGCAGGATATGAGAGAATCAGCTCCAATTTTAAAAAGATCTACACAAAATAAAGTGCTATCAAACAGCCTTGCACACTACAAAGAAGCTTTTATGACAGGAAGAGTCATCAATATGACAAATTTTGCTGTTGTCTTTTAAGAAACTGCCACAGCCATATCAACCTTCAGCAATCACCACCATGATCAGTCAGCAAGTATCAACATTGAGCCAAGACCACCATTTACTAGCCAAAAGATTACAACTTGCTGAAGACTCAGATAATCACTAGCATTTTTTAAATCAATAAATAATTTTTAACTAAGGTATGTACATTGTTAAAGATAGAATCCCTGGCCAGAACTTCCAATACAATGTTGAATAGAAGTGGTGAGAGAGAGCATCCTTGTCTTGTGCAGTTTACAGAGGGAATGCTTCCAGTTTTTGCCCATTCAGTATGATACTGGCTGTGGGTTAGTCATAAATATCTCTTATTATTTTGAGATATATTCCATCGATACCTGCTTTATTGAGAGTTTTTAGGCCAGGGCAATCAGGAAAGCAAAAGAAATAAAGGGTATTCAATTAGGAAAAGAGGAAGTCAAATTCTATTTGCAGATGATATGATTGTATATTTGGAAGACCCCATCATCTCAGCCCAGAATCTTCTTAAGCTGATAAGCAACTTCTGCAAAGTCTCGCTCAGGATACAAAATCAATGTGCAAAAATCACAAGCATTCCTACACACCAGTAATAGAGTCAAATCATGAGTGAACTCTCATTCACAACGGCTACAAAAAGAATACCTAGGAATACAACTAACAAGGGATGTGAAGGATCTCTTCAAGGAGAACTACAAACCACTGCTCAAGGAAATAAGAGAGGACACAAACAGATGGAAAAACATACCATGCTCATGGTTAGAGAGAATCAATATCATGAAAATGGCCATACTGCCCAAACTAATTTATAAATTAAATGATATCCCCATCAAGCTACCATTGACTTTCTTCACAGAATTGGAAAAAACTACCTTAAATTTCTTATGGAACCAGAAAAGAGCCTGCATAGCTAAGACAATCGTATGCAAAAAACAAAAATCAAAGTTGGAGGCATCGTGCTCCCTGACTTCAAACTACACTATAAAGCTACAGCAATAAAAACAGCATGGTGCTGGTACCAAAACAGAGATATAGACAAATGGAACACAGCAGAGGCCTCAGAAATAACACCAGACATCTATAACCATCTGATCTTTGACACACTTGACAAAAACCAGCAATGGGGAAAGGATTCCCTATTTAATAAATGGCACTGGGAAAGCTGGCTAGCCATATGCAGAAAGCTGAAACTGGATCCCTTCCTTAGACAAAAATTAACTCTGTAGGGATTAAAGATTTTAACGTAAGACTTAACACCATAAAAACCCTAAAAGAAAATGTAGGCAATACCATTTAGGACATAGGCATGGGCAAGGACTATATGACTGAAGCACCAAAAGCAATGGCAACAAAAGCCAAAATTGACAAATGGGACCTAAATAAACTTAAGAGCTTCTGCACAGCAAAAGAAACTCTCATGAGAGTAAACTCGTAAGCAACAGAATGGGAGATAATTTTTGCAGTCTACCCATCTGACAAAGGGCTCATATCCAAAACCTACAAAGAACTTAAACAGATATAGAAGAAAAAGATAACCCCATCAAAAAGTGGGTAAAGGATATGAACAGACATTTCTCTAAAGATGTTTATGCAGCCAACATATGCACAAAAGCTCATCATCACTGGTCATTAGAGAAATGCAAATCAAAAACAATTTGAGATGCCGTCTCATGCCAGTTACAATGGTGATCATTAAAAAAATCAGGAGACAACAGATGCTGGAGAGAATGTGGAGAAATAGGAACGCTTTTACACTGTTGGTGGGAGCGTCAATTAGTTCAACCATTTTGGAAGACAGTGTAGTGATTCCTCAAGGATCTGGAAATAGAAATACCATTTGACCCAGCAGTCCCATTACTGGGTATATACCCAAAGGATTATAAATCATTCTATTATAAAGACACGTGCACACATATGTTCATTGCAGCACTGTTCACAATAGCAAAGACTTGGAACTAACTCAAATACCCATCAATGATAGGCTGGATAAGGAAAATGTGGCACATATACACCATGGAATACTATGCAGCCATAAAAAAGGATGAGTTCGTGTCCTTTGCAGGGACATGGATAAGGCTGGAAACCATCATTCTCAGCAAACTGACACAAGAACAGAAAACCAAACACCACATGTTCTCACTCATAAGTGGATATTGAACAAAAGAACACATGGACACATGGAGAATAACATACACTGGGGCTTGTTGGGGGGTGGGGCACTAGGGGAGGGATAGCATTAGGAGAAATACCTAATGTAGATGACAGGGTAATGGATGCAGCAAGCCCCCATGGCATGGGTATACCTATGTAACAAACCTGCACATTCTGCACATGTACCCCATAACTATATATATAAAAAAAGAAAATAAAAAGATGTAATCCAATTGCACACTTAATAGACTGCAGTATAATGTAATCGTAACTTTTTTTTTTTCCCGTGAGATGGGGTCTTGCCCTATCACCCAGGCTAGAGTGCAGTGGCAATATCTCCACTTACTGCATCCTCTGCCTCCAGGTTCAAGCAATTCTCCTGCCTCAGCCTCCCAAGTAGCTGGGACTACAGGTGCTCAAGTCACCATGCTGGGCTAATTTTTTGTATTTTTAGTAGAGACAGGGGTTTCACCATGTTAGCCAGGATGGTCTCAATCTCCTGACCTCGTGATCCACCTGCCTTGGCCTCCCAAAGTGTTGGGATTACAGGCGTGAGCCACAGTGCTGGTCACCATAACTTTTATATGCACTAGGAAATCAAAACAATTGTGATATTCACTTTATTGTGATACTTTATTGAATGGTCTAGAACTAAATTTACAGTATCTCCCCAGTAAATATCTCTGACATATGCCTGTATGAAGCCTCTAAAAGAACGTAACAGGGAAAATGGTAAGTCCTGGATCATTATGGAACTGCTAAGAAAGGTTATTTATTGCATGCTAGATACTGAGAATCTTTGAAAAAGAATTAAATCATGTGGTGGCCCTGCCTAAATCTGTGGTGATTTAGTAGGCAAGTCCTTGGTATACAGATGCTCTTTGACTTAGAATGGGGCTATATCCCAATAAACACAGCAAAAGTTTACAATATAATAAGCTCAAGTATCATAGCTTAGCCTAGCCTCCCTTACACATGCTCAGAACGTTTACATTAGCCTACAGTTGAGCAAATTCATCTGACACGAAGCCTATTTTACAATTAAGTTTTGAATATCTTGTGCAATTTATTGAATACTCTACTGAAAGTGACAAACAGAATGCTTGTATGGGTACTCATGGCCTGTTTTCTACTGAATGTGTATTGCTTTCAAACCCTCATAAAGTTGAAAGATCTTAGGTCAAAGCATTATAAATCAGATACAATCCATAGTTACTAAAATTGAAACATTCTGCTCTTGTTCTCAACTTTGATGGGCACTATTTCTTGCCTAATGAATACAATGTAAATTATGCATGTTGAAACAACAGATAGTAGTCAAAACAAGAAAAGAATTAATTGAAGTTATTTCTATAGAATGTTTTATATTATGTAATTAATACATGTTTTTAGTATTTAGAAATAATACAATCATGAAAAAGCTAAAGTTCTCCTTTGTTTACCTAATCCATACGTAATAGATTACCTTAATTTGCTGATACCAACATGGTACAAACCTTTCTCTCATCTCTTTTGAGAAAATATATTTTTGTTATATGATTTTAATTACATGAACATATATTTTATGGGTTTAAAAAAGAATGTTTAGCCATATTTTAAATAATGTGAGGTAATTTTAACTGTTGCAACTTAGTATTAGCATCAGTTTATGTAATCATCTCACTCAAAAAAGACATTTTGCTTTTTTCCAAGTTGGGACTCTGAAAATAAATGCTGTACTAAAAATCCTGCAATGCTGCACAAGTGAGAATATTTCTAATACACATAATTATGACAGTAACTAATATTAAAAGTTGCTATCTGTGCCCCAAATCATGAAAAAATTTGGAAACCCCTCCTGAAACAAGTATTTTGATGCATATATGTTGTTAGCTAGCTCTATGAATCTATACATTTATCTATAATCTATCATTTAATATATAATACTGACTTCACTATTTACTAGTTGTATAATCTTGCACAAGATGTGTTACCTCTCTTTGATTCTGTTTCCTCCTGTATAAAGTGGGAATATGAATTAGACATGCCTTGCAGAGGAGGATTACATGAGTTGTCAGGATTAAATGAGTTATTATATATAACTAATTTAAAATAGTGATACATAGCAAATGCTCATTAAGTGTTGGCCATTATAAATGGCTTTATAGAACTGGTACCTAAAGAATTCAGACTCTTACGTCAGAGAAAACTAGAAAGTCACTCTCTCTTGTAAGTACCCATAGTTGTGGTCGCAGAATTTCTTATCTTTTGAGACTTTAGAAGCAAGAGAAATTTTAGTCTTTAACCTAATTTGGCTAATCTATATTAGCAATTAGCTACATACTTTAAAAAAGACTTGCCAATAGACATCAAGGCATTGTGTCTGTTGTCAAGTTTCTCTCTAGGAAAAATCCACAGGGAGAATATACCTGGGTATCATTTTTTATAAATCATATTTTATTCAGTATCAAACTCCCATAATATGCCAGACACAGCATCATATACTATAAAATATATGCTATGTACTCTATTAACTATATGGCCCAAAATACTACATGAGGGATTTATCTGAGAACAAGCAGACATTTTCCAGAAATACTGACATGGATGAAACCATTTCAGATTGTAGAAACGAAATGGCTCTACAGTTGTAGAGCCAGGGACCATTGTCAAATGACTGGGTTATGCATACATTTTTATGTGACAGGACTGTGATATCAGGTAGGAAATTATTCAGGGGCCAAATTATAAAGAGTAGGGTGCGTGGTTATTTAGAGCAGTGATGTCTTTGCATAGACAATTGGAAAAAGAAGAACTGCAATCAGCACACATTTCAAATAGTTAATTTTGACCACAGAGTATAGAATGGAATGCCAAGGGAGGAGACAGAAAACTCAAATAATTATTAAAAGTCTAGCATAATACTTCAAGCAGTGAATATCATAGACTGGAGAGTGGGATGTATGTACCAAAACACATGGAATAGGGTCAGCAGGGGTTGGAAGAGGGTGGATAACCCAGGACCCTGGAGAGGGGAGTGCTGAGGCTAAGTGGATGTGTAGGGAAAGTACATAGCTGCAGTATAAGTCAAACTGTTAGATGTAGGATAAGGCTGACCGAATGCCACAGGAAACAAAGAAAGAAAAAAAATGTAAGATGGAGCTTCCTTAGGGAACATCAACACTGTAAGTATAGGCAAGGGGAAAAAGCGATACCATAAAATAAGCCAAAAAATTATCATCAGAGATGTCAAAGAGGAGCAGGGATAAAGTGTTATTTTAGAATCCAAGGTTACCAGAACAGGACATTGAGGGAGTATGAGGCAACCAAGAGTGCAAAGGGCTTCCAACAGGATACCTGGATTAAGTAGTGAAATTCGTCAATTAATGGGGCTTTGTGGATCTATTTTATGTAGGATCTGAGGGTGAAAAAACTGAGAATCAAGATGCTTACTAAATTTTCTGTTCTGGCCACTGGGTGACTGATGATCCCGTTAACAAAAATAGTGAACATTGAGTGTGAGGTCAGACGTAGAAATAGTGAGCAGGAGGCATCAGGGAACTCTCCTTTAGAAGTATCTGGCAGGCAACTGGAATTCAGGTTTGTGGATAGATTTTTATGTCAAGGAACTCTAAAGTCAGAACGTTAATTACGTGATCCGCATGGATATTTTGCAGAGCAGAGTTACGCGAACACATTAGGCACATTGGTACCTACACCAACACAAAATAATGTTACGACCTCTACAAAATAAACAAAGGGTAATTAATACTGGCTTTTGTATAAATGCAAGTAAATAACTCACTGGGTATACAAGCGAATGATTAAGCTAGATGAACAATAATAGCATCTTAAAGCCCCTGAGCTTTGGGTAGGATTGTTATTTGTTTTTGGGTTTATCATGAATTTTTCTACCCCCAAGGTCATATCAAAATTCACATTATGGCAGCACCATTCCTGCTTTTTCAGCTCTTGTACCTTCATTTGTCACTTAAAATATACTAAGGTCTTCTGTCCTGATGCTTTAGGTTTCAACTTCCTTTTCCCTTTTTTCTCTTTGGAAAATAAGAGTGAAAAAACTAACATCTCTTTTGCTTTTAAAAAGCAGTATGTCATATTTGGTTCATTTAAACTGTTGCCATGGTTAAATGTTAAATTTTATTTCTTATGTTTCTCTTTGCTTTTATAGCTATAACTATGTTTCAGCCCCTTAAGACACTAATAGCATGTTTTGAAGGGAAAAAAAAATGGTATATGAAGGTTTTTAGACTTGTTTGTTATCCAGTTTACAGCAAGTCTAGCCCATGTTTATTATGTTTTTTCCAGGAACTAGCATGCACAACTTTGAAAGTCCAAGTAGATTTCAGAAATTTGTTTTCACTGTACATAATTACACATATTCATGGAGTACATGTGATATTTTGATAGATGTATATAATGTGTAATGTTCAAATCAGGGTAATTAAGATATCCATCCCATCAAATATTTATCATTTCTTTGCATTGAGAACATTTCTAACCATTGTCTTCTAGTTATTTTGAAATGTAGAGTTAATCATTGTTAACCATTGTCACCATACTGTGCTACTGAACACTACAACTGATTTCTTCTATCAGTTTTTTTTTTAAAACTATTTTTGTGTCCATTTACCAACTGTTCTTTATCCCCTCTTCCTGCAACCATTCCCAGCTTTTGGCAACCACCACTTCACTCTCTATCTTCATGAGATCATTTATGTAGCTTACATATATGACTAAGAACATGGGATATTTGTCTCTCTGTGCCTGGCTTATCTGACTTAACATCTTCCAGTTTCATCCATGTTGCCCTAATTGACAACATTTCATCCTTTTTATGGCTGAATGATAAACAATTGTGTATATTCTTATCACATTTTCTTTAGCCATTCATCCATTTGATGGACACTTATGTTGCTTCTGTATCTTGTGAACAGTGCTGCAATCAGTCCGAGAATGCAGATATCTCTTCAACATGATTTCCTTTGTTTTGGATATATACCTAGTGGTGAGATTGCTAAATTATACGGTAGCTCTACTTTTACTTTTGGGAGGAACCTCAAAAAATGGTTGTATTAATTTACATTTCCACAAACAGTGTACTAGTTTTCCTCTTGCTTCACATTCAGGATTTTCTTTGTTTTTACCAGTTTTTACCTCCATATATTTTATTTTGTTTTTCATAATTTTATTCTCAGACAAAAAAAAAATCAAACTAAAGAAATTCAAACTAAAGGAAAGGTTAAATTTATACAATATCTAGAAATGGACCACACAGAAATTTGCATAAAGTTTTTAATGATATATTTATTATTTGGCATTGGCTTCCTAATATTATTACCATTAAGAGAAAAAACAGAAATATGATTGATAACACCTGCACTATAGATAAGGCATGTAAACTTACTTTTCTAGTGTGGACCGCAGAACATTTTAGTAATTTATGCCATGACTCTTCATTTGTAGGCAGATTCATTAGCAGTATAATTATATCCATTTCATATTAATCTCCTAAAGGATGCCCATCAGAATGTTAAAAGACATAGATCTAATTTTTTTGCCCTTCCTCCCACAGCATAATTCCACCAAGTATTTAGAGTCAGCCTAACTGCATGCTTTGCTAGTTTGGGCACAACATTTACTTCACTCGCTATCCATTAATTTTTATTTCTGACAGAATAAGCATATGATTCTAATGCTCTATGAAATCAGACTCTTGGAACCAGATTTGGTTATAAATTTCATTGCTTGTTACATCTATGTGATGTTATATATATCACTTAGTCTGCATTAAAAGATATATATATCTATATAAAACAGATAATCTTTTAACTTTTAGGTTTTATTTTTTATAAACATAGAATTCAAATAACCTTATTTGTAGTTTTTGGCTTCTCATATAAACATGTATGTGTTATTGGCTACAGTGTTGTTATTCATATTTAATGATTTTAATTAAGACAAAAGTAAATAAAAATTCCATTATCTAATGCAGAGTTTGAAAAAGTAAGGCCCAATAACCAAATTAGGTCTATTATTTGTTTTTGTATGACCTGCTATGAGTGATCTTTACATTTTTAAATGCTTGTTTGAAAAAGAAGGGCAATATTTTGCAGCATGTGGAAATCATATGAAATTCAAATTTTAGTATCAATAAGTAAAGTTTTACTGGAATATAGCCACGCCCATTCATTTACATATTGTCTATGGCTGCTTTTTTTTACTACAGCAGCAAAGTTGAGTAGTTGCAAGGGAGACCACTTAGCCTAAAATACTATTTGTCTCTTTAAAGAAAACGTTTGCTGACTTCTGGTCCATTGCATAGCCAACATTTTTAAAAATTTTGTATATCAAGGAGTTTATGAAATCAAGCCAATAGTAGAGTCAATTACTTCTTTTCTCGAAAAATGATGGAGGAAAATTATCCATTTCATGTTAGTGTTGAAGTGCATTTGTCCATTCCCTGAACAAACTTAGCTCCAGGGGAGATATTTCCCTGAAGAAACGGAGTGTAGAGGATGAAATAAATTTTCTCTCCTCCCTTTCCCATTCTCTACTTATTTAATTGGTTTTAATGAAGTAATTGCATAGTAGGAATAAATAACCTAGAAGTTAGAAAAATACCTTGATTCCAAAATTTAATTTAGCTTGTTTTATAGAGTAACATTAAACAAATCATTATTTGAAGTAACCATGAAACGTGAGGCCTTGTATGATGGGCTCCTTTGAACTCTAATATACCTATATTTTCATTAGAAGTTGAAAGTAGATAAACTGAAAAGTGATGCTTTATTTCTTTCAGATTTTTTATTAGAAATAAAGTGGGCTAGTTTTTCTAATGTTATTTGTACAACATGTGAGCAAACCCTAGATAAGACAACGAAAAATGTTTCATAAATCTCTATGTTTCTTCAGTATCTTACTTTATTCTAGATGCAAGATTGAAATTCTGTATTTATACTTAATCATTTAAAACAATTATAAAATGTTATGGGTGTTTCAGATTATATTCCAAAGTATGTAGTGACAGTATTTCACTTGCCTCAAATCACTGGTGGAACACAATGAGAAATTTGTCAGTTAGCTCCACAGATACTTTTTAAAAAAATATTTATTGTACTCCAGGCACTGTTCCTGGTGCTAGGGATACATCAGTGAACAAAACAGAGCCAAATGAGATCCTTGCCTTTATGAAGCTTACATTCTAGTGGTAGGAAACAGACAAGAAACAATGCATAAATAAATGAAGAAATGGAGTAGTGTTTCTAAAAGTGGTAATTGAGATGGAACAAAATCAGAACAAAGTGAGAGAAATCAAGTGTATCAGGGTGAGAGTTGCAATATTAAAACGGTAGTGAAGGCCTTGTTGAGACGATGCTTAAGCAAGGACATGAAGATGCAGGAATTAGTCATGTAGCTATCCAGGAAGAGGACTAGTGAGAGAAAAGGCTCTTAAGTGGGAGCAAGGCTGACTGTGAGTCAAACAGCAAGGAGGTGCTGTGGCTGGATCAAGGTGAAGGAGAAGAAGAGTGACAGGAAATGAGTCAGAGGGGTAATAGTACTAAATGCATAGAGCCTTGTAAACACTCTAAGAATATTTCAGTTAGCGATATGAGGACCATAGAGGGACTGGTAGGGGAGTGCTGTAATTAAGTTTACTTGTTAAAACGTCCACTTGACTAGTTTGCTGTAGAAGAGCAAGGGCAGAAGCCGAGAGAATAGTAATAAAGATATTGCAGTAATTCACGTCAGAGATGATGGTGGCTTGGGCCAAAGCTGATTATGAAGGGCGTGACAGCAGGTGCATTTTGGACATACTGAAGATAGTGTGTGAGATTTCCTCACAGATTGGATGTATAAATGAAAGAAAAAAAGATGACTGTTTTGATTGTTTTTTTGTTTTTTAATCCAGGCAACTATCATCAGTCAAGAATGAAGTCTACAGGTGGACAGGATTTTGGGGGATGATTAGTATCTCAACTTAATATATATATTAAGTACCACTAGAGTATGAATGAATTAAGGAATAAGCATTCATTGAGCAGATGGAACTCAATGAATGGCAGGTTCCATGCTGTGCCCTGTCATGTAGCTGGCCTAACAGAATCTTTGTTAGAGCTTCATAAGGTAAATGGTATTGTCTACATCTCACAGAAGAAGAAACTCTGGACAGATGACTTGACTGGAGTTTACATTACTAAGAAGTTCTAGCTTTAAGATTAAAACTCACGTTCCACAACTTCAAATAAAACTCCTTTAAAAACTCTTAACAGTTATCTCACAAAAGAAATATTAGTATATCTGGTAAACAATCATTTATTTAAAATGTAGTTTTTAATCTTCAGATTTTAACACAAGTGAGCAAAAACAAGCCTGTAAGAAGCACGAACTCTATGTGAGCTTTCGGGATCTGGGATGGCAGGTAAGAATTTTTGGTCAACTTTGATGCTTCTTTTCTGCATTATCATAAATATTTAGGAAGTCATAGTCTTTGGCATTGATTTTGCAATATAATACCCAATGACTTTTGACATGACCATATAGAATGGCTTAAATACTTTATTTTCATTTCTTAATAAACCTTTTACCATTGAAACATGATTAGTAGGTTTCACACACACAAAAAAAAACCAACAAAAAAGAAACAAAAAAAACTGTGCTGAGTAAGAAATAGAACACTATGATATTTAAGAAGAAAAAAAGAGTGCTGTTCTTTAAGTGTTCCAAAGTTTATTATAAATAGAAGATTTGTTCAGATTAGTGTAAGTAACTCCACAAAACCCCAGAGGGTCATCAACTATTGACCTAGGAAATAGAGCCCTCAACTCTAATGTCCCTGTCATGGAGTAGATGTACAGAAATTTTATTTTCTTGCACTTAAAAATTATATTTCTGTCTTTTAGATAGTCTTTACAAACAAGATGAGGAGGAAAACTTCACCAAACTAACTTTTAATGGCTCTATGTGGTTACACTTTAAATTGAAATGTTAAGACTTTTAATATTATATTACAATGGATTCTCATATATGAGCTCCCATATTGAGAAATACTACTAAAGTGTAAAAATGCATGTGCACGTATCTTTATGGGGCACTGTTCACAATAGCAAAGACCTTGAACCAACCCAAATGTTCATCAATGATAGACTGGATAAAGAAAATGTGGCACATATATACCATTGAACACTAAGCAGCCATAAAAAAAGGATGAGTTCATGTCCTTTGCAGGGACATGGATAAAGCTGGGAACCATCATTCTCAGCAAACTGACTCAAGAACAGAAATCCAAACACCACATTTTCTCACTCATAAATGGGTGAACAATGAGAACACATGGACACAGGGAGGAGAACATCATACACCAGGGCCGGTCAGGGGATGGGGGGCTAGGGGAGGAATAGCATTAGGAGAAATACCTAATGTAGATGACATGGTGATGGATGCAGCCAACCACCTTGGCACATGTATACCCACGTAACAAAACTGCACATTCTGCACATATACCCCAGAACTTGAAGTATAAAAAAGTAAACATATTCAAAGTTTATGATAAACTTTCAACATGAATAACTCAATAATTCTTATTTTTGTGCCAAGTTTTATTTCTCTGTGGGGAAGATATTAAGGTAACCATTCATGTACCAATTCTTTAGCTTCCCCAAATTTTTCATGTTCAGTTTTTAGGAATTTGCTCCAATTCATTTTTCCTAAAGAAACGATAAATGCATGAATGGAAAGAAAAACAGCAAGCAGAAAAAATATTAAGGTTTTAGGATATTGTCAGGCTTCTAAAACTGAGTTATTAAGAAGTAATGAGAATGATCTCAATTAAGTTTCTTTTTCTTTCGGGTTCACTTGAACTTTTCAGAGTTCATCATTTCTTGTTTAAACAACATTTAGAATGCTACTTTCTTATAATGGTTTTATTCACAAATACATGTTTAATTACCTACTATGAATATTTCACATAACTACATCTTGGGAGAAATTAGAACAATTTCTTGTGAAAATATTTACAGCTCTGTTGTAAACTTCTGCTTAAAATTTAAAGATGTGAGGAAAGGAATATTCTATTAGAATAATTGTTGGACCAACAATGTAAACCTATTCAGATAAAATGTATTGCAAAAATTTTTAAGAATTTTTTTAAATTTTTACTTTGGTGGTATTTTTTCTTATGTTTGTGTGTCAGGACTGGATTATAGCACCAGAAGGATATGCTGCATTTTATTGTGATGGAGAATGTTCTTTTCCACTTAACGCCCATATGAATGCCACCAACCATGCTATAGTTCAGACTCTGGTAAGCTTTGTTTTTCAAGGACTGAAAACAGCTTAGCATGCAAACACATTATAAAGTTGTTTTAGAGGAAAGCAACTATTTACAATTATTAATGCATGATTTTATATTCTCAAACTCATTTGTTTCTTTTTAGAGCTGAAGTGACAACTATGAGTATAGTCAGGAAACCCAGGCTGGTTTAGAGTAATCGTAATTACACAATGAGGAAGGATTCAGCTAGGAAAACTGGGGTAGTAACATGAAATGGTCATCCTGAACTGTTTCTTCACTGCACAGTATGACTAAGCACACAGGTTCCCTGGGGCTGTTTCTAACCTAGCAATTCACTAGTAATCATTGCAAAAACATTGAGTCATAGCTGTACTAAATTTCATCTGAGGGTTTTACTTTAATTATTTAAGAATGTTCTATAACATACTTTGGTATTATAAAAATTCTTCAATGTAGTATACAAATAGGAAACTAATTTTTATTTCTAACTGTTTTCCTCCTCCTCCTTCTCCTATAATCTTTAAAGTAGAAATTATACTTCCTTTTCTTTCTTCCTCAATCTCAGAAACTTAGCAGTGATTAAATCTCTAATAATCTAGGCTTATTTTTATGAATATGGTACTGAAGGGTTGACTTGACTAACTAATTACATTCTAACTAATGAGCTCATGAAACAACTTGAGAGTCTGATGAACCTCATAGTATCTGGCCTATTGATATGGCAAAGGAACAATGTCCAGAAGACTAAATGACAGGTTCTAGAACACATGCCAGACTATGTGATACAATTTTAAATTAATGTTCGGGCTAATATAAAAATTTTAACTTTTGTATTTAAGAAGAATGGAACAGAACACATTATTTTAGAATCAAGGCTTGATGGGAGTGGAATTATTTGGTGGATGGTACTAAGAGAAAAGAAGATAGATAGTAGAAAAACTTATCTTTCTGGGTGAGGCTTATTTATGGAAAAAGAAAGAATTGCTCTCACAATTTGTGAAGATTTGACTCCCTAGAAGTTTGCTTTTTTCCCCCCCCACAATTAATTTAAAGCTGAAGTAAGGAATAGCCCAGTTTCCTTCTTAATAAAAAAGTGATATATATGAACTGATAAAATTAAATACTTGAATGATTGATATTTGCTGGCATCTTTATTGACATCCTAAAATAGTACAGAATAGCGGCTGGATACCAAAAAATGCACATCTATAACAACTAGAACAATGAGCACTGTCAAGGTTGGAAATAACCTTGGGCTAGAAACAGAAAGATAAGGCAAATATACATTTTGATAGGAAGTGAGTCATAAATGTTCTTTTTATTGATTCATGACCAGTGACATTGCCTACTTTACTGCCATATACAAGGTCTAGAGTAAATTCCTGGGGGGGTGGTTTAAGATCTGATATGACTTCAGCTATGCTGTCTATAAATATAAGCACTTCTTTCTATGGCATAGTGTTTCCAGGAGTATGGGGAGTAGGTAGGCCTTGCAAGGATGGATGATTTGCATTCAAACTTCTACCACTAAAAACAGTCTCTAAGAAGTTAACTCTCCTGTTTGTATATGAGAATTCATGTTCACATGAAAGTAAAGAAGATAAAGAAGAGTGCTGTTGTTGGATCCTTTGAAGAGAACTTCATGATCACTGTCTTTCAGTAAGGTCAAAGAATAATGCTCCTTAATTTCTCAGAAAGTTCTTTGCCTCTTTTTGTCATCATTTCAATGAGTAGGAAAGCAGACTTTTGCTTCCTTAGATAAGGATCTAATGTATCAAATATTCCTTCAGGCTAAGCAATGTCTACTTATTGAAAAATACCCTTTGTCAAATACCCTCCCTTCTCTCATTTTTCTTTTGTAAAATAAATAAATAATTACATATTTTCGGCTCTTATGGCTGTAGTAAAGTATCGAAAAACAAACATAAAAAAAAATCTGACACAAACTTGGAACAAGAGTCTGCTCTGCATCATCTCCACCCTTGGATGTAGGACATAAGTCACTGCAAAACTGGAGCTTATATGGGAAGTTAGATTTTTTTTCCCTGGCGTTGTGCATGCTTTCTGTTTGTTCTGTGAAGGACATGAAACAAGAAGACAGAGGAAAGCATGTTTGTGACTAATATATTGAGAAACCATTCAAGAACAATCCATTTTTTTCGGTAGGCTGCCAAGGCCATTGAAACAGCAGGATTATCAATCATGTATGTGTGGGTTATGGAAGATAAAGCTGACGAAGGACATGAGCTACGTCAGAAATTTATAGAAACTATCCAGCTTTTAGTTTTGTGAGGTCTTAGGAAATTTCAAGTTCATGTCAGATCACCTCATTTTTCCTGCCGTTTCTGTCCACATGCAAGGCTCCTATATCATTTCAGCCAGCACACTGTACAGCCAAAACTGTAAGAGGTTGTATTTGCTTTTTGTAGATCCCGTAAGACTCATCAGTGGGATTTCCCATAAACTCCTCTGGGGGAAGGGCCAGAATAGGTGGGTGGGAAAGGGGGGAAGTATGTTCTGGCTCTTGGCTCAATTATTTCAAATCACAGGCAGACTGCCAGTCTGATCAAAATTAGTATCAACCCTTTACTTAAGTATTTCACTTTTCATGTACAGACACCTTTTCAGGCTTTTGGGGAGGTGAATGTTCAATTTGTAAAGTATTTAGGCCCTTTGCTTCTGATTTAGCTTTGCCTGCTTTCTGGCACTTATCTGGGCAAGGGAGGTAAAAAAGTAAATGGATATTAAACTCCAGCCAATGTGATAAAAAGTTCTGTGAAGAGTTGAAATCATTGCTTTAAGGCAAGTATTGGATTATATCTGGATTTTATTTTATTATGATTTTTATGCTTTTTTACCATGGAAAATTAAGAGTTGGCATAAAATTTGATTATTTAATTTTCCTTTTAAACGATAAGTCTTAGATCCAAATCTTTCTGCAGTCAACTATGTGTTTTTCATTGATTTGCACTTATAACTTCCATATTCCTCATGATATATATAGAAATAGTCATTTCAACTAAAAGCAACAAAGCGCTAGCTGCTGTGTTCCTTCCCTAGGAAATCTTCCACTGGATATTCTATAGAGGAAGTTTTCTTTATTTGAGGAGATGTTTTTCAAGGTTATAACATAATTGAAATGGGTGGGTTGATTCTAGATGTTAATGCTTAAGAATTCATCCTTCAGTCTCCCACCCCTGTCATCAAACATAAGTGGGAGAAGGGCAATCAGCTTAACGGCGTGACCGATTGTGAGTGATAAGTGTATCATTTTAAAACTGCAAAAAAAAGTGTATTTTATTTAATAAAACAAAGCATTCTTTCTTTCCCAGGTTCATCTGATGTTTCCTGACCACGTACCAAAGCCTTGTTGTGCTCCAACCAAATTAAATGCCATCTCTGTTCTGTACTTTGATGACAGCTCCAATGTCATTTTGAAAAAATATAGAAATATGGTAGTACGCTCATGTGGCTGCCACTAATATTAAATATTGATAATAATAAAAAGATCTGTATTAAGATTTATGGCTGCAATAAAAAGCATACTTTCAGACAAAAGGGGAATTTCCTAAAATTAGTCTGGCTCATTTTGACTCTTTTCCTATGTACAACATCATGTATATAGTCATTTTTATTTATTTAAAGGTATATATTCTCTTTTGAGGATGATTTATCATTAAAACCTATTTTCTAGGAGACTACATTATACAATAGGTCATCTAGTCTAATTTTCCATGGGTTATGCTGAGTCCATTCAATTCCATTTCAACATTTTTTCTAATACAATTTTATGAGATTAGACAGAACTCCTTTGACTGTTTAATATTGCGGAAGGAAATTGAATACATTTAGTTATATTGTGCCAATGGAAACCATGATAGGATATTTATTTAGAAATAAGACTTTAAAAAAGTAACAACCCAAACAAAAATGCTTGGATAAACACAATTTCTCTTTTAGAGTTCCTGCTTCATTAGACAGAGTGAAATGTTGAACTGGATTTGAATAAATAAACGGTAGGCAGAAGATAGAAGCTGAAAGATTGCACATAATTGTTTTAACTGTTTGCTTTAACAGAACTGGTGTAACTGTAGGAGCATGTTTCTTTTTGGCTTGTGGAGCATAGATTTTGCAAAGAGCTCAAAGCTTCAGCAGACAGGCTTGAGCCTGTGTTCATAGCGTTCCAAGTTAATACTAATTGTAGTACAACCTTCTTACCTCAAATAAATCATGTCTGCCTATTATCTAGAACACTACTGCTGCAGACTTTTTTTTTTCAGATTTAAAAACCTAGTCCAAAATAAAGAAACATTTACATGTGCTCCACTTTCCTCCCCATAGGCAAGAGTCCCTGCATGCATAAAATGTACAAGAGCAGAAGATGCCGACAGAACCATTTCTTTAGCTCTCCTTTGTAACTGAGTTTGCTGACTGACGTGATGCAAGGGATTTTATTTAGGAGTAAAAGCACTGAAACTAAACTGGAGGAAATTACCTAAAGTCCCAGAATGGCTTTGACAGAATTGCCATTTCTAAAGAACAGCTGAAATTCATTTTTCATATCTTTGAGGATGAGCTCAGTGAAAACATTATTTTGTAAAGGGATTTTGTAAACCTTCTTCCAAGCACAAATAATTCCAAACAGGAAGGTTCTGGTGTGTGTGTCTGTGTGTTTGTGTGTGTTCTTCCCTCTAAAATTAATTTATTTTCTCTATCTATTAGAATGCCCTCTAAGGCCTTTCTTTAACATACACTAACTTTTTGAAGAATGATCTTTAGATTAATAATTTGCTATTTATGGTGACTTTCTGGTTAGGCTTATTTACAATTTATCTACAGTATTCATAAAGCACCATTTATTAATCATCCTTTCAGATTTTTCAAACAAAATTTACATCAAAAATTTCTCCAAAAATGTTATAGCTTTGTTTGTAATTAAGGTATAATGGAATGTTGTTTTGAAATACATTTTAAAGAAAATTTGACTAACTATATTGAGGGGTACATTAAGTAATATATTTTTAATAGTGTACCATTGAGAGAATAAGAAATGGAAGTCTATTTTATTCTTTAAATGTGCTGTTTAAATATATTTCCATATTTTAAAATATATTAAACGGATGCTAGTTTCTGCTGTTCTTGATTTGGTTCTTTATTTAAGAGGAATACAAAATGTAAGTATATCAAAAATTGAGACTATAACAATATTTATCAAGTGTAAAGTGTTTGTACATCACGATTCTTTGTTGTTCTTAATTGCCAAAATTGTTTTTATTGTTAATAATTATCTCACTATTAAATGTGCAAAGCAACAATCCATGAATTAAAGATTTTCTTAATCTGTTCAAACAACAAATTTTAAAAATAGCAAAAAATAATTAGAATGGGGAAATACCTCATTTGTTCTTTTCTATATAAGAAGAGAAATGATTGGCATCAGTGTTTTTGCATTTTCTAAAATTATGTATGTGTATAATATGCACATAAACTCAGTCACATTATTTTCTAACAACTATTACAGTAAACTCTTAGTATTGCCTTGGCTATTACCAGAAACCAGAACAATTTGGCTTATTTTAACAGGTCTTCATTAGGGTCTTTTTAGTTAGTTAATGATGTACTGACATTTTTGATTGTTTAGTTTTATTTATTCATTTATTTATTTTGCTTTAAACTTGTTTTTACTTTGTAAAGTGACCATAATCCTTTTTGGAAATAGAAGGGCATAAATCATAAATACTCAAGTTCTTTAAGGCAAAAATAGTCTACATTAAACTAAGGAAATAAAGATAACACAGTCAGAAAATCCAAAATTATTTTCTTTCTCAACCAAGAACTGTCATTTTATAATCCTTGTAATCACCATCATCAAACCCAAGCCAGACGCTACTGGGTACTTTACAGGCTGGCAGATATCATCTCCCACGACATTTACAATGAATAATTAGCTTATGTTGCAGTTCCATTCAAGGCAGAAGAAATCCTCATTCCCAAACTCAAGTAATCATCTCATAACTGTTCAGTCCAGTGCTCCATCTATTATCTAATTTCCATTTTGGATTACCTGTTTTTCCTTTCACAATTTTTATTTTGGTCTGGTTTTTTACAGTTAGAAGTGAAGATACCTTTGCTGATAAAGCATATATATTGTTGCTATAGAGGTATACATCTGTGTTCATCAAGTTTCTTTAAGATCATAATTGAAGAGAAAGTATAAACAGTAACAGTGTCAAAGGTTAAGTAGAAAATGATGCTATATCCAAGTTAGCAATTTTAAAAAAATAGCAAAGCCTCTACAAAATTTTTAAAGTCTATTGTGATATTTGTTAAAGGCTGTTTGAAAGACACAGATTTCAAATACAGGAAAAGTCACATCAGATGTAGCCTTTAAAAATTACAAAGAAATTTCAAAAATTAAAAGCATGTATGTTAACTTTTCCATTATTGTTTCAACTTCACTAAGGCACTCAGACTAAAATCAATTTTGGGCCAGTCATGGGGGCTCACATCTGTAATCCCAGCACTTTGGGAGGCTGAGGTGGGTGGATCACCTGAGGTCAGGAGTTTGAGACCAGCCTGACCAACATGCTGAAACTGTACAAAATTAGCCGGGTGTGGCGGTTCATGCCAGTAATCCCAGCTACTTGGGAGGCTGGGGCAGGAGAATCACTTGAACCTGGGAGGTGGAGTTTGCTGTGAACCAAGACGGCACCATTACACTCCAGGCTGGGTAACAAGAGCAAAACTCCATCTCAAAAAATATAGTACTGAAAGGTCAATGTAGGGGATGGGTTGATACGATAGAGCCTCAGCTTCTGCAAATTATAGAGAATAGAATAAAATAGATAATACTGCATAAAGAGCCTCAAGAAGTAGTCTGGAAGCAAGACCTAACCCAAGGGTTTAGTGGGACATAAACAATATATATTTTTTCAGTTCATTGTAGATAATACTATACAGTGAAATATAGTAGAACTTACTTAAACAGCTGGACTGTATTTATTTTCTTTCAGGTACCTACAGAAAAAGTTGAGTAGGAGAAAAATTCTCAAACTTTGGTGTAAGGGCCGTAAGATAGCTTAGACTACCTATCTCTACACTTTTTCTAACACACAGACACACACACACACACACACACACACACACACACACACACACACGTGTCCAAGCGAGAAATGAATACTGCATTAGTAGCCTTTTCTGATTTCTATCGGCCTAGAGCTTTGGTTTCAATGACCATTCCATGGGGCAAGAGACAAAGCCTTAGGTCTATGCAGGGCAGGAGCTCAGATCAGAAAGCTTAACAATAATTAGAAAATCAGGAATGGCCAGACCCCAAGGAAGTTTGTCTTGTCTCTGGATTGAAGATAAAAATATCACTGGGAATTAGTGATCATGGGCCAGCCTTTACCTAAACGTGTGACTAAAAGTCACACTATGTATGGCATCTACACATACACATATATTCATGTGCAGTCATGGCATAAATTTAACTTTTAAAAGTCTCTGATCTGATTAGTGAAGCTGAAAAAGCATTTGAGAGAAGCAAATGCAAAATTTCGCTTTTGGAACTCAACATTCAACCTAGGACTCAAGGAGCTCCCACTCAAAATATAAGCTTCCACCAAAAAAACAAACAAACAAAAAAAACCAAAAAACCACAAAACAAAACAAAATGTATCACAATATATGTACAAACACAGTACCATAAGAATTATAAGAAATAAAAAAGCGTAACACCAAACCCATAAAGGCCTTATTTACTGAATTATTGGATATAGAATATAAGTAAGCATATTTTATGTGATTTTTATAATTAAGTATAAAAGTATTTTAAATGAATAGAACATCTAAGCAGAAAAATCTTTAAGCTTTATTGGATGTGATAAATATTGGTTTTGATACCAAGAACAAGAGAAATAATGATCTGGCAGACAGATCTTAAGGCAACATTAAGCCAGATAAAGAGATGGAAAATCTAACAGAGAACTAAACATACACAAGCATTAAAGGGAATTCTAATATCCATCTAAACAGTCTTCCAGAAAATTAGGGACAATTATTGGACAGTTGACTTTTCAATCAAACTGTTTTCTCAGATTTAAAGTCAGTCAACTTGTAATTACTATCTTCAAATGGCTAAAGAAAAATAACTGTCATTTAGAATTCTGTATCCAGCAAAACTATCTTCAATAATTAGGGCAAATTAAAACATATTTGAGCAAATAAAACTGAAACGGATAAAGAATTTACTGTTAATATCAAAGTCACTGCTAATGGCTATACCTCAGGAAGAAAGAAAATACTAAAAAGAAATATATGCATAAGTGATAAATAATATTGTCTAACAACCATGGTTAAAAAGCAGAGTACAGTTAGAATAGTATTAAAGGAGATAAGATAGAGTTTAAAATAGAGCAGAACTATGGAATGTATGCTAGAAGGTAGATGACTGAAAATACACATCTTACATTTTACTTGATGATTCAATTTGATTTGTCCTCAGAATTCATGGTAAAGTTTTAAGTGCAAAAATAAAAGACCAGCAAAACAATATGCATCTTCTAAATCATGATCAGCACACTTTTTCTGTAGAGACCCGACAGTAAATATTTAAGGCTTTGTAGTTTTGTTCCAAACTCTACTCTGCATCTGTAGTATGAAAGAAACCATAAACAATACCCAAATGAGTGAGTGCAGGTCTATTATAATAAAACTTTATTTACAAAGATGGGTTGGACGGGATTTGGGTCTTTGAGTTGTAGATTTTTGACCCCTCTTCTAAACCAGTAATTGCAATATGATAAAACAATTATTTCAACAAAATATAAAAAAAGGGAGGAAAGAATAAAAGAGAAACATTAAAATAGAAATGTTGCATAGAATAATATGACAGAACAAAATCGAAGCCAAGTGTGATGGCTTACACCTGTAATTCCAGCATCTTGGGAGACCAAGGTGAGAGGATTGTTTGGGCTCAGGAGTTCAGGACCTGCCTGGGCAACACAGTGAGACTTCGTCTCTACTTAAAAAAAAAAAAAAAAAAAAAAAAAAAAACCAGGCTGGCTTTGTGGCATATGCCTGTAGTCCCAGATACATGGGAGGCTAAGGTAGGAGAATGATGTGAGCCTAGGAGATGGAGACTGCAGTGCACTGTGATCAAGCCAGTCCTCTCTGGGTGACAGAGTAAGACCCTGCTCCCCAACCCACACACACACACACATAAATCCAGATAAACTCATAAAATTTACATGTAAGTCGATTAAAAAGTCACTGTTATCATATTAGATTTAAAAATAACTTCAACAAACAGCTACTTGCTATTTAAAGACCCAAAACCACAGAAAATTTTAAAGTAAAATTAAGTGAAATATAGGTAGTAGGATAACAGAAACAAAAACTCTGACTTAATCATACGTATAAAGTGTATTTACACTTTAACACAAAACAATCATTACTAGAGACAATGAAGATCAACACATACTGATAAGGTTTTCAATCATCATTTTTATTTTAAGCTTAAGTGTACCTAATAGTATGTCTTAGAAGTGTATAAGCTAGAAATTGTTAGAACTATAAGAATAAATTGAAAGTATACAATTTTAGTGAAACACTTTTAGCAAGCTCTATTATTAATTGATAGATTAACAGGAAAAAAAGGTTACTGGGAATATAGCAGATGCCTTATTAACAAACATGACTTAATGGATGTATATAGAACACTGTACAATTTTCAAGAAAATATGACAGGTGTATTAGTATGTTCTCACTTTGCTGTAAGGACATACACAAGACTGGGTAATTTATAAAACAAAGAAGTTTAATAGACTCACAGTTCAGCATGCCTGGAGAGGCCACACAATCATGGAGGAAGAGGGAGGAGCAAAGACACGTGTTAAATAGTGTCAGGCAAGAGTGTGTGTGCAGGGGAACAGCCCTTTATAAAACCATCAGATCTTGTGAGATTTACTCACTATCACAAGAACCACATAGGAAAAACCCACCCTCATGATTAAATTACCTCTCACTGGGTCCCTCCCACAACATATGGGAATTATGGGAGCTCTGATTCATGATGAGATTTGGGTGAGGACACAGCCAAACCATAGCAAGACATTTGAAAATTATTTCAACCACTTTAAAAATAGTTTTGTTAAACTAAACCACATTTGTGGCAAGAATACATTAGTATCTTTGAATAATTTATTTCTTCTTTGTCCTTGAGGTTTTCAAGTTTAAAAATTAACAAAGTACGTCCTTTAGGAAGATTGTACCAGTGAGTACAGAGTGCTCTCCTTTTGAATATGAGGACATATTATTGTGTCCTGTTTAATTTTTGGATCTTTTCATTAAGTACTTTCTAGATTTGCTTTTTAAATT
This sequence comes from Cebus imitator, assembly GCF_001604975.1. Lineage (NCBI taxonomy): Eukaryota > Metazoa > Chordata > Mammalia > Primates > Cebidae > Cebus > Cebus imitator. The sequence continues at coordinate 4,303,613 of NW_016107463.1, read as the reverse complement.
GCCTGTTTAAAATTAATAAATTTGGACTTTAATCTTGCCATATATTCACATCTTCTTCTTAAGGTTTTTCAGTCTGGTTATTTGACAATTTCTTGTTTCAGAGGTGAAAGTCAACAATATTGTATCAAACAATACATGTTGAGGTCAATAAGCCTTTTTAAGGTGTTCTACTTAGGACATTAAATAGTTTCTTTGAGGTGGCAAGCATTTCTCCAAGGATGACACGATGGAAAGAGAAATTATTTGAAAAATCTTGGCTATTGAACATAAGGGCACCAGTGAATCTCATCTCACACTAACCTTCTATAATTGAGGGCTTTTATAAAGTGAAGACAAGTTTAACTACTCTGTATCCCCCAATGCACCAGTGAAGCTTCTGGGTCTTGGAAACATTTTTTTTTATTCGCCAGGAATGTCCTCTCTAAATTTTGCCTGCTGATATTCTGTTGATTCCTGGAGACGTGTCTCATTTGCAAATTCCTTCAAAATGACCAAATACACCAAACCATGTGTGTTCAATCCCTCTAATAAATAACGATAGCACTCTTTTTTTTTTTTTTGATACATGCATCACATCATCGCATTATGTCAGCTACTACAGTTATTTGGAAATATACTCCCTCTACACTGAAAGATAGAGAAATCTTAACATGTTCATTCATTTGTTAATTTCTTACAAAGTTATCAAAGATATTCTCAGAGTTAGTGCTCAAAACTGATTTATACACAATTGGAAAATGGCCTAATTTCTTGCTTTAATGGGAAACGAATAGCACATCTAAATGGAATGTCATCAAAATTAAGAAAGTGAGGGGACTAAATTCCTTATTTTAAAACCAGTAGACCCCCATATCTTTCATTTTTGGAGTATGCTAATCTAGATAAAAGAAGAAACACACTATGAAGCCCATAGGACGATCTACTTTTTCTAAATTTTAACAGGGAAAATAAAAGCTTCTCATCAAGGTAAAAAGTGTTGCCTCATTCATAAAGTGGTGATACAAAGTTGGGCATAGAGACAAAAGGAATGATTTACATAGATATCCATAAGAAGGGCATTTCAGGCAAAAATAGCAGCAATTGCAAATGTATGGTTGACATTTTGGAGGCAAAGCAAGGAGTTCGTGGTGGCCATGCAGAATGATTGATGGGAAAAGAGGAAGAACATAAGTGTAGGCTGATAGTAGGAAGCCAGATTGTGTAGGATCTTGAAGGCCATTGGAAGGACTTTGAAGTTTCACTCAGAGATGCATCACCATTTGGACGTTTTGAGCAGAAGAGGCCATGACTCATTTTTTAAAAGGAATCTGGCCACTGTGAGGAGACTACTGGGTATTACAGTAAAGGCAGAAAGCAAGGAGGACAGGTTAGGAGACACTGAAAGAAGCCAGGCCTAGAGAGTATGATAACTTGGACTAGTGTGGTAACGGGAGAGGTGATGAGAGGTAATTGGGATCTGGAAATATTTCACAGGTAGAGCTGATAAGGTGTGTTAATGGGATGTGAGAAGAGAGTGAAAGTGTCAGTCCATTCTGCATTGCTATAAAGAAATACCTGACCTGGGTGAATTCTAAAGAAAAGAGGTTTATTTGGCTCATGGTTCTTCAGGCTATACAAATATGGCACCACCTGCTTGGCTTATGGTGAGGGCCCAGGAAGCTTTTACTTATAGTGCAAGGCAAAAAGGGGAGCCAGCATGTTACATGGCAGGAGAAGAAGCAAGAGAGAGGAGAGAGCTCCCAGACTATTTCACACAACCAGATCTTGCTGGAACTCAGAACCACCTGGAGGACATCATGCCATTCATGAGGCATCTGCCCTCATGACACAAACACTTCCCACTAGGCCCCACTTCTAACACTGGAGGTCACATTTCAACGTGAGATTTGGGGGAACAAAACATCCAAATTATAAGTGAGTTAAGGACAACTCCTGTTAATATTGAGGAAATGTGTTCCCTTTCCGAGTCCATGAGGGGGCGCAGCTTTCAGAGCAAGAATTGCCCAGTGCCATGCCCCCCTCCCATCTCTCTCCATCTGGGACACTCAACGGTTTATGTTTGAATTTCCCGGGTGCAGGAAGAAACCAAAACTCAATCACTACAGAGGAAGTTCTAAGGAACTCCTTTCATTGGCCCAGGGTCTTGGAGAAGGTGGGGGTTTCTCCTGGAATAAAAGTCCCTGCTCTCTCACCTGCGCCGCAATTCCAGCTCCCTGGAATCCCCTCCCACTTGGTGGGAGCTCCCTCGGGGATTTCCCCTCTGGAATCCCCGTCCACACTCTTCGTGGAAGCCTTTCTCTTCTCCTTTCCTTCTCTTTTATCTACCTAAATAAAATCACCTTTCTGCGTCTAATATTTCACTTTTGCAAGCATCCGGTGCAGCTGAAGCGGCCCCACCACTTATTCTTTAAAGAGTTAGAGGCCAAAAGCCCACAACATCCAAGAAAAAACCTGGTTACAATATGGCTCAAGTAACGGGAAGGAAGGAGGAATCACTTACTAGGTTCAGCATAGGAGAGAAAGGAATTGTTGCAGGGAGTTGAGACCTTGGTTACGGACATGTTTATGTCACAGTGAGATGCCCAGAAAGCAGTAAGAAATGTAAGTCCTGATAGTGAAGGAGACAGGCTGGCCAGAGATATGAATCTGTAAGTCACCAGTATGTAATGGCATTTAAAACCATATTATCAGCAAGATCACCACTGCAAGTGCAAGGTACTGAGAGTCAATAAGAATGCTCCTCCAACTTTTATTACTCAGCTAAATCACACCTAGGGTCTACCTGTGGAAAACTGGTATTGAGGTGAAGTCCATCAGCATAGTGCTAGGTATATTTCTTATGGCACAGGACTTCAAAAATCAAGTTATCTCTGTTTAATGATAAGGGTCAATTGGAAATCTCTGTATCTTTTTCATAAAATAAAAATCTAAGCACTAAATGTCTTCACTTGCTGAAACTTTTGGGAAAATGAATACAGCAGTGAGAAAAAATGGATGAAGCTAAACATCTGGAAACATTTGTATGACTTTTCATTGATGTACATGTTACATGCATATGAGTTTTTAATGAAAAACAAACAAAAAAGTTACATGTATTCTTCACCAAGTCTTTATGTGTAGTGAGAAAAAAAAAAGAGCTTAAATTGTAACATAAAAGGTTTAGGAGAGACATAAAGAGAGTTTCTCTGATTTAAAATACCACTGAACATTAAAATGGCTCGCCAAGAAAAGGCTTTGAAAAACCCTTTGCAGAAGTGATGTTAGTATTTGATCATCCTCATCCCTCACCATTGACGAGATAGTTCTGCCTACTTTCAATTAAGTTCCTTTCTATATTCTTAAGATTTACTTGGTTTGCACAGCTTTATTATGTGCTAAAATTACATCTACTTTCTTTTTGTAAACTTGTAATATTTTTTGCATTAAGACCTAGTTATCCAGAAAGTGTTTTTTCCCAAAGAATAGTTCATACAGGCCCAGAAGAATTTGTGTCATGGGGAAACAATGTTAATACTAATCCAAACACTTGTAGATGTTGTAATATTAGTATGGTTATTCTGTAAGTGGTAAATATTATTAGGTTAAGGTATTTCATTAACAGACATAATGTATTCTGTAACAATATTAATTTAATAAAATGTGTAGATTTTTTGGATGCTTTTTTAAAATCTGTGCTGTTTTCTCTTATTTCAATTTTACTAGTTTTAAATATTAGTACCTCAAACTTTGTATCTAGAGCCTGAAGTCTTCTAAAATGCTTTGTATTTTATCTGTTTCATTATTCAAGGTTTCTAACAGCTCTCACAGGGAATGCTATATCCTAGATAATGCTGTAGGAGTTGATTTGAAAGAGCTTATTCAAGTGGGCTGTGTGTTAAACTAGAATGAACACATTGAAGAAGTCTGTTTTCTTACTTTTTCTTTCAAGCATCTTCTCATAAGGATATAAAGAGTGCCAAACAATCAATTCAGAAAGAAAAACACTTTATCTGTTTTGAAATAATTGCTATCAAGTCAGTTACTGCCAAGTAATATATAAAACAATGTTCAACTCCACTAACATTTATGAAAAGACAAATGAAGACCAAAGTAATGTCATCATACACACTGGATTGGCAAATAATTTTTAAAGAATGTTTTAACATTGTTGAAGAGAGTATTATTATATATCATTATGTTGCTGGTGGGAGTATAAATTGGGAAAATAATTTTGAAAGCCATTAATATAATAATGTTAAGAAGAACATTCACATACCTACAACCTAAGGAGTCTTCTCCTAAATATTTACCTTGGAAACACTTCTGGAGATCTGAACTAGGAAATTATGCAAGAAGGTTTATGACAAAACTATTTATCTTGGAGAAAAAATACATGTATGTATAACTAAAAATATGGACATCACACAGATAATGATCTGTAGAAAATGGACAAATATATCACATAATGTAGCAGTGAAAATAGTCACAACTTAAAATAGTCACAACCCATGAATGTAATGTTGTAGAAATAAAGTACATCTTAGAAGATTACATATTGTATGATATTATTTTTATAAACCTCAAAATAAAGCAATGCTCATTATTTTAGGCATATATATGTAGGTACATTAAGGAATAGCAAGGGAGTGATTTAAAATTTTTGAAATTCAAGGTAATGGTTATCCCAAAATTATTACAAAGTATTTAACAGGTGAAGGAGATATTTATAATGATATTTCTTGTATAAATGATAGTAAAAGTCTTACCAATTTTTTTAAATGTATATATGATTTTTACCTCAGAGGGAGATAACTACACAAAAACACAGCTACAAGAGGCATGAACAAATTGGAGGTTATTACCGTAAGAGTGTATCACATTTATTTTTATATATTACTTTGCATATGTGCAATATTCAATAACAGAAGTACTTAAATTTTTACAAAATCAAACGATTAGCTCCTATGAAGTGATATATGTTAAGATTTCAAGATGCTCAGTGGAAGACGGGTTATTCTGTTTGGCCAGATCAAGTCAGGCTCTATAGCAGAGGAAGCATTAAATATGGGACTAGAAGATATGCAGGCTTAGGGTTTTGGAGATCAAAATGCATTGCTATCTAGTAGAAAGTATAAGCATAAAGCATAAAAGGGAAAGGAAGAAAGAGGGTTTTATTTATTTATTTTTTACTGAAATGATAAGGTTTAAATGACAGCAACAGGAAATAATACCCTGTATGTAGGAAAGAGTCAGATAGACCAGGACTTGGATAATAGGAGAAAAGGTTGAAAGTATTTGGAGGGCAATTAAAATAACTGGAGAATTGTTATTTATGAGAATGATATAGAAACACTTAAGAATTTTGTTGTACACTTTTAGTTGTCATTTCAAATCCCTTTTTTTCTATTCATGCTAGACAGATAGCTGCCCTGTTGGAAACTAGCTGCATACCTTGCAGCTAGTTCTGGACCCGTAACTAAGTTCTCACTGAAGAATGGGAGTGGAAGTGTTGTGTGCCGTACTTTTTTTCATTTGGATCAAAAAAGTTGATTGCTTCTCTTTCCCTACCCTTGTATTGACATGTGGGATATTTCAGTCAGTAAAGAGAGACAAAGACAAAGAGCGAGAGAGATATATAAAGAGAAATATACAGAGCGAGAGAGATTTTTCTCACTTTAGCTTCTCTTCATTACGGCATTATCCATTGTTGTAGCTAATACAAGCAATCAGACTGCAGTGTGAAAATGTGTGTATAGTGGGGAACCACACATTTTGGCAAGAATAACAAAAATGATTTTAAGTACATATCGGTTGTTATATACTTGTAAAGGCTGCATGGAAGACTGTTGAGAAAGGTCTATGGTAAGTTCATACATTAAAAAAAATTAAAAAGCTGAAGCTCATTAACAAGGCCAGTACCTTAATTCTAGCCTGTATTGTTTCTTATCACTCTTACTTACAGTATCATAACCTACTGTCATCCATTTGCATTCTTGCCCATTGCAAATCAAACCAAGGGTTAGGTAAGTTCAGCCACCAGAATAATTTATCCAAAATGTAACTCTGACTATGTTATTCTATTGCTTAAAATACTTGTTACTTTGTATCTCCTATTTTAAAAAAAATCCTAGATCTCTAACAAAACATACAAGACTCAGCATCCTGGAGCATGTTTTCTCATTTTTAACTGAGAATAGTAACAAAAAACTATCTGATGGTTCCTGTGAATATTTTCAATAATGTTTTCAAATATAGTTCTTGGCAAAAGGGAAGAGTTAATGAGTGGTAGCTATAATTCTTATGGCATGAGAATCTTGAGCAAACTCCATTAAAATTTACCATGGGGTACGACTGTAGGAAGCAAGAAGTTACTAAGGCAAACAAATTGGCTAATAGAGTTCACTGCATACAAACAAGCCTTGAAGAAACCATTTTAATAATGGAATTAGTAGTATACTATCTTTGAGATGATTTTTTGAATACATGATCAAGCTTCCTGAGTTTCTGAATGCATCAGGGTTTAATAATATTTCCAAAGTAAGTCTTTCTGTAGCATTCTGAACATGATTGTACAACTTACCTCCTAAATTCCTAACAGTTCAAGTCCATATTAATCAAGCCAGTGAGAAGAACATGAAGGTGGTCCTTTATTAACTTCAAATGAAGCTACTTCATCCTTGAATAATATACATTACTTATTTTAAAGAAACTGAACATTTTCTTAGCCAAATATTGGTTATTTGCTATTTGGTAATGCACAAGATGGGAAATCAGAAAGCCTAATATTGTAATTTTATTTTTGATTCTTATTAGAATCCTTGTAAAAGTAATAAGCTCACTGTAGAAACGCTGGAACTGAAATCTAAACAATTTCAGGGAGAAGTGATTGTTTAGATAATTATGGAGATCATCTAAATTTGTTCAAACCGAATTGCTGAAACTATTGAGATTTGTTCATCTTCATTGTTTACCTTCTGTGACATTGCATGTATATAGTCTATAAGGAAGAAATTTTAAAAAAATTAAAACATTTTCTGCTTTCTGCACATTGCTAGCCAGTTTTCCCAACACTGTTTATTAAACATGGGGTCCTTTCCCCATTGCTTGTTTTTGTCAGGTTTGTCAAAGATCAGATGGTTGTAGATGTATTGCTTGTGGGGCCTCTGTTCGGTTCCATTGGTCTATGTCTCTGTTTTGGTACCAGTACCATGCTGTTTTGATTACTGTAGCCTTGTAGTATAGTTTGAAGTCCAGCAGTGTGACCCCTTCCTGTCACCTTACACTAAAATTAACTCCAGATGGATTAGACTTAAACATAAAACCTAACACCATAAAAACACTAGAAGAAAACATATGCAAAATCATCCAAGACATAGGCATAGGCAAGGACTTCATGACTAAAACACCAAAAGCAATGGCAACAGAAGCCAAGATAGACAAATGAGATCTAATCAAAATTCAAAGTTTCTGTACAGCAAAAGAAACCATCATTAGAGTGAACCAGCAACCAACAGAATGGGAAAAAATTTTTGCAATCTACCCATCTGACAAAGGGCTAATATCCAGAATCTATAAACAACTAAAACAGATATACATGAAAACAAACAAAGAACCCCATTCAAAAGTGGGCGAAGGATATGAACAGACACTTTTCAAAAGAAGACATATATGAGGCCAACAAACATATGAAAAAATGCTCATCATCACTGGTCATTAGAGAAATGCAAATCAAAACCACATTGAGATAACATCTCATGCCAGTTAGAATGGTGATCATTAAAAAGTCTGGAGACAATAAATGCTGGAGAGGATGTGGAGAAATAGGAACACTCCTACACAGTTGGTGGGAGTGTAAATTAGTTCAACCATTGTGGAAGACAATGTGGCAATTTCTCAACGATCTAGAAATAGAAATCCCATTTAACCCTGGAATCCCATTACTGGGTATATACCCAAAGAACTATAAATCATTCTACTATAAAGACACGTGCACACGTATGGTTCATTGCAGCCCTGTGTACAATAGAAAAGACCTGTAACCAACCCAAATGCCCATTGATGATAGACTGGACAAAGAAAATGTGGTACATATACACCACGGAATACTACGCAGCCATAAAAAAAGATGAGCTCGTGTCCTTTGTAGGGACATGGATGAATCTGGAAGCCATCATTCTCAGCAAACTGAACCAAGAACAGAAAACCAAACACTGCATGTTCTCACTCATAGGTGGGTATTGAACAATGCGAACACATAGACCGGGGAGAGGAGCATCACACACTGGGGGCAGTTGTGGCGGGTAGGGGAGGGATAACATGGGGAGAAATGCTGGATATAGTATACACCTAAAATAAAATAAAATAAAAATTTTAAACATTTAAAAAAATTTTTTAAATGAGGTAATGTAATAAAGCCAAAAATGTAGAAAGAAAGAAATAATGTAAGTATTACCCTAGCTTTAATTAGAGAATTGATGGGGGACAGGAGGCTAGGTAGGAGAATATCCATTCCCCACACATTTTGTTATCTTTTGCTATGTGGTTGTTACAGTCATGCTGATGTGCATTGATGTCTACTAGGGCCCTCATTAAAGGTGATGCTCAGGTGTTGGCCTACAGCACCCCACACATTTCTACAAAGAATAAGCCTCAGACATCACATTCTCCTATATCACTTCCCTAAATAGGCAGATTGAAAGAGGTATTTTCTGAATGAGGCCTTTATGAATCAAGAGGTTTGATTATATTAAAAGTAATTGTGAATGTTTCCATAAGATGGTTAAGTGAGAAATGATATTACATGTATCCAAAAGCAAATAAAAGTTAATAAGGGAGAGTATGATGCCTCTCAGGGCCCACAGAGTCAGAGAAGGCAGCCAGAGGGAAAGCTGGAGGAGACTCCCATGTGCTCCAGAGACGCTTATGGTAGACTGTTAATAGACCCAGTTGTTCATCATTCCCCACATGTATACACTTTGCTACTGAACTTTGAAGTTTCCACTCCTCGCCTTTGAACTGGACCACATGACTTACTTTATCCAACGGAAGGTTGAAGAGTGTTACATGAATAAAGCCTTGAAAAACACTTGTGTGATTGGGCTTTGTTTATTGTGCCTCTGTTAATGCCATAAGAAGGACATGTTCAGGCAAGCCTGCTGTTCCGGGAGAAAGAAGAGAAACTCTTACGGCTAAAAACCTATGAACACATGAAAGACCACATGCAAAATCAATAGAGCTACTAAGCTTTGCCAGATTAGACTAGCTGACCCATAGGTAACTTGAAGACTCGTGAGTAATAAGTGCTTATTTGTGTATTCCTCTGTGATTTTTGTGGTTGGTTGTTTCACAGCATTATTGTGACCTTAGCTTACTGTTACAGAGCTATAAACATAAGTTATGACTTTGCTCCACGAGCTTTCTTCTCCTTGTCAGTGGTGAAAAACACTTTGTTGATATAAGAAAGGCTCTCAATGTAAATATTACTATGCTCTAATTTCCCAGCAATGTTAGCTCTGGGCAAGCACATAGATCAATGTATTTTATAGCTTATTTCTAGAATAATATATGTTAAGTTTTCCATAGGAATGAAACGGAACAACTACTCTTAAGATCACATTCCATATTAAATTATAATAAAAAAAGAAGAAACTGAAGTTAATTTTGCTGTGCATATCAAGTAAATTCTATCATGGTTGTCAAATCACAAAAGTGATTATTATTATTCTATTTTTTAACAAACAAAATTTACTTACAGTGGAAACTACTTTTACATATGAACAACTAATATATTTCTGTTGAAAGTTCTCAAATTGTCACTTTGGGGAACCTAAAGATTAAGTTATTTCCCAAGTGTATATTTAAAATTTCTTTTTAAGTTAGTACTTAGTAAGTATCTTGGGGAAGAAAAAGAGTTTATAATTTAATTACACGGTAGAAAAATCCTAAGACTTAAAGATATTATCTCTTACTAGACAATATATTTTATTTCATAATTTGTATAGCTGTATACAACTATATATTCATATATACAGATATATGTGTCTTGCCTGTATAGTTGTATTATACAGTTATTTGGCTGGCTGTTGGATCTTTGTGTTTTAAGTAACATAAGGTAATTTTTGACATGACTGATTATTTTTTGGGTGAGAGATACAAGATTAAAACTTCATTTATAAACTCAAAACACTTATAACTGGCAGCTTTTCTGGAAGAATATATTATAGTGAAATAAATCCATTAGGAAAGGATTCACTATGTGACATCCTTCAAGAGGTGGTCCTGGAAAATATGTAGAATAGAAGGACTACATTCTTCATCTACCTCCAGCTCTCAATTTTCCCTTAGAACATCATACTAATTCAGATTCCTTTCCTTTCAGGAATCTAGAAAGCTTCTATTTCTTACTAGTCCAGTTTAGGAACATCTGCATGGGTCTATGAGGCCAGGAATTCCTTTTGTCTCTTTTCTCCTTAAGAAACCAAATACCATGTATCATTAGGTCTCAGTATGTTTATGTCTGGGAAGTTGTAAGGGTGGTATCTTTAGTTCAATGCTTCATCTTACCTCAAGTAATATATTTCCACGTCAATAAAATGAAGACTCAATATGAAGATATGAACTTCAGATACAATTTGAAACTGGTTCATTTGATAACAGGAAATTTAGAAACTATTCAGTTGAGAAGATACTTTTGTACTGTTGGGTCATAAAGAGATACAAATGCTTTCAGTTACTGGACTTTTCTTGGCCAAGATCAATCCCAAAGGATCAATCCGAAAGGATTTGCTTTCTGTAATACTGAGTTAGAACCTCTAGCTATGATCTTCTTACAGAAATCCAACCAATGGCACTGTGTCTGTATCTCCATGGCAAAGACAAGATTAGCCGCAACAAAAATAAATGACCTCTGAAACAGTAGCAGCAAAGATAAACTATTGATAACTGGCTAAAAGTTCTATATATAACATAGAATCAATGAAAAGTGAGTTTAATACAAATAAATGCCATAGGCCTGGTGCAGTGGCTCACACCTGTAATCCCAGCACTTTGGGAGGCCTAGGCAGATGGATCACCAGAGGTCTCCTGACCTCAGGTGAGGAGTTCGAGACCAAGTTGGCCAACATGGTGAAACCCTGTCTTTACCAAAAAATACACAAATTAGCTGGGTGTGGTGGCATACATCTGTAATCCTGGCCACTTGGGAGGCTGAGGCAGGAGAATTGCTTGAACTTGGGAGGCAGAGGTTGAAGAGAACGGAGATTGTGCTACTGCACTCCAGCCTCGGTGACAGAGTGAGACTCCATCTCAAAAACAAAACAAAACAAAACAAAAAACAAAAACAAAAATAAAAACAAATAAATGTCATAGCAGGTTTTTTGTTAGCAGAAGAAGAATTCTAAAAATGCTTACAGGAAGTATTTCAAACGCAATAGAGGAAGACCTACAATATGTTGGTAATTGGGTCATATCAATCATTTCAATTAGTATTGAATTTTGATGAGGATCTTTTAAAAATCATATATTAATATTTTAAAATTTTGACTGAAGTATTTTTGGCTTACGAAAGAGATCCATCTAGTTGAATTATAATTTCTTTCTTCTAGATTTCAGCAAACCCAACTGAAGTGACGAACCAGAAATATGGAGCCAATTTATAAGCATTCTGTCAGGCCACAAAATCTGTGGATACAATTTAAAACCTAGGAAAATTAATCAGAAATACTTTGGATTTAAAATTTAAATTCAACTATCTTTGGGGAAAATTCTTAAAATTAACTTACTCAATGACCCTAAATAGATACAACTTGATTGTGTTATTTAGTTGGAATATAAGTGAGAATAGTCTCTAGGATAGCAAAGTAGTTTTATGTTGTCAGTAGAATCTTATTTTCAAATAAACAATTCTAAATCTAAGATTATATAAAGTGTCAATATGTAAATTAAATTTCAAGCTAATTTCTTATACCGATGAGAGTTTTGAATTCCTATCACACAACTGCCTGAGTTTCATAGTGATTTAAGAAAAATGGAGACGGATGAAATAATAAACACCTGGTTAAATGTTTATATATTTGATGAAATATAGGCAATTGCTTTTTTTGTATGGTGAAGATGATATGTAATCTAGTTTCTCAAACAAAAGTTGAAGTAAACATCTTTGTGGAATCAGTAAGCATGTATTGGTGGAAAGAAATTTTTGAGTTAGACTGTGCATTTTGACTGTCCCAAATTTTCAAGATAACTACTTAATCAACCATAGCACCTGTTGAACCTGTTTATCTTTAATAATCTAATTGTCAGAATTGCATTATTATCAGACTTATCCTAATGAAATCAAAGAACTCAAATGATATATTTAATCTCTTATATTTACTAAGATATGTTTATTTTATATTTAGGTTCCTATAACTTTAAGCTATCTGATGGCAAAGATTGTTTGTGAATATGTACAATAGTATTTATTTTTATTTCTAGCATCTAGACAGGTGCCAACCAACATTTTATAAACAGAATCTAATTATAAATGCATTAGCAGGCAAACAAATGCATTAAACAATCTCATTTAGGTTAATTTATTAGATAAAGGGCAGAGATTCAGACATGAAAATGGGTGTTACTGGAATTTTGCCTTGAGCTTAATACTTAGTATTTAAATTAGTAAATTGCTTTTTGTTTGTTAACTTTTCAAACCCAGAATTATTTACATATCTCTTAGCCTTTCATTTTTTAATGCCTTTTATACTATTTTCTGGCACCAGACTCACAATACCCCAGATACATGCCTCGCTAGGACACTAATACTTAGTACCTTAGATTATATCTTTAATCAAGTGTTATGACTTCATAGTATAAGATGTTTGATTCCCACCTTGGAACAAGACTTATTTTGTCTTCTACTCCATTTCATTTTTCTGAAGAATGATTTCCCACTCCACATTTTCTTGGTTGTTCATATTTTGTGTTACAAGAAATAGAAATGGATTCTATCTTAGTCAAAATAGGACTCTTTTGGGTAGAAAACTGGCAAGTAGGGTTAAAGAGAATCAGTTGGTTGCTAGAGAGCTAGGTTTGTAAATGGACAGGAAGATATGCATTGCCTCTCCGTGATTCTGAATACACATATACAACAGCTGAATATCTAAAAGGAAGATTACGTGAAGAGAGGCCTAGTGAATAATGTCAGCACTCATTTCAGAACTCTGAATCCCTTTTAACAATTGCATGCTCTCCCCATCTCAGGTGGAGAGCCAGAAATACCTGGGAATTTAACTATAAATAACCAGAAAATGTACAGGTGTGTCAGTATCAAAGTCTTAAGCCCCTTGTCATCAGTGGGACAGCTCTGAGGCAGTGCTTATACCCTAGGACTCTCGTGTGGTCAGATGCTCTTGATGGACTCGATGCCTTAGAAGTCCAAAGTTAGTTCCTTGGGGTCAAATCAAAGTGTTGACAGTGCTGTGTTCCTTTGGAAGGTTCTTGGCAAGAATAATATCCTTGTCCTTTCCACATTCTAGAAGCCATATGCGTTCCGTGTTGTGGCTCTTTGCTTCATCTTCAGGGCCAGCATCCTCAACTCTTTCTCAGTCTCTGATACTCCTGCTTCTTTCTTTCACTTTTAAGGGCCCTTGTGATTATATTTGGGCTTCTTGGCTAATCCAGGATTATCTCACTATCGTAAGATCCTTTATTTACTCACAGCTGTAAGGTACGTTTTGCCATGTAAGGTAGTAAATTCACAGGTTCTAGGAATTAGGGCTTGGACATCTTTGGGTGTGGCAGTGTTCTGCCTATCAAACTTGGCATTTTTCCTCCTCTTCCCCCATCCTGCTCCATCTACTTCCATACCGTTTCCCTAGGAGCATCTGTCAATAAATCACTTGCACAAGACATACTCAAGATGTGCTACCAGGGTACATGACTTAATATGTTGGCTGACAATAAAAAATTGACAAACCTCTATGAAAGTTGGGTCTATAATTGATTCAGGGTAGCTTCTGGTTTACATGTTTATTTCTCTTCTTGCACACTGTTTCATCAAAATGGTTAGGATCAGCATTTTAAAATATAATAATGGTGTTGGGAAACATAAAAAAGCGCTACCAGTGGACCAGAAAGTTTAAACAAAGCCTGGAAACTAAAAAGTAGGTGGAATGGGATTAATGGAGAAAACAGAGCAGAAGAATTCAAGCCAAGTTTCCAGAAGTGAGAGCAATCAATCCTGATGGAGCCCCTGAGAAATTGTAAACTCAATGACATCAACACAAAGAGTAGGAGAGGGTCCTGGGAATCATCATGAAAATTAATTAATTAAACAACCGCTTTATTAATAGCTGGGCCTAGAGAGACCTACTTTTTCTTCCGCCTCCTCTGGAATATATGCAGATGACATGGCTGACAGCAGTAGTATTTGTCTCCAAGCTAGAACCTAACACCTATCTGGGGAGGTATTCTAGAATGAGTTTTGGCCTGAGAGAGAATTAGAGAAGGATTTGAAATAGCTCTGGACATTTATGTCAGACACCAAGAAAATATCACGTAAAAGAAGGAAACCAAAAGTTTCATCTAGTAGTGAAATACAGTAAAATACTTTATCTCCAGAGTAAAACTCCTTAATTTGACAATGGAAGGGATCTCTAGCCTGCCTGCTCTATACCTAAGTACCCTACAGTGGTACTGATTTGTTGACATGACCCTGCTCCCTAAGAGAAATCAGTGGTTGGCTCTCTCACATAAAGAAGCAGCTCTTGGGAAAATAGGCAAACACAACCAGAGAGAAAATTATATGACTCAACTTTGTATACTTTGAGAACTGGGAGCTAAGATCAACACATATTTGGGGGAAGAAAACCCACAATGTAAAAAGAAAGAAGAAAATATATACATCAAATCCAGAGGAATCAAATGTGATATATGGAATAAAGAGAACTTCTCATATTTCTAATAGGTATATTCCAGGGCTTCCCAACTTTGCCACTACTAACATTTAGGGACAGATAATTCTTTTTTGTGGAGGGTTGTCCTAGGAATTAATCACTGGCTATTTGGTAGCATTTGTGGCCTCAACCCACTAGATGCCAGTGGCAACACTCACAATTGTGACAAGCAAAACTGGCTCCAGATGTCATATCTTGGGACTGTGGGAATTCTCTTAAGAAACAAAGGGTATATTTACAGAGATTTGAGATATTATATCAATAAATTAATAACAGCTTGTTACTAAAAAACAATTAGATATCAAGACAAAAATGATAAATATTATCTCTAAAAATGAGACAAATCAAATGAATGAACAATAAAATGGGTTAGGCTAAATTAACCAAACCAGTGAGCTATAGCATAAAAGCAAAGAACTCCCCCAAATGGAAAGCTACAGACAGACATTAAAGCATGAGAGAAAGTAAGGGAGAAATGATATGTAGATCTTGGAGGTCATTTTATGTGATATCTGGAAGCAGAGAAGAAAAGAGAGATGGTAGAAACTGATCAAGTGTGTGTGTGTGTGTGTGTGTGTGTGCACGTGCGCCCGTGTGTGTATGGGTACATATAAAAAATATTTTTTCCAAGCTGCCATAAGACATAGTTCTTCAAATTAAAAGGAGTTCCAATTCCCAAAAGGGATAGACCAAGAGAGACCTACATCTGAATGATTTTAGGTGAAAAATTAAAATCCACCAAAGAGAAAAAAAATCCAACACCCATTAGAGATCAAGAAATAGCTTACATACAAAAATTTAAGATTAATGATTAATAGTGGACATAAGAAAAAATACAATGTCTTAAATTAAAAACATATATTAAACTTAAATTTTCATATCAAGTCACACTATCAAGAAAGCAAGAGTATAAAATAAAAACATTAAAAGTATATAACTCCAAGTAGTTCCCACTCATGTATTCCTATAACTCCAAGTATTTCCCACTCATGTATTCCTAATAAAAAAGTTACATAAAAAAGTAAGTTCCTTAAGTAATTTATTTTTAAAAAATATTACTTAAGAAATGTAAGGACAGTAAGAAAGAAAAATGGGGAAAAAATGCCATAAAAAGAAGATATCTTCAGGTACGAGAAATGATAGCTGATTAAGACCACAAAAATATTAGTAGAAAATTTATTAGGCCTTTGTGTTTGAGACATTTTTCTTTGAGTTTTGAGGACTTAGTGACAAGTATGATTTCCCCCCAGGTACTTAATCTCATTTCTTTATTCTTTACTGAGTTGCATTTGTTAACATATAACCGTAATACATTAAATTCTGTTTTAAGTATTTGAAATTATTCAACAAATAAAACTAAAATTGAACTTCTGTCAGAATGCTGAGTCAATAAAATTTAAGAATATAAAATATAGATATAGCTGTTCTAGTTACCTATTACTGACCCAAAGCCTGATAGCTTAAGACAACAATAATTACGTTATTATCTCTCATGGTACTGGATTGACCAGGTTCTGCTAAATATTCTCAAGCTGGGTCTCTCATGTAATTACAGACAGATGATAATGGAGACAAGAGTCATCTCCAAGGCTTTCTTGTGAGTCTGGTGCCGGATTTGGCTGTCAGCTGGAGCCTCAACTGGGTCTATTGGCTAGCTCACCTCAACATAGCCTCTACTTGTGATCTGGGTTTCCTCAGAGCATGTTGGCTGTATTCCAAGAATACGCATCTCCAGAGAACCAGGAGAGAGCTGGTTGTCTTATATCCTACCCTTGGAAGTCAAGTAGCCACATTTTTACTGTTTTCACAGGTCTGTGAGAGTCAAGGGGAGGGCACAAACACCCCACATGTTGATGTGTGGAAAACCAGCAACATGCTGTAAGAGGAGAGGTGGGAGATCTTAATGATGCTATTGTGGAAAATACTATCTGCCACAATCACCAACATGAGGGATGTAAATGGAGGAAAGTAATGAAATGCAGTTTTGGTAAATTTCTCATCTTTTACAGCAGTTAAGCAATAGGTACATTCTACACCAAAATACAGAAGTAGAAGCATATTATCAGAAGTCACAAGCCTAGCACTGGAAGATGTAATAAGCAAGATTTGCCAGTCCTGAAGTTAGAGAATTTGGTAATGGATTTATTTTTATAAAAACTCTGTGCCAGAATTACTCAGAATGTTACATGAACTTTTACTTAGATATATAATATATAAATAACAAATTATGTGAACTTCTATTAGAATATAATTTTGTAAAACAAAGCCAAAAAGCGTAAGTTCAAATATTCAATAATTAAGGTTATTTATTTTATCTCAAACAACAAATATTCACTGGGCAGCAAGTGATTATATGGCATTATACCGAAGTCAAGTGATTTTAGGTACAGATAGCTGGAGGAGAAAGTTAACATTTATTTGGCCTAATTTTTGAGTTTTTCAATGGGAAGCTATTTGTGAGGACATACAAAGCAGATGCCTGCTTTGCCGGCATCACACAATTTTTTTGGTAATAAAATAATTGTAGGCAGAAGTCTAAAGCTGTCCCCACAAGAGTCCCATTCTAGGTTACTTAATCACACACTAACATAGATATTGTTAAGATGGGATTCTGCTGGCTAGTCAGGTGACTTTAAAATAAAGAGATTATCCTGGACTCACTGGACCTAGTACAATCACATTGATATGGTTTGGCTGTGTTCCCACCCAAATCTCATTTTGAATTGTAGCTCCTATAGTTTCTACGTATAGTGGGATGAACCCAGTGGGAGGTACCTGAATCATGGGGGCAGTCTTCCCCATACTGTTCTCATGATAGTGACTATGTCTCACAAGATCTGATGGTTTTAGAGAGTTCCCCTGTACAAGCTCTCTTGCCTGTCACTGTGTGAGATGTGCCTTCGCTCCTCTTTCACCTTCTGCCATGATTGTGAGGCCTCCCCAGCCATGTGAAACTATGAGTCCATTTTTTTCTTTATAAATTACCCAGTGTCAGATATGTCTTTATTAGCGGCATGAGAAAAGACAAATACACACATGAACTCGTAAAAGCAGGAAATGAAAACAGCACGGCCAGACTAGGGAAGCAGAAAAAGAAGGCTGCAGAGGTGAGGCAGGAGGGCAGGCTGAACTATGAATAGTGGAGAAAAAGGGGCACGAACCAGAAAATGTGGGTAGCTACTAGCAACTGAGAACAATCACCAGCCAACAACCAGCAAGACATGTGAACCTCAGTCCTACAACCACAAGGAAATGAATTCTGCCAACAACCTGAATGAAGCTGGAAGCAGATTCTTTCTGAGAGCCTCCTGGTAAAAAGCCTATCTTGCTGACACTTTCACTGCAGCCTTGTAAAACTCAGAGAGGCCTGTTGGGCCAAACCAGACTTCTGACTTAAGAACTCAGAGATAAGAATTTTGTGTTGTTTTAAGCCAGAGTTTGTGGTAATTTGTTATGGCAACAATAGAAAACTTATACAAACACTAAAACCAAAATCAAGTTCTTCTGACTCCTTGTTTTGCTCTCCTTTAAATGGACAAAATCTAAAAGAGACTCTTTCTTCTCTGGAATTGCTTATAATTTAATTTGCCTGGGGAAAAACGTGAACCCAAAAGAAAATATCTGAGGCAGTCCAAACCAGCAGTCCTTCATATGACAGATGCTTTATAGGCCACCCCTCAAAAAGTTTCTTAATGCCAGCCTCAGACAGTAGCATTGTCTATTAGATGACTGTTCAAAAGCCTTCCCTGCTTTGCTTCCATCTACTTTCCCCTGCCAGTTTCTATGCCTCGACCTTCCAATACGTTTTCTGGATCCTGATTTGGACTTATTTCTAAAGCTCACTGAACTTTGCTTCTAGTTCAATTCTTGGTTCCTTAAACTTCTCTAATTTCAGTAGCCCTCACAGCTTTTGGTAAATACTTGTCTTTGCCTACACTCCAGAACTCACTGAATGATGCACTCCGCTTCCCAACTGTGACGATCTGGGCCAAGCACCAAGTTTGATTAAACCTTCACTTTTAACAATTATGGCTGACAGTCTTAAAAACAAAAAAAGGCTAGATTACAGAATTAAAGTCAATAGAATATTTCTCAAACAAATTAACATTTTCTTTTGTGAAACTGGCATTTTATAAACCGGGATCACACTATGTAGACTCCAGACACTGCAGTACATGCTTCAGTGCCTCCCATTTTGGCATGATTTATAGTCATGTATACATATTAGTACTGTGACTGCATGTAATGTGTAGAAATGAATGTGTTATTTCAAGTTATCAGTCTTTTAAATTTAAAAATATAAAACTAATTTGTTTGACTTAAGCAAAAATATGTAAATTGTTAAAAATTCACACAATGAGAGTGCTGTATATATAGAAATAGGAAGCAGCTATGGATTTCATTGAAAGCCAGTGTAAGCACCATTAATAAATACTTCAAGAAAGCTAACAAACTCAAGTATTAAAATAAACATGCAGGACTCCACTATGTATGGAAAGAACATTGCATCTCCAAGCTTTTATAAACAACTTCATCCCTTCCTCTCACTACTCATAAGCTTTCCTTTGTTAAATATCCTTCTCAGTCCCACTCTATATTTATATTAATAATATGTACGTGTTATTAATAACATTTGCACAGGAAAGAGAGTTCCATGCAAAGAAGTTTTTAAATAGCAAAACTGTGTGTTCCAAAAGTCTGTACAAAGTTAGTTCTCTCTTTCCTGTTCCATCTTTCTTTTTCTTCTCCTTCTTTTTCTTCTATGACAGAGAATCCCTTAGAGATATTTAATTCAAAGGTAAAAAATAGCCCAGTACTTTCTTCTAAATCTTGGTGATTTCATAGTCCTTCCTACGGTACGCTGACTTTAGGTAATTTAATCATGTAGAAGGATAGAAACTGTCATGCTTCCTCACATAAGCAGAACCAAAGAAAAAAACCACATGATTATCTCAATAAATGCAGAGAAGGCCTTTGACAAAATACAACAGCCCTTTATGCTAAAAACTCTCAATAAAATAGGTATCAATGGAGGGAGTCTCAAAATAGTAAGAGCTATTTACCACAAACCTACAGCCAATATCATACTGAATGGGCAAAATGCAAAGCATTTCCTTTGAAAAATGGCACAAGACAAGGATAACCTCTCTCACCACTCCTATGAAACATAGAATTGGAAGTTCTGGCCAGGGAAATCAGGCAAGAAAAAGAAATAAAGGGTATTGAGTTACAAAAAGAGAAAGTCAAATTGTCTTTATTTGCAGATGATATGATTGTATATCTAAAAGACCCCATCATCTAAGCCCAAAATCTCCTTAAACTGACAGGCAACTTCAGCAATGTCTCAGGATACAAAATCAATGTTCAAAAATCACAAGCATTCCTATGTACCATTAACAGAAAAACAGAGAGCTAAATCATTAGTGAGCTCCCGTTCACAACTGCTACAAAGAGAATAAAATACCCAGGAATACAACTCACAAGGGATGTGAAGGACCTCTTCAAGGAGAACTACAAACCACTGCTCAAGGGAATAAGAGAGGACACAAACAGATGGAAAAACATCCCATGTTCATGGTTAGGAAGAATCAATATCATGAAAATGGCCGTACTGCCACAAGTAATTTATAGATTCAATGCTATCCCCATCAAGCTACCATTGACTTTCTTCACAGAATTGGAAAAAAAAAAAAATCTTAAACATCATATGGAACCAAAAAAGAGCAGGCATAGCCAAGACAATCCTAATCAAGAAACACAAAGCTGGGGCTATCACGCTACTTGATTGTAAACTATACTACAGTAATCCAAACAGCATGGTACTGGTAGCAAAACAGAGATACAGACCATGGAACAGAACAGAGGCCTCAGAAATAATGCCACACATCTACAACCATCTGATCTCTGACAAACCTGACAAAAACAAGCAATGGGGAAAGGATTCCTTATTTAATAAATGGTGTAAGGAAAATTGGCTAACCATATGCAGAAAGCTGAAACTGAATCCCTTCCTTATACCTTATACAAAAAATAACTCCAGGTGGATTAAAGATATAAACCTAAGACCTAACACGATAAAAACCCTAGAAAAAAATCTAGGCAATACCATTCAGGACATAGGCATAGGTAAGGACTTGATCACTAAAACACCAAAAGCAATGGCAACAAAAGCCAAAACACACATATGGGATCTAATTAAACTAAAGAGCTTCTGCACAGCAAAAGAAACTATCATTACAGTGAACCAACAACCAACATAATGGGAAAAATTTTTGCAATCTACCCATCTGACGAAGAGCTAATATCCAGAATCTACAAAGAACTTGAATAAACATACAAGAAAAACCAACCTCATCAAAAAGTGGGCAAAGGATATGAACAGACACTTCTCAAAAGAAGACATTTATACAGCCAACAAACATGAAAAAAAGCACAACATCACTGGTCATTAGAGAAATGCAGTTCAAAACCACTTTGAGATACCATTTCAAGCCAGTTAAAATGGCGATCATTAAAAAATCAGGAGACAACAGATGCTGGAGAGAATGTGGAGAAAAAGGAATGGTTTTACACTGTTAGTGGGAGTGTCAATTAGTTCAACCATTGTGGAAGACAGTGTGGTGATTTCTCAAGGATCTAGAGCTATAAATACCATTTGACCCAGCAATTCTATTACTGGGTATATACCCAAAGGATTATAAATCATTCTACTATAAAAACACATACACATGTATGTTCATTGCAGCACTGTTCACAATAGCAAAGACTTGGACCCAACCCAAATGCCCATCAATGATAGACTGGATAAACAAAATATGGCACATACACCATGAAAT
This sequence comes from Cebus imitator, assembly GCF_001604975.1. Lineage (NCBI taxonomy): Eukaryota > Metazoa > Chordata > Mammalia > Primates > Cebidae > Cebus > Cebus imitator. The sequence goes on along the minus strand of NW_016107463.1, from coordinate 4,281,865 downwards.
ACTATGCAGCCATAAAAAAAAGACGAGTTCATGTCCTTTGCAGGGACATGGATAAAGCTGGAAACCATCATTCTGAGCAAACTGACACAAGAACAGAAAACCATACACCACAGGTTCTCACATGTAAGTGGGTGTTGAGAAATGAGAACTTACGGACACAGAGAGGGGAAGGTCACACACCAGGGCCTGTAGGGGGGTGGGGCCTAGTGGAGGGATAGCAGGGGGTGGGGTATAGTGAAGGGATAGCATTAGGAGAAATGCCTAATGTAAATGATGGGGTGACGAATGCAGCAAACCACCATGGCAAGTGTATACCTATGTAACAAACCTGTACATTCTGCACATGTACCCCAGAACTTAAAGTATATATATGTTTTACATATATATTTAATTATATATATGTATGATGTCATGATTCTTCATAATTAACAGACATTCCCCTTAATTCTGATGATTCTCTGGATGGAAGTAGACTTCTATCCCTTGACCTTTTCCCCCAAAGAACACAAGAATATATACAGGACATTGAAAATTGCTTCCTTCTTTTATTAATGGTAAAGATTTCCCTAAATGTAAAGCATAGGAGTTTGCAGAATATAAAGTAATATACTAGGACTGGATCCCAATCAGCAGTGTAAACAGCTTCAAAGCCTTATGGGTCAGATTCTTGTTTTTGTTTATTCCAGCCGTTCCACTTTGTGTATCACATGTTTGAGATTGAGTAAAACAACTCATTGTTTTTTCATGTGAAAAAATATCCATCAAATAGCATTTTCTGGTGCTAAAAAAAAGTGAAACATTATGCTGGTTTGCTATCCACACAGATATTCCAAAATTAATCTTCCAATGGTATTAACTCATTTTAGTTATTTGAGTAACAAATACTTTTTGAAAGAATGAAGATGATATATATTTGCAATTTTTAGCCTTTCAATTGCCTAAAAGATATTTCCTTTAGTCTTTTTTAGTTAATAAAATATGTAATCCTAAGGGTATCTTAAATGTTAAACATGTTCTAAATTCATTTAGAAGCACTTCTACTATGGCAGCTATTTGAAGGAATGAAACTGATGTTTAAATGTCAATTTTTATTTTGGAATAAATCTTATCAGCTAAAATTACTTTCATATGCTCAATAAAGTCCTTTCGAGAAACTTCAGCAGTAACAGTTTAAACCATTTAGGAATTTATTTAAGAAAAATAGACTAAGAATTAAAATCTAAATATGAAGAATAAAGTTGGTGATCAAATTCATAATGCTCTTTGATGCCAAATATTAATAGGTGAGAATGATTTTCTTTTGTGATTGGTGAGCTTTCCTCAGAGATATTTAACTACACAGTTTTAAATATGGCAATTCTGATGGCTAACACTATGGAGGGCAGCATAAATTTGTTATCCTGAATTTATGACTTCTGTTGATTTAATTTAAAGCTTAATTATTTTCATTTTCATATGACAGTCATTCTTAGACAAAGTCAAAACTTTCTCCTTCAAAAATGTACACAAAATAGAATTTATCTCTCAATTTATGACATATGTTTTTAATATAAACAAATGACAAAGTTCTACATGGATAAATAATTTAACTACTTAGAATTCATTTCCTTTCCTTTAGCTGCAGCACAGCCCCCTGAATAACGTAAGTATAATTATAATTCCTCTCCTTAATTACTTTCTCTGCATGCACATTTAGCAATATAAATGTTGAAATGTAGTATTTTAAACGTTTCCTAGAGTATTACTACATAGAAAACCACCTCCACTTCCACAGGACATTAATGTGTGTTCCCAAAAAAAAAAAAAGAGATTTGCAATACATACTTGAAAAATACTGAATTAAGAAATTTAAACAGGTTTATTTAATGCAGGAATTCTGACTAATGTGCATTTTTTATTTTCAGAAGGGAAATGTAATATTTATTATGTACCAAACAAGATTTTTAGACCACTGGTCTCCAAACTTTTTAGGATCATGCACTCTTATCACTAAACTTTTGTAGCATGAACATAAAATATGTGTATATTTATTCATGTATAAATTATATGCATAAACCACTGGAATGACAGACAATTATTGTTCATTATGGTATACCCCAAATATACATTTAAAAGATGAGCTAAACTGTTAAATTTGAAATAAGATTTTGAAATAAACTGATAAAACTGAAACAAGACTATTTGAAATAAAGTATTTAAGAAATTTTAAAATTATGTAGGAATGGTAGAAACACCAAGATTATAGTAAGTGCAATGTAACTAAATGTACCTCATGAATTTTAGAATATTTGTTTAATAATCTATGATATACCAATTTAAACATCTCTTATGATTTTTTTTTTACTTCATTCAGAGGGAGTACTTTATGATTTTAAAGGTGTTTCTTTTGCTTTCAAGCTTGGTTTTCATGCCATTGTAACTAGAAAACTCACAATGACACAAAGATCTCAAATTCTTGCAATTTAGCTAATAAATTTTCACCTTCCTTGATGTCAATTGATTTTTCTTGTATATTATTTTGAAGTTTTTCTATTTTATTTTTATTTTTTATTTCCTTAGGTTTTTGGGGAACAGGTGGTATTTGGTTACATAAGTTCTTCAGTGGTGATTTGTGAAATTTTGGTGCACCCATCACCTGGAAGTTGTACTACTCTAATAATTTTAATAATCTTTTTAAAAAACCCATTGAAACTTTTCATTTGAAATGTTTGAAAAGCAGTTAATACTCTTTTCTCAAATTATATATGTACGTATATATTTTCATAGGTGAGGCACACATTTACCACAAATCTTGTAATGATAGAATTTTTCAAAAATAAATTTGCAAAATTCTCTCTCATGTCCTTTTAAATAACACTAATTTTACTTTGAAGGTTTCATAAAACATGTTCCACAATCCCCATTCCCAAATATGTTTCTGGCAACATACAAATGTTGGCCAGTTATCATTTGCAGAAAGCGGCAGCACATTTGAAACACTTGTCTTTTTTGCATAATAAAAATCCACAACTCATATCCTTTCCCTACCTCTTTGAGGGTAAAAATAACTTTTGTAATTGTAAAATATACCACATATGCAAAAATGAATGAAAAATTACATGTATAATTTTAAAACAAGAAAAAATGTGTATATCCATATGGCCACTACCAAGTGAAAAGATAGAATCTTGTACTCTAAAAGCTGCTTATCTATGACTTCGCTTGCCCTCTTCCAATGCCTCCCTCTGCAACCTGTTAACTGTAATGCTGAATTTACAGTTCAGCATTCAATCTGGCTTTCCTTGGAGATTTTATACATACATATATGTAGAAAATTGTAAACAGTAGCTTATTTGGCTTTGAAATTAATATAATCACCCCATATACTTATTTCTGACTTTTTTTGCCCGACAGTGTATCTCTGTGATTTTAATGTATTTTTGTCTATGACTTAATCTATTTTCACTACCAAACAATATTCCATTGTATAAATACACCACCATTTATTTGTCTAATTCTACTGCTGATGGACTTTAGGATTGTTCAAAGGTATTTTGTTCGGCTGGCCAGATGTTGTTTGTTTTGCTATTATTAACAAGGTTGTTATGAACATTATTATGTATATCTTTGGGAAAAAGTGTGTAAAAGCTTCTGGCAGCTAAAATAACTCTTGAGAAGTAGGCTTTCTTGGTTACATGCTACATTCATGTTCAACCTTACTATGTGTTTCATACCATATTCCAAATATGTTGCCCAATTTTTTACTTATACAAGCAAGAGTAAAAGGATTCTTCTTTGGCCGGGCGCGGTGGCTCAAGCCTGTAATCCCAGCACTTTGGGAGGCCGAGGCGGGTGGATCACGAGGTCAAGAGATCGAGACCAACCTGGTCAACATGTTGAAACCCCGTCTCTACTAAAAATACAAAAAATTAGTTGGGCATGGTGGTGCGTGCCTGTAATCCCAGCTACTCAGGAGGCTGAGACAGGAGAATTGCCTGAACCCAGGAGGCGGAGGTTG
>NW_016107463.1:4073186-4277557 GCF_001604975.1 Cebus imitator | reverse complement strand
ACACATTTTATGGTATTTTTGATGAGTATACCTTCTTAATTTTTCACATGGTAAAATGTATTACAGTATTTTATGCTTTTATCTTTATTCCTTTTGGGGTCAAGTTTTATATCAACAACTTTTAAAATATTTTGTCGTGCAGTAACTGGTGAATCTATGTGGAATACAGAAGATTTTTCACAATCATTTTCCATTTCGTTTCAGAGTTATAAAGATCCTGTTATTTGTAATAATAAAAGCCCAAAATTCACCAGAGCAAACAATGGTGTTAAATCTGTGGCAATATGCTGAAAACAAATGAGTGAACATATGGTACTCACTCTCCCTAAGATTTACTATAATGCTAGATACAAGGGATATCAGGGTGAATGCATATATTTTATAATGCAAAAAAACTTTCTTTTTCAAAATTTGGATCAAAATATAAATATAACCCTGGTTTATTCCTATGCATTGTTGTGGACAGTCTTATGCGTCCTTTCTGATTCACGCACCTCACTTGGAGACCACCATTCAAGACCAGCTATCTTAAAACTGAGGCACTCAGACCTTTGGGTCTGGACTTAAGCAGACTCAAAATTTTTAGAGGAATCAGTATCCTTATTCTCAACTTCCATCTGAACTGCTGTAAAACTGATCTACCTGGAGAACATAGTTTGTTGTTACTCCTTTCCAATTACCCCTTTCACTATTGCCCTTTGTTTACCCAAGTTGTAAAATAAACACACCCCACTCACCCATCCTGATTCTTACTAGGGCACACTGCTTTTAAGGGTAAAAACCTCCCTCCAGGCACAAAACTGAGGGACATTTGTTTTTGGGGTAACTAAAAAGATCATTATTCTTATGACTATATAATAAAACATTTTGCAATTCATGTAATTTGTTTTCTTGCAACAAAATTAGAAATAATTTGAATAAGATATAATCTGGTATTTTATTTAAAGTATTTTTGGCCAGGCACAGTGGCTCGCATGTAATCTCACCCTTTGGGAGGCCAAGGTGAAAGGATCACTTGAGCTCAGGAGTGCAAGATAGCTGGTCAACAAAGTGAGACAGTGAGACTTCATCTCAAAAAAAAAAAAAAAAAAACTCCTGAAACTGATAAGCAAGTTCAGCAAAGTCTCAGGATACAAAATCAATGTGCAAAAATCACATGCATTCCTATAAAAAAAAAAAAAAAAAAGAATATATGAGGCCAATAAACATAAGAAAAAATGCTCATCATCTGGTCATTAGAGAAATGCAAATCAAAACCACATTGAGGTATCATCTCACGCCAGCTAGAATGGCGATCATTAAGAAATCTGGAGACAACAGATGCTGGAGAGGATGTGGAGAAATAGGAACACTTTTACACTGTTGGTGGGAGTATAAATTAGTCCAACCATTGTGGAAGACAGTGTGGTGATTCCTCAAGGACCTAGAAATAGAAATTCCATTTGACCCAGCAAGCCCATTACTGAGTATATACCCAAAGGATTATAAATCATTCTATTATAAAGATACATGCACACATATGTTCATTACAACACTGTTTACAATAGCAAACACCTGGAACCAACCCAAATGACCATCAATGTTAGACTGGACAAGAAAAATGTGGCACATACACACCATGGAATATTATGCAGCCATAAAAAATGATGAATTCGTGTCCTTTGTAGGGACATGGATAAAGCTGGAAACCATCATTCTCAGCCAACTGATGCTAGAACAGACTATCAAACACCACATGTTCTCACTCATAGGTGGGTGCTGAACAATGAGAACACATGGACACAGGGAGGGAAGCATCACACAATAGGGTCTGTTGAGGGGGACTAGGAGAGGGACAGTGTGGGTAGGGAGGTTGGGGAGGGATAACATGGGGAGAAATGCCAGATACAGGTGATGGGGGGTGTGGAGACAGCAAATCACATTATCATATATGTACCTATGCAACAATTCTGCATGATCTGCACATGTATTCTGGAATCTAAAGTACAATATATATAAATATATATAGATGTAGATATAGATATAGATGGAAAAAAAGAGAAATCATAATCATTCTAGTCCTTCTTACCACATCTATAAGATTTAACAAACAGGAATAAATAAATAAATAATAAAAATAGAAAAGTGATCTGTGCATGGTGGCATGTCTCTGTGGTCCTAGCTATGTGGAAGGGTGAGGCAGCAGGATTGCTGGAGCCCAGGAGGTCAAGGCTGCAGTAAATCATAATTGCGCCACTGCACTCCAGTCTGTGCCACACACACATGCACACACACACTCACACACACAAGTAAGTATTTAACGTAAATTTCATTGTAACTTTAACATAAAACTTTGAAGGGGCATTACAAATTAAATGGTAATTCTGGAGATAGACTTATTTTTTCCTACGTAACTATTTATGGATAACTGAAGTGGTTACATACAATTTATAACCTCAAACGTGAAAACTAGCTATATAAATTATGTTGAGTCCTGTCTCATTACAATGATGAAAATATTTATCTGTGTATACACCAACTAATTTTAGAATTGCACCAATTTTATTAAGCCACTTTATTATTATCATTATTTTTGGACAAGTCTCTCTGTCACCCAGGCTGGAGTGCAGTGGTGCCATCTTGGCTCACTGCAACCTCTGCCTCCCAGGTTCAAGCAATTCTCCTGTCTCAGCTTCCAGAGGAGGTAGAACTACAGGAGCCTGCCACCACGCCCAGCTAATTTTTTTGTATTTTTAGTAGAAACAGGTTTCACTGTGTTAGCCAGGATGATCTCGATCTCTTTACCTCATGACCTGACCTGCCCACCTCAGCCACCCAAAGTGCTAGGATTACAGGCATGAGCCACCGCTCCTGGCCTCTATTAATCCACTTTCAAAGGAATTTCATTTTTATGATTAATATATATTAAACATATTTATTCAATAATAATCTGAATAAATAAATCTTGAAAAATTTTAGAGTTACAGAAAATAATGTTATTTAATTCAAATTATATACTTTTATTGTAGATAGTTATGACAAGATGTTCCATATTTAACCTATTTAGGTAGGTTATATATTTATAACATTTGGGGGTAGAATTAGATTGGAAATATGATTTAAAATAAAATAGGTAATGTAAAATTTCTGATTATCTTCTCATATATTTTTAAAATTTATAATGGTAGGTACCAAATAGCTATTATATTTATATTTGAATCGTTTTATTTGAACAAATGATTTAGCAATTTAGTTTTAAAATGTCAGTATTTGCAAGCACCAATTATAACCTCTTTTGCAACCAAATAAATTAGTGATAAAAAGGTGATAATCTTATAACATGCAAGGATTTTTAAAAATATTTTATAGGTTATGCAGAAAAAAATGCTGCAGCAGAATATTTAAGTGAATCAACGACCTGTGCTATAAATCAATCAATATTTAATAGTGATGGTAGCATAGGGTGTTTAAAAGCACCTCTGCTTTTAGGATGCTTATAATATATAAGGACCTGAGTTCTTGAAATAAAATTAAAAACTATGTTAATCAATATTTAATATAACCTTTCTTTTGAATTAGAAATTTTGACTTCATCTCATAAAACTCTACATCTTCCTGGAAAACAGTTAAAAGTTGTTAGCAGTGCTCATTAAAGAAAAATGTTTATAATCTCCACTAATCAAAACCCTGGCAATTGTTTTTTTTTTTTTCATTGTTTTTCCATAATTTCTCTTTAATATCTAGGCTTTTCTTGAATATGCTAATTGACAAAGTCTTATATTGGTATGTAGTTCAGTTTTTTAATATCTATTTTCTTATTTTTCACTAGATCAACAGATACATATTATACTAAGCACATTATTTCATCTGCTCATCAATCTATCCCCAAATAGTCTGGAAAATATACCTCCCAGATCCAATTCCACCTCTATTTCGCAAGGCTTCCTCAAATCAGACATTTTTTTATTTAAATTTTACTTTAGGTGTATACTATATCCAGCATTTCTCCCCATGTTATCCCTCCTCACCCCACCACCCTCCCAACCCCCCGCTGTCCCTCCCCTAACCTCCTCAACTGCCCCCAGTGTGTGATGCTCCTCTCCCTGAGTCCACGTGTTCTCATTGATCAACAGCCCCCTATGTGTGAGAACATGCGGTGTTTGTTTTCTGTTCTTGTGTCAGTTTGCTGAGAATGATGGTTTCCAGGTTCATCCATGTCCCTACAAAGGACACAAATTCATCATTTTTTATGGCTGCATGGTATTCCATGGTGAATATGTACCACATTTTCTTTGTCCAGTCTGTCATCGATGGGCATTTGGGTTGGTTCCACATCTTTGTTATTGTACACAGGGCAGCAATGAACACACATATGCATATGTTTTTATAGTAGAATGATTTATAGTTCTTTGGATATATACCCATTAATGGGATTTCTGGGTCAAATGGAATTTCTATTTCTAGATCCTTGAGAAATCACCACACTCTCTTCTACAGTGGTTGAACTAATTTACACTCCCACAAACTGTGTAGGAGTGTTCCTATTTCTTCACATCCTCTCCGGCATCTGTTGTCTCCAGTCAGCCAAACTAAGCTTTGTAAGTGAAGAAGAAATAAAATCCTTTACGGACAAGCAATTACTGAGAGATTTCGTCACCACCAGACCTGCCCTACAAGAGCTCCTAAAAGAAACACTAAGCACAGAAAGGAACAAGTACCAGCCACTGCAAAAGCAAACCAGTTGGCAAAGACCAAAATGCAATGAAGAAAATGAGTCAACTAATGGGAAAGAAAACCAGTCAGTAACAAAATGGCAGGATCAAATTCACACATAACAATATTAACATTGAATGTAAATGGCCTAAACGCCCCAATTAAAAGACACAGACTGGCAAACTGGATAAAAAGTTAAGACGCATTGGTGTGCTGTATTCAGGAAAGCCATCTCACATACAAAGACACACATAGACTCAAAATAAAGGGATAGAAGAAGATTTACCAAGCAAATGGAGAACAACAACAGAAAAAGCAGGGGTTGCAATGCTAATCTCCGATAACATCAGACATTTTTATAAGCTTGTGTTTTTTGCCTGGTTACAGTTGGTTGGTACCAAGGAAGAACCCAAAACAGGCTATTTGTACATTAGTCTCAATGGATTAATCTAAGCATGAACCTTATCAAGGTTTATCCATTCCGAGCTCTTCTCTTTGCATTTAGATCCCAGAGACTATAACTAGTCTCCTCATTGAGTGAATCTATATTTTAAAGTTAAGCTCTGGATGTATTGGCAGTCATGTTTTCCCTCATATGGACCATTGTAGCTAAGGCCTTCCATTGACAGAGAAAAGAAGAACGAAGCAGTGATTCAAGAAACCAAGTTAGGCTACATGGTAAACATGGATGAAACTTGAATCCTTTAGGTTAAGTGAGAAAATCCGGATACAAATGGCTACATATCATATGATTCCATTTGTATGAAATATCCAGAATAGGCAAATCTGAGGAGACAGAAAGCAAAGTCACAGATTAACTAGTGCTGCAGGGAGGGAGAATGAGGAGTGATGGCTAATAGGTATAAAGTTTTTTAGGGAGTGAGGAAAATGTTCTGGAGTTACTGGTGATGGTTACACAAGGTTGAGAATATGCTAAAAACATCACCAAATTAAATATTTTAAAAGGGTCTTTATGATAATACAATTATATCTCAAGAAAACTCTTATTTTATAAAATAAATCAAAGAGATTCTGGAGCAGGAGGGACGAAAGGAGAGTGGGAGGTCTGATAAACGTGGCTTGCTTTAAATCTACTTAAAGCTTAGCTCTCTTTTTATTCAGGACAGATCAGGATTGTACCATAAATTGTTCAGAAAATAAAGCTGGTTTCCTTTCTTTCCTATTGATAGAGTCAGACTCAGATCACTTTTATTACCCTAGTTTTACACATGAGAAAATGCAGGCTCAGGCAATTTAGTTAACTTGTCTAAAATAAAATGAATATGCTTCACTTCAGGGGTGTCCAATCTTTTGGCTTTTCTGGGCCACATGGGAAGAAAAAGAACTGTCATGGGCCACACATCAAGAATACTAACACTAACAATAGCTGATGAGCTAAAAAAAAAATCGCAGAAGTCTCATAATGTGTTAAGGAAGTTTATGAATTTGTGTTGGGCTGCATTCAAAGATGTCCTGGTTCGCATGTAGCCCATGGGGTGCAGGTTGAAAAAGCTTGCTCCATCTCTTTATTTCTACTCTCTTCTATACAATTTAAATCTGTAATGAGCCCACTTTTTTCATCTGTAATATTGCCGTTTTAATTGTTCTTCCCACTTTCCAATGTAGGTTATGTTGTTCTTGGGGTGGGACTTTTCCTTCTCGTATTTTTTTTTCTGCTTGTGCATTAATCAGTAATCCAGTATTTACATTCTGTTTAAACAGTACATTTTCTTGGAAACATTTCGTAAAGCACAGATCCAAACCAGGAGCAAGTAGCAAGAACCGAGTTAAGCTCTCGCTACTTGGAACCACTTCTTACAGCACAGCTCCAAAGCAGGAGCAAGTAGCAAGGAAATAAGGCCCTGAGCTACTGAAATAAAATAAATTTTAAAAGCTAACTTAGGATTTAATAACGCTACTAATTCAAAGAAAATTACAAATTTTGACTCCATCTCACAAAACTCTGCCTCTTCCTAGATAATTCATCAGCTATTGTTAGTGTTATTGTCCTTTATATGTGGCCTGTGAGAATTCTCCTTCCCATGTGGCTCAGAAAAGCCAAGATTGGACATCCCTGAAGTAAAGTATATTCCCCTTTATTTTATACCCAGATAATATACTAGATAACTAGTATATTAATTTCTAGTTAGGAATTAATATAAGAATACTACAGAACTCCTCACAAAACCAGAGGTAGGATTGTAGCCATTCTATCAAGATACAGGGACCCAGGACTGAGAACCTATTAGCTTTCCTGTCTATACTTCTCTTAGAAAACTGTTTATTTCTTCCCTTTCTCTGTGAACCAATTACTCCTGCTCTCCAGTCCACAGTACAGAGCACAGGTCTCACTCCATTTCCAAAGATTAGACATTTCTTACTTTAAACCAGGGTTTTCGACCTTGGTCCTACCAGTAGTTTGGACGAGATAATTCTTTGCTATGGTCACTGTCAGATGTTTAGTGACATCTCTGACCTATCCCCTCTAAACGACAATACCCACTTTCTCCAAGTAGTAACAATCAAAAATACCTCTAGACATTGTCAAATTCCCCCCTTGGGGGTAAAATTACTCCTGGCTGAGAAAGAAACTCATGGAGAAGGAGACAAGCATTCCACATTCCTGAAGGGTATCTTACTGGCCCAGCTTGGAGTCAAACACAAAACAATAATAAACTCTGGCTGTAAAGCAAGAGAAGCTCCACTCCAAGATTATATCTTTCAGAACCTACCTAGAGGGAAGTTCCATGAGAAAGCTATAAGCAGGAAACTGAAGAATTTTCCAATATAGGATTTGCCAATCGTTTCCATTATAGGAGGACCACTGACTAATTGAGCTTGACAGTAGTTGAAACAACTTTTTAAATCTGAAAGAGTGTCAAGCTGCTCAGATTTTCCCTCTTATACTACTTTCTACTAGCTGGACTTCTTAAAATGAAATTATCTTAAACTGTTTAAATCACCTTCTTAGTTTTCTCAGCAGATGAATTTTTAGGGACATAGTGAAAAATGTATATCTAGATCCACTTAAAAACAAAACAAAAACAACTCATGACTAATAACTTAACTTAAATTTGCTTTACATTCTTGAAACTAGTAAAAGAATCAGCGAGCCTTTTGTTTGTCCATGTAACTATGAGATTTGACATCCTGAGGAGGTATAGCACTTGATGATCCACACAATTATTTCCCATGAAAATTGAATGTATAATGCCTGCCCTGTCCATGGGCCAGAGGAGGTTACCATAATCCCTATCTTAAAGTTACTCTGTCACTTATTAAACCTAAGTCCTCTTGTGTTTACCCAGTTAACTTGGCCAAGGAGAAGAAAAAGGTAAAAAGCATTCCAACTCTATGATACAGTTATATGACAAAAATGCAAATGGCTACTAGCATTAGTAGACTTCCTTAGCTCCTGTTAACCTAGGCAATTTTTTTCATTTAAAGCCCTGTTTAAATTGTGCCTATTGTGCCCCAATAAATAGGTTATAAGAGGTTTGTGAAACCGTTTCCAAAAAGAAAAAAATTTAGAACAGTTTTAAGGTCTTGTAGTAGGATATTAGTTATATAAATTGTGGTTCATCAGGTTATTATTCTGTGTCTTAGAAAAATACAAATGTTTGTACACAGTAAATTAAGTTCTCCAAAAAGCAAATAGGTAATAAAATGGTAGGTAGACTGATTCTACAAAGGCTTACTGTAATAGCTGGAAGGGGGAACCAAAATATTAACTGTGACTATCTCTAGGTGTTAGGATTCATGTGAGATTTTTCTTTATATTTTTCTAGTTATTTCTCAAATCACACATCTAATTTTAATAAGAATAAAATTATTGACTTTAGGAAGATAAGTTAAAATACAACTTAGTTAATCATTCTTTGAAGTGCTATTAATTCCTTTGGGAACTTATTGCTTAGCTTTAAGACTGTCAATCATGAGCTAATTTCAAGTAAGTTACGACCTCTGAATGGTGATTTCTCAAGTGAGCAAGAAAAGTGCTCAACTCTGGTGAACACTAGAATAAAAACAGTGGATTTCCTGAAATGCTGCAAATTTATTTAGTCTGTGTCTGTGTGACACCGGAGTAAAATCAGCTCTTTCAAATCACATGATCCAGGAGCCAAATTCAATAAAATGTAAAAATCAGCCCCTGGGGGTATGAAATCTAACCTGAAATTTCCCTTTTCGTCATGCATTTAACAATAGCCTAAAGAGATGAGCAGAAATAATTTGGCCAGATTATATATTTCTTTTTCAAAACAAGAGGAGTCTGTAATTTTTTAAATGTTAGAATAGGCCTGATTATATCTTTTTCTTTCCTATTCATTAACTTATTAAAGAGGGAGTTCAGTGCTTGCCAAATTTTCCTGAGCTCATTTGCCCCAGTTATGCTGGTTTTCGCTTTCTTCCTTGAGTACATCAAGCTCATTCCAACCAGGACCCTTCCACTTGCGGCTCTGCTGCTCATTCTGCCTAGACAGTTTTTAATGCTAGGCTTTCCCATGACTGGTTCTTTCATATTAAGTCTTATCTGAAGACACTAATCTCAGAGAGATCTTCCAATCCCACCAATCAGTTACCTCATCTAAAACAGGTGTCGCCACCCCTCTCTCTCAGTGGTTACCTTACTCTGTTTCATTGTCTTTGTAGCATCAATTACAACTTGAAACTCACTTTATTTACTTGTTTAGTGTCTGTTTTACTCTCAGTCGAATTTGAGAGTCTTCATGAGATCCTGTACATCATAGTTTGGCTTGTGAACATGGTATCCCCAATGCCTAGAACATAATACTAGTCTTGTGTCTGGGACTTATGCTACACAATATTTATTCGATGAGCAAATGAATAATCTTCCTTCAACAAATGACACTTAAAGATATCAATTACAAAAATGAAACTTCACATGAGATATTGAACATGGTATCCCCAATGCCTAGAACATAATACTAGTCTTGTGTCTGGGACTTATGCTACACAATATTTATTCGATGAGCAAATGAATAATCTTCCTTCAACAAATGACACATAAAGATATCAATTACAAAAATGAAACTTCACATGAGATATTGAATTAATGTGATTTATTGTTCCTAAAATGTTAATAACATTGACACATAAGAAGAAGAAAAGTAAATTTAACAACAAAAATTAACTTCATGAACTAACATGTTTTAAAATGTATTTTCATTTTTCCATAGTAACAGACTTTGTTTTCTTCTTGCTTAAACTTTTGGCATGTTCTCTGTATATTGTCCTTCTGCTGGACCAATTATTGAAAATCTGCATTAAAATAATATGTGTGTCTGTGTATGTGCACAGTTTTTAGTCCTCATTTTCTAATAATACAACTGTTTGATTCCGACAGATGGGAGATTTCCTTTTTGCATGTTGGCCACATTCAGCCCTGATTTGTTATTGTTTAAAATTCTGAGAATGTTTTACACACGTTTACAAAGAAAAACATTTGGCCTCTGATAAACGAATGACAAGCATGATATAAACGCTTGGAGATGATCCTTTCGGATCTGTGCAAAGAGACCTGCACATCTGTCTCCAGCTGTGCAGCTACTCAGAACAGAAATGACGAATCCTGGTTTGGCCAATGCCAGTAATTATTTTTACTGTTGATCTGAAGATCAAAGGTTGTTTCCAGGAAGTAAGAACAGGGCAATGGACTTTGCTATCTGAATACAGAGGAGATTTATGCAAGTTATTATTTGGTTCATGGTTATCACATTAACCTGGTGCTAATGCATATGGATGACAGCAGAAATGTAAACAGTCTTGAAGTGTTATTAATTATAATTAGTTAAAAGTAAATTAATCTAGTGTTTTGAATCATCTTTATCCTTTTGTCTAGCCTCAAATCCTGACCCTAAATGTGAGGAAAGTCTATAGCAACTACTGTACACTTTTAAAACAGTGTGTAATTCTATGAATCCTTTCCTATTTTATTTTAAATATTTTGATTAAATCATTCTACATTGAAATCATTACATTAAAGATGGGGTTTATCATAGGTGAGATTAGTCTAATTCTCCAGGATGTTGTAACCATTTTAAATTTGTGCAAAATCTTAAACATGTAAATTTTCTGTATTATTTTTTCTTCCTAACCAGGGGAAAAAAGTCTCAGATCAAGAACCACACTACTTAGAAATACTGCCTATTCTCATCCCTACAGAGTCCATTCCTGCTTCTTTATTATTTCCGGTATATCTACCCCAAATCCTGCATTCAATAGTGTGCTACATTACTTTCTCTAATGAATTCATATTTGAGATAAAGAAGGCATTGGTCTCAAATGCAGATTTAGTTTGGGATCTGCCTATTAATCTGTTAATTATGGTTAATTCCTTTTAGGTGTTAGGCACCAAGCTAGATATTTACCACACAATATTTCATCCAATCCCCACAATTCAAAAAGAATATGCTTATCCTCATTTACAGGTAAGTAAATTGAGACCCCTCAAATAAGTAAAGGATGGCATTTCAGTTTACATTTGCTACAATTTAAAATAAGTCCTTCATATGTCATATAACATGGTCTCTAGTGAGACAAAATGTTGCTTTTAATTTTAAATTAACTTCTGTAGTCATTCTAGGTTAGAAAACCTGGTTCATTTTTTTGAATCTTTAGTTTTTACTTATTGTGATGTAATTGTTGTTTTGCAAATGTTAAAATCAAAGAAGGGTAGGACTTCTAGAGGTGGCTGTATTTTTTCCTGGAGTCATTATAATACATAATTTATTTAAATAAACTTTTAAATTAATAGCATCTTCTCAGAAAGAACCTTTTTTTTTGAAAAATATTTTGTGTCACTTTTGTAGTGTCACTCATAGAAATTTGCACCAAACAGGTACTTCACAAATTCAATAAATTTTTATACAACAAGAATACCTGTTGACTTTAAAAATAGGCCAAATAGGTAGAAATCCATTTGACTTCTTTTACACCAAATGTTTCTAATTGTTTGCATGGAACGAGTACATACAGACACAAGATTTTCTCTATTGTTCTTTCTATAATTCATAAATTTTAATTTATTCTTCTAAATACTTTATGAAATTTTTTTATATTTTATGAAGTCCAGTGAAATACAAAGTATTTTGTAAAAGTGTGCAAGTATATTGCTTGAGAAAAGAGAAAGTGGGGGTGATGACAATTGGGGATAATTGATTTAGATGGAAATGCTGCCATGAAGAGAAAAAAAAAAATTCTTACCATGAAATTCATTTCCTAGCGTAATAATTCATTAGGCAGTGTGAAGCGGATCCCTAAAGCACCTCTTCCTCTCCCACAGCACCTTTCTACACTCAGATCATATTTCTTTAGAGTAGACATGGTGAAAATAAACAAAAAAACCCAAATCCTAACTTGTTTGATAGCACTTTTGCCTCTTAATTCTGTTTTCCACACTGCAGTCAAATAATAATCTGGCATACTTGTTCAGGTACCTTATTGCATGAAAATCTTTCAGTGACTTCCCAGTGTCCTTAGGATAAAAACAAACTTCATTACATTGCTGACGAGGTCCTGTGATCTGGTCCCTTGACACCTCTCCAGCCTCATCTGCTTCTTCACTTTCTACAGTTGAGATTATCTGCCTTTTCAATCCACTGCTTTAATAATCATTCCTCTGGCCCCAGGGCCTTGGACATGTAGTTTATGCCTGTCTTCCCCACTCAGACAGTTGAATACCTCATAGTACAAGGGCCTGAGTCATTAAGGAACTTTCTGTGCCCCTCTGCTTTTCTCCTTCGAGAAGAGGGAGTAAATAAAAATAGAGAGTGAGTAGAAAGAACATAAAAACTCCTACTATGGCTATCACAGCCATCATTTACTGAGTGTGGATTATCTACTAGGCATTTTATGTGCATTAATAACTAATTTAATCCTTGCAATAACCCTTACAGGTAAGTGGTTTTGAATGTGAGTAAACAAATTTCATATTGATGCAATAATTTAAACAACTAGTAAATAGGAAAGTCAGAATTCAAATCTAAGTGTCAAACTTCAAAGGTACTGTGTCATATAGCTTTTTAAAATGTAAGTCAAACAAGAATAATTACATATGATTACACGGCATATCTTGATTTTATGCATCTCTACTTTTTCTTCACTTCATTTGTCATTATAATGAATATTTAAAGAATTTCCCATTGTAAGAAACTGTATTAATGACAACAATTGAAACAGCAGTATAATTCAGTGGTTAAAAGCCAAGACTCTGGAGCCAGACTGCTAGATTAAAAGGCTCCTTTACCATTTATCAGCTGTTTGTCCTAGGAAAGTTGCCTAACTTCAGTTTTCTAGCTGGAAAATGGGAAGAATGATATCCCAATTTTTCTCATAGTTTGAGGATTATGCAGTGCAAGTACATAGGTACACAGTCATTGGCACAGAATAGGAAGCGTTTTAAATTACTGAGAGCCCAGTCAGTGTTTAAAACTTATTGAGAGTCTATGGTATGCATGGACTGTGTTAGAAATTTTGCATATTCTATAAATTCTTACATTTAATCTTGATCCAAACTTCCCATCCTCTACTAGCTCTGAATGGCAAAATCTCCTATAGGTTTCCCCTCTCCAAAATAAAATAAAAATAAAACAAAAATTGATTGCATTCTTTCTTTTTCATCAAATTTTCAGGTATTAGTTACTTTTTTTCATTATCTAATTTTGTAAATGACATACATTTTAAAGGTAGATAAAATCTAAAATTTTTAATATTATGGGCTTGCAGAGCCAGAAGGAACATCAGACAATGATGAGTGATGCTTCCACACAATTGATAAACTGCTCTCAAATAAAAGCCAGCATTTCTCTCCAGAAATTTGTTACGTGCTTTTCAAATGACTAGCCCACTATTATCTCCAAACTTTATATAATAAAATTTATTTCAAGCTTTCTGGACCAATGTGTACCTACACATATGAAAAGGATTTACAGTTAAGTATCAGGGGATCTAAAAGAAACTATCTCTTTTTTTTTTTTTTTTTTAACTGAGACACATATTTAATAACTGTAGAAATCCAAAAGAATTAGTATCAAATCTCCAAGTCGTGAGTGAAGCTGCGGATTGGCTTGACTGGGCTCAGCCACTGAGCACCCTCAACTGGCCAAGGAACAGGATATAACCATGCAGACTTCTATGATGTCTTAATCTCATTGTATGTATTACGTATTTAGTTTCAATAAAGCATTTGTATCAATGGCTCATTTTTTTTTTAATTAAAAAAGAAGTAATGATTGCTGGAAAGATGGCTGAGAGGATCAGCCCCGGTGCATAGCTCCCAGTGAGAGCAATGCAGAAGCTGGGTGATCCCTGCATTTCCAACTGAGGTACCTGGTTCATCTCAATGGGATTGGTTGGACAGTGGGTGCAACCCAAGGAGGGCAAGCTGAAGCAGGGTGGGGTGTCACCTCACCCAGGAAGCACAACGGGTCGAGGAACTCCCTCTCCCAGCCATTAGGGACTTTTCCAAGTACTCTGGCTCAGAAACTATGCTTTTCCCATGGTCTTCACAACCCGCAGACCAGGTGATTCCCCTCCGTGCCTACCACACCAGCACCCCAGGTTTCCAGCACAAAACCGGATGATCATTTAGGAAGACACTGAGCTGGCTGCAGCAGTTTTCTTCTTCAGACCCCAGTGGCGCCTCCAATGCCAACAAGACAGAATCACTCATTCCCCCAAGAAATGAGGCCAAAGCTAGGAAGCCAAGTGGTCTGGCTTGGCGGGTCCCACCCCCACAAAGATCAGCAAGCCAAGATCCACTGGCTTGAAATTCTCACAGCCAGCACAACAGTCTGAAGTCAACCTGGGACTTTCAAGCTTGGCAGAGGGAGGGGTGTCCGCCACTGCTGAGGCTCAGGTAGGCAGTTTAACCTTGTCTGTGTAAACAAAGTCACCAGGAAGTATACACAGTGAATGGGCTTGTGAATGAGCCCATGGCAGCTCAGCAAGGCCTCTGAAGGCAGACTGTGTCACTAGAATCCATCCTTGCTGGGCAGGGCGTCTCTGAAAAAAAGGCAGCAGCCAGTCAGGGACTTATAAAGGCCCCACTTTGCCGGGACACAACACCTGGGTAAAGGGGCAGTTGTGGATACAGCTTCAGCAGACATAAACGTCCCTACCTGGCAGCTCTGAAGGGAGCAGTGGATCTCTTAGCACAGCATTCAAGCTCTGATGAGGGACAGACTGCCTCTTCAAGTGGCTCCCTGAACCCCATGTATCCTGACTGGGAGACACCTCCTAGCAGAGCCTGACAGACACCTCATACAGGAGACCTCTGGCTGGTATCTGGCAGGTACCTTTCTGGGACAAAGCTACCAGAGGAAGGAACAGGCAGCAATTTTTGCTGTTCTGCAGCACCCGCTGGTGATTCCTAGGCAAGCAAGGTCTGGAGTGGACCTCTAGCAAACTCCAGCAGACATGCAGCAGAGGGGTCTGACTGTTAGAAGGAAAGCTAATAAACAGAAAGTAATAGTTTCAACATCAATAGAAATGATGTCCACTCAGGGATCCCATCCAAACGTCACCAACTTCAAAGACAAAAGGTAGATAAATCAATGGGGATGGGAAGAAAAAGGCGCACAAAAGTGGAAAACTCCAAAAACCAGACCTCTTCTCCTCCAAGGGATCACCACTCCTCATCAGCAAGAGAACAAAATTGGATGGAGGATGAGTTTGACAAATTGACAGAAGCAGGCTTCAGAAGGTTGGTAATTACAAACTTCTCTGAGTAAAGGAGCATGTTCTAACCCCATGCAAAGAAGCCAAGAACCATGAAAAAAGGTTAGATGAAATGCTAACTAGAATAACCAGAGTACAGAAAAACATAAATGACCTGATAGAGCTGAAAAACTCAGCATTATAACTTTGTGAAGCATATACAAGTTTCAACAGTAAAATCAATCAAGTGGAAGAAAGGATATCAGAGATGGAATATCAATTTAATGACATAAAAAAAGAATACCAGATTAGGGAAATAAGAGAGAAAGTAAATGAACAAAGCCTCCAAGAAATATGGGATTATGTGAAAAGACCAAATCTACATTTGATCGGTATACCTAAAAGTGACGGGGTGAACAAAACCAAGTTGGAAAACACCCTTGAGGATATTATCCAGGAGAACTTCCCTAACCTAGCAAGTCAGGCCAACATTCGAATTCAGGAAATGCAGAGACCACGACAAAGATACTCCTCAAGAAGAGCAACCCCAAGACACATAATCATCAGATTCAGCAGGGCTGAAATGAAAGAAAAAATGCTAAGGGCAGCCACAGAACAAGGTTGGGTTACCCACAAAGGGAAGCCCATCAGACTCACAATGTATCTCTTGGCAGAAACCCTACAAGCCAGAAGAAAGTGGGGCCAATATTCAACATCCTTAGAGAAAAGAATTTTCAACCCAGAATTTCATATCCAGACAATCTAATCCAGCCAAACTAAGCTTCATAAGTGAAGGAGAAATGAAATCCTTTATGGAAAAGCAAATGCTGAGAGATTTCATCACTACCAGGCCTGCCTTACAAGAGCTCCTGAAGGAAGGACTAAACATTGAAAGGAACTACCAGTACCAGCCACTGCAAAAACACAACAAACTGTAAAGACCATTGACACTATGAAGAAACTGTGACAACTAATGGGCAAAACAACCAGCTAGCATCAAAACGGCAGGATCAAATTAACACATATCAATAGTAACCTTAAATGTAACTGGGCTAAATGCCCCAATTAAAAGACACAGACTGACAAATCCAATAAAGAGTCAACACCTATTGGTGTGCTGTACTCAGGAGACTTATCTCACATGCAAAGATACACATACACTCAAAATAAAGGGATGGGGAAGATTTACCAAACAAATGGAAAGCAAAANAAAAAAAAAAAAAAAAAGCAGGAGTTGCAATCCTATTCTCTGATAAAACAGACTTTAAAGCAACAAAGGTCAAAAACAAAACAAAACAAAACAAACAAGGACATTACATAATGATAAACAGATCAATGGAACAACTAGAGCTAATTATTCTAAATATATATGCACCCCATAAAGGAGCACCCAGATTCATAAAGCAAGTTCTTAAAGACCTACAAAGAGACTTCGATTCCCACACAATAATAGTGGGAGACACCCCACTGTCAATATCAGAAAGATCAAGGAGAAAGAAAATTAACAAGGATATCCAGGACTTGAACTCAAATCTGGATCAAGTGGACCTAAAAGACATCTACAGAACTCTCCACCCCAAATCCACAGAATATAAATTCTTCTGAGCACCACATCACACTTATTCAAAAATTGACCACATAATTGGAAGTGAAACACTCAACAGCAAATGCAAAAGAATGGATATCGTAACAATCTCTTAGACCACAATGCAATCAAATTAGAACTCAGGATTAAGAAATTCAAAACCATGCAACTAAATGGAAACTGAACAACCTGCTCCTGAATGACTACTGGATAAATAATGAAATGAAGGCAGAAATAAAGATGTTTTTTAAAACCAATGAGAACGAAGACACAACATACCAGAGTCTCTGGGACACATTTAAAGCAATGTCTAGAGGGAAATTTACACCAGTAAATGCCCACAAGAGAAACATTAAATAAATGCAAATCAAGACCACATTCAGATACCATCTCACACCAGTTAGAATGGTGATCAGTGAAAAATCACACCTGATGCTGGAGAAGATCTGAAGACATAGGAACATTTTTACACTGTTGGTGGGAGTGTAAATTAGTTCAACTATTGTGGAAGACAGTATTGTGATTCCTCAAGGATCTAGGACTAGAGATACTGTTTGACCCAGCAATCCTATATTGGGCATATACCCAAAGGATTATAAATCATCATATTATAAAGACACATGCACACGTATGTTTATTGCGGCACTGTTCACAATAGAAAAGACTTGGAACCTACCCAAATGCCCATCAATGATAGACTGGATAAAGAAAACGTGGCATGTATATACTATGGAATACTATACAGCATAAAAAAGGATGCATTTATGTCCTTTGCAGGGACATGGATAAAGCTGGAAACCATCATGCTCAGCAAACTTGACACAAGAACAGAAAACCAAACACTGCATGTTCTCAATGATAAGTATGTGCTGAACAAAAACAACACATGGACACAGGGAGGGGAATGTCACACCCCAGGGCCTGTTGGGGTTGGGAGGCTAAGGGAGGGATAGCAGGAGGTTAAGAGTTGGGGGACAGAGGAGGGTTAGCATTAGAAGAAATGTAGGTGATATGGTGATGGATGCAGCAAACCACCATGGCACGTCTATACCTATGTAACAAACCTGCACGTTCTGCACATGTACCTCAGAAACTGAAGTGTAACAAAAGAAGGAATATTTACAAACCAATCTACCTACTTAATAATATCCTTCAGCCTGTGTATACATATGAGTTTAAGTTGAATACTTATTGAAGAAAGGCATGTCTACCTGGGATAAAGCATAAAGGCAAAGTTCAAAGTAAGCAATAGCAAAACATCCTTAGAATAGGCCTTTATAAAAACTAATGTTTCATACCTAGGCATCAATTTTAAGCTAATTTCAAAGAGACTAGAACTCTCCTTAAGAAATCTTACCAATTGGCATGTAAGTGAACTAACAATCATATGATGATCGTATGTGTGTGTTTGTGTAATTAAGAAGTGAGCTTGACAAGGATCTACAAGATTCTAGACAATAAAAGTACACTTGTGTGTCTTTGTATCTCTGATTTCCTGTTTTATCTTAACCTAACAGTGCATGCGTTTCCATGTATTCCTTACCCTCTACCAGAAGTTCATAAATCTTGGGAGCTCTTTCTCACTTGTTTCTCCCATTTGGACATCTCTCCACTTTCTTGGTCTGCCTTTACCTCATTCCTTTAACTGGTTTCAGTTAAATACTTCTTGCTTACTTAATGGGTAGAAGACATGGATCCTACACTTAAGAAACACAGGTCTTTGAAAATAAGAAGCATGAATTTGGCTCTGTCATTGCTGTTGAACAGAACTGTAGTGTATGAGGTTCTGCATTAGGGCAACACTGTGGGAATATGGAATGGTCCAGTGGAATGAGTCATGAATGTAGACCTATATGTAAATTTCAGAAAGGTGTTACCATAAGCACTTTAATCTTGACACTTTTCAAAGAAAATATATGTTTCTTCTCTCTAAAAAGAAGATGGGCAATTCACAAATGTTATTTTTTCCAACTCCTTTGAACACAGTAGTGAATGGCCTTTTCAATGCTTTGAATTTTGCGGTAAAGCTTCATAAATTCTATGAAAAACACAGTAAACAGACCCTTAAAATAACTTGGAAAAAGTTTAGAGAAAAGTTCCTATTACTTTGTTTATAATGTGAAAAACCTCATCTCCTCTTCAGTAAACCTTTTACTACCATATTACTCAGGTAACCATTTCAAAGTTTTAAAGCTATAATACACGCTTATTTAGAACTTTTCAAAGAGATTCCAGAAAAAGTATGTTTTCCAGCCAACTTAAAATGATATGTCCAAAATTGTGTTTAATTTAGAAATATATGTATTTTGAGGGAGAGAAAAATGTTTTAAATTATGTTTATGTTGAATGCCAGCTCCTCATATATTACCAACTGTAGATTAGACAAAATTATGTTTATTGCTCACTCTGGTGTGAGAAAATAACACTTGAACAGAGCCTTGGGGATGTCTCTGACCAGGAAGGGCAAGATTGAATTTTATTGAGATTCTGAAGCTTGGTTCAAAAAAGCAATGGAGAGAACTCGTCAGGAAGAAGGGGTTGTAGGAGGGAGCTTGATTAGCTTTCGAAAACTCTATGACATAACAGGCTATAATTGGTGCAAGCAGCAATGCCAAGATTTTTACGCAAGGGGTTCAAACACTCTTGTTAGGTTAACTGTCTGTTTATGACTTCTATTGAAAAGTTATAAGTCTTTTCAAAAGTTCCTGTAGTAAACAAAAAAGACATCTCCATAAAGACCATTGAAGTCATGTTAATATAGACATTAAGATATGTAGGAGTAGGTTTCTTTTTTCATTTGTCAAATAACATAATCAGAAATATACTTAAAGATTACTGGCCAGGCATGGTGGCTCACACCTGTAATCCCTGCAATTTGGGAGACTGAGACAGGCGAATCATGAGGTCAGGAGTTCAAGATCAGTCTAGCCAACATGGTGAAACCCCATCTCTACTAAAAGTACAAAAAATTAGCTGGGCATGGTGGTGGGTACCTGTAATCCCAGTTACGTGGGAGGCTGAGGAAGGAGAACTGCTTGAACCCGGGAGGAGGAAGCTGTAGTGAGCAGAGATCGTGCCACCACACTCCAGCCCGGGTGACAAAGCAAGGCTCTGCCTGGGAAAAAAAAAAAAAAAAAAAAAAACTTAAAGATTACTACAAAAATACACATTCTCTTTCCTTCAAATAAGTGAAATTTTTATTGGAACTTTATATATGCCCATAGAGAACACATATATTTACCACATTAGTTTGGTAAATAAAATAATCATTATGCATGAATATTTGTGGTTACAGATTTGCTAGAGTCATAAAAGAAAAATACAGCATTTTCTTATCTTTTTATTTTTAAAAGCTAAAAAGTCTTCTTATTCAGGAACATACCAAAATATTTAAAATAATAAAAACAAAATAACACCATTGAATTTCATTTACTTGTGGAGAAATGAATTGCACAGAAATGTGCTATGAACACACTTAAAAATAGTTTAAAAACATAAGAGATTATTTAATAGATCAAAATGATCACTAATGCACCAGGAATAAAATGTTTAAACAAACAGAAAATATTAGTCACTATTAAAAGACCTTTAAGGCTAACCCAGTTCAAGTGCTGTAATAAGACTGGGCATTTTGGAAGTAGTGTTTATAATTACTTCAAAATAAATGGTTTTTGAGCTTTGTATTTTCTCAGTAAGAATGCTTACTGTCTTCTAATATAATTTCACAAGATTACTTAGGCTTATAAATACCCCAAGAAATAACTTAAAAATTAGAAGTTTGGGGTAAAGTATTAAAATTAGGATGGAATTGCAGGGAAAGAAATCTATCAAGAGCAAGAGAGACAGATAACCTGAACCAAAAAAAATTTAAATGTCCTAGCTTTAGAAAGAGATTTTCATAAAGAATGAGTGCCATCCACCAAAAGATAGCATTTCCATGTCATCAAAATATTTCTGGGTTAAATGATCAATTCTAAGCATCCTTTAATTATTAGCTTCACTATTGAAGAGAAGACAGTTTTCCCTACCATCATACAGGGGCTGAAAGAGCCTAATGTGGAAGCTGACCAAGCAGTATGAAATACTTGAAATACCTCTAACAGAATTCATATCTTTTTGTTAAGCATTGCCTTCTTCAGAAACTGCCCTTTAAAACGTAAAATGTCTCAAAAGAGCTCTTGGTAAGGAGGGGATCATAGAATAGAAGGGATTCTGAAGCTGTGAGGTGCTATGAAAAGAACCTTAAGGGTTACAAGAAGACATTTCATTTGCCTTGAAGTTTTGCCTAGCATCTCTCCTGCTTGTAGGCATGAGGTGTCAGAAGCTAATTGTGAGTCCAGTTGGGTGTTGTACATTTTACGTTTTATGCCTACTGAAGATGAGAAGGTCATCCATCCATGTATTTCTTGTGTTTAAAAAACAAAAACCGATGTCTGCTAAACTATGATTACTGATTTACTCTTTCCAAATTGAAAATATGAAATTAAATTGTTCAGAATTCATTTTTGGATTAGAAGAAACTTTGGACATACCCAAGCTAAGGAAACTTTTAGTACTTTTAGGAAGTAACACATTTTTATAATGGAAATGTTCAGAGCTTCATAGCTTTTAACTTGCATAATAAAAAACAGACAGTTATGATAGTTTGGTACGAATTCAATAGTTACAATGGAAAACAGAAGAAAATTAGCTCAAATTCCAAAGTTTGGGTGTTTCTGTTTGCAAAATGGCCTAATAACATGTAGGTATGAATCCAGTGTTCTCATTATAACTTATGTGGAAATAAAGGTTTTCAAGGAACCAATTTTACTCAGTAACAAGAACACAGTTTTAGAAGGATTTTCATCAATCACCTAATCATTTTGTTTCTTTCACTAACTGAGATTTACAGATAGCAGATATAATTGTAGTGCTTTATTTTCTAGCAATTTTATGCTTAGACTTTTTAACATAATAGCACTTTTTTTCTTCTTTTGAAATCAGTGAGATCTCTCTACTGTGTCTTGCAAGACAAAGGTGATGTCTTACGTGGACTTAACTCTTTTGTGTTGTTTCAATTCTTTACAAGCCTTCCTCTCTGCCAAAAAATCAGCGTGAAATACTTTCAGTGCTGCTTTATGCATATGTGATTCAAGAAATAAAGAAATAGAGACTAAATGCATGCTTTTTATTTTACACATTTGAATATTCAAGGACAAGCATTTTTTAGCTGGTCTTTTACTTTCTTAGCCTCAACGCTTTAGGAAATGAAAAAAACTTGCATTGGCATTCTGCGTGGTGTAATTTGGAACCTTGATTTTCTGGCCTCTGTTTGCATGCTAAGGATTTGGTGTAGTGAGTGAGGGCAGCTAGGACCATTATAAATAGACTCCTGGCTTCTGTAATACTGGGAGCATTATGTTCATAATGCAAGGAAGCTTAAAAAACATTGCTTTCATTATAATTGGAGCTGCTATAACAATCCTGTAGACATACTGTTTATATCTGGACATAGTGTTTATTTTACCCAATATTTCTTTGTAAAAGCCTTACATTTTTATTTTGTAGATGGCTGAAAAAATTGGTTAGATGAAGTCAAGATGCACTGATGCCAGAAAATTGTGTAAGTCATGAAATATGATGACTTAAAAAGTAGTTTTTGTTCCGACATCATCCAGGCTTACCACTTACACTATTCACAACCACTGGACAATTGCCATTTTCCTTTTTTGCAGTAGGAAGAACTGGCCCACAAGTTTCCTCTTTGTGTTTTTATATGGATAGAAAAGGAAACCCTCTGGAAAAGTTGCTTCAGGAAAGGTTATTGTAATTTATGTGCAATAGATCTCAATACTCAGATGAGTTTAGTTTGTTTTGTAGCTTTATTTTAACTGAATTGAGCTGATAATCAAATATCACATAGACAGACTCAGTAAGAAATTCAGTCACTCCTTATGAGTTTCTTAAATATAATGCTTCAACATACTTTCCCATTATTGCTGACTTAATGTTCTATGCTGCTCAGTATCTACATATTATGTCCTAAAACCAATTCTCTGACAACTAGGTGGCCTTTAATTCACTTTAATTCTGAACACTATCCTGAGTTAGCACAGATCCCATAAATTTGTACAAACAGTTGTGAAGCCAAGACTACACTCACTTCACCTATCAGCTTCAAATCTCAGGGCCACATACACATCTGACTGACCAGTTATAAAGTCAGGAGTTCTCACCCCTCCTCTCAGGCTTGATAATTTGCTAGAATGACTCAGAATTCACCAAAATCACTGTATTAACAATTACAGTTTTGATATAAATGATACATATCAGGAACAGCCAAATGGAAGAGGCATATATGCAAGGTCTGGGATTGGGGTGGGGGCAGGAGCACAGAGCTTCTGTGCTCTCTCTATAGAACCTGGGCATGTTGCGCCCTTTGCAGTCAATGTGCTCACTAATCCAAAAGCTGCACTAAATTGCCGGTTCAGCACTATTGGGGTTTCATTATGTAGACATAATTGATGAAATCATCGGCCATGTGATTGAGCTCAAATTCCAGTCCACCTGGTTCTTGCCTGAGATTGAGCTGTCCCAAAGTTTCAACCCTCTAGTCACAATGATGTGGGAGGTATTTTCAATGACCAACTCCCATTCAGAATCTGCATAAAGCTCCCATAATGAGTCACCTAATTAACCTAAGAAATACTCCTACTCAGAAAATTTCCACTCAGGAAATTCCAAGTTTTTTGAAGCTCTAGGCGAGGGTTGGATAACAAAGAGTAGAAATTCTTTATTATACCACATATATAAATTTAACTGGAGTTACTTAATTAACGATCTTTAAGACAATAGAAACCAATTTTTTCTCAAGTGCTTTTTTTTAACAGAGAATAGTGTCATAGTCTGTTAGATTTATCATTTGAATTATCATAATTAAATAGAAGATTTGAATATAAATAACTAAAATTATAACATTTTAATGTCATAAGAACAAAATTTTTTGAAGAAGTGTTACTATATGTTTATGTTAAACATAATTTCATTTCTTATGTAGAAGCTAAATACGCATTAATAAAAAATAATAATTTCCTCTTTTCATGTTACTTATTACTCTCCAGTTTTCAGGTTTTTATTCTGTTATATGACCGATACTGGGTATAAATATTTACAGAGAAAATTTGGAATAAGCAAAAAAAGACTACTGGGTGTTTCCAATGAAAAACTGGATTAGAATCAGAATTAGAATCAGATAAGCCAGGCGAGGGGATTGTAAGTAATCTTACAGGGCTCTGTGCCCTTCACTCTCTTGGAGTTATTTTATAACTCCCTAAATTGCACTTTCTAGTGATCCAAAATAATCTTTCTCTATAGATGGACAAATAACTTCTGTCAGATAGCGACTTCCTGCTCTACTACATAAAAAGCCAGTTTTGTGTCTATTTGCAAATCCATTTTAATACTCCTTATCTATAAATGTTCTTCGGCTTTTCCTTTGAGCAGGTTTAACACTTGCCCACGTATTTCATTAATAATGGATAACATAAGGCATCTTACAGATGTCAATTTTATATCTCTATGAGAGTAATGATTTTACCTTTTTTAGGAAAATAATCCTCAAAAAAAATTATTAAGAAATTGATTACGGGATCTCAAAGAAAGAGGTGAAAAAAGAAAATAACTGTTGTTAGTTTAGTTAGCTTCAAACTGACCAGCTAGTCAAATCTCTTCAGAAAAATCTGTGTTTAGCCATATAATACTTTGTATTTATTGCTTAGTATAGTCACTCATAAATTACCGCTTTATTATTTGCCTAATTAAATGCTTAAGTGTTAGAGATTCAACCTAAGATGTAGGTAAGAAACACATCTGTATTGAAGAGTTCCTTACAGAAACAAAAAGATACTTTATATGACTATTCTGTTATACACCAGCAAAAGCATAGTTTTAGGATATTTTTAAAAAGCAATCTATGTGCTGGTAATTCTAAAATTTATATTTGTAGCTTAGTTTTCAAATTCTAATTTCAGAACCCAAAGTTTCTAGCCTAAGAATCTGGAAGAATGAAACTGGTATGACTCAGATGAATAAGGCAGCAGACAGAGAAGGACAAGAGATGAACATCAGATTTTGGTTAGGCAGAGTGATTTTTGAGATGTTTAGTATACATCTAGGTGGAGAGTTTATTCAGATAATTAGATATATGAAGTTATAACTCAATAGAATAGTCTCTGTAAAAATAGATCTTGGGAACTGCTATCATTTACATGATATTTAAAGCCAGGAGACTGGATGAGATCATGCAGGGAGTCAATGCAGTTGGAGATAAGAAAACAAAAAATGGACTCTTGGATTCTGTACATTAAGAGTCTGGGGACATGAGGTAAAACCAGCTAAGAAAACTGAGAAGGAAGAACCAGGAAGTTAGGAGATGAAGGGCAAGATTATGCTATCCTTGAAGCCAAGTGAGAAAGTGTATCAAGGCCTAAGCGCTGAAGGTCCACGAAGATGAACTAGAATGGGTAACTGAATTTACCTAGGTGGAGATTATTATCATCCTTAGTAGGAAAATGAGTTACAGCAAATAACCCACTGGAATGGGTTAAAAAGAAAGGGTGGGCTGGGCACAGTAGTTGGTTAATACCTGTAATCCCAGCACTTTGGGAGGACAAGAGGGGCGGATCACTTGAGGTCAAGAGTTCCAGGCTAGCCTGGCCAATATGGTGAAATATTGTCTCTATTAAAATAATAAATAAATAAATAGAGAAAGGGTAGAGAGAAAAATGAAGACAACATCTTTTTATTCATCTTGCTTTATGCCCTTGCCTCCTAGAAGACTTTCCTGGTGACAGAAGTTCTAGTGATCCAATTAAAATCTAAATCAGATGTTGAAAACTTTCAGCGCTTTCCCATCTTTTTCAAGGTACAGGTATAAGCTAGAAATCTGTATTTGGCTCCTGCATGATCTTTCTGACCAGATGTCCCATTTTTCTCTTTTTAGTTCTATCTCTAGCTATCCAAGCCTCATGCCTAAAGCCTCATGTTTCAGGGGCTTTGTTCTCATTCTACCTTTAGGTGAAATCCCTTTTTCCTTATATGCACAGCTCTTATGTCACTTCAGCAAGGCTTTTCTGGCGATTCCATTGAAAATCACGCTTCCCTCACTTATGCTCCATGCAGATATTGCATTTTTAGACTTACTAGTACTGTTACTAGCTGACATTTTACATTTTTATCTTTATTGTTTGCCTCCATCTCCATTAAGTTAGATCCATATGGTTGGGAATTACATTTATTTTGTATCCTAGTGTATTTCCTGTACTTAAAACACTACTTGGCACACAGAGTGCATGAAATAAATATTTTTTGAGTCAGCAAATGAGAGAGGTGCCACGTCGTTCTGTGTAAAAGAAAATAAACCTCTGTTAAAGTGAACAACAGTAAATTACATCACATCCTGTTAAAACAATGATTAGGTGAAATATTTAAGACCCCCTTAAGTGGCATAAATATAAGTAATAATTGATAAACATCACAAAAGATCTGTGATATGAAAGAAAATAAAAAGTAAAAAAAAAAAAAGAGCTTATTGAAGTTCCTTGCAGTATAAATATGTAAAACTAGAAGATTTTGTATTACAATTGGAACATGTTTGTTAAAAGTGAAAAATTTATTCAAACATATTACTTGATGATTATCTCTACTTCTATGAAATTAGTAAACTATTAGGCAGTAGTATTTTTTAGAGATAACACTCAGCTATATATTTTTCTAGACTAAAAATGAAGATAATCTGAAATGTCTTTTCAATCCCAAAGATTGTAATGATAAAGAA
Source organism: Cebus imitator (assembly GCF_001604975.1). NCBI lineage: Eukaryota > Metazoa > Chordata > Mammalia > Primates > Cebidae > Cebus > Cebus imitator. The sequence continues at coordinate 4,250,789 of NW_016107463.1, read as the reverse complement.
ACATTACTGTCTGGTGGTGGTGTCTCACGCCTATAATCCCAGCAATTTGGCAGGCCGAGGCGGGTGGATTGCTTGAGTCCAGGAGTTCGAGACTAGCCTGGCCAACATGGTGAAACCCAGTCTCTACTAAAAATACAAAAAATTAGCTGAACATGGTGTTGTATGCCTGTGGTCCCAGAGACTCAGGAGGCTGAGACTGGAGAATCACCTGAGCCTGGAATATCTAGGATGCATTAAGCCAAGATCATGCCACTGCACTCCAGCCCGGACATCCTAAGTGAGATCCTGTCTCAAAAGAATAACAATGAAAAACTCCAAAAACCAACCAACAAACAAAAAACAGCGAAAAGAAAAAGAAAGAAGAAACATTACTAAATTGTATTGCAACATGTTAAACAGAAAAAAAATTAGGTACCAGGAAATTATAAAGATTCCTATGAATTTATAAGAAACATTAAAAAACTAAAAAAGAATATTATGGACAAATTGTAATAAAAGAAACCAGAATGGTTATTAAACTATTGAGAATATTCTCATTTCCCTAGAATTCAGAAAAATGCTGATTCAAATGATAAAATACAACTTTACATTCAGATTGACAAATATTTGAAGTCCAAAATTTCCATCTATTGGTTAGTTTATGGAGTAAAGCTCTGTTGGAAAAGGGTGAACTGACACAAGCAATTTGACTATTTCTGGAAAAACTGACATATGCATATCCAATGATAAAGCTTTTCCATGTGAATGAAGCACTGCAATCAAGTTGACTTGGTTGTAATTCTAGGGAAGTAGAAGTAAAATGTGTTTGGAACCAAGAAATTTGTAATTAACTGTGTTGTACCTTTATTGGAGGCATTTGTATTAGGAAATGATAAATAGAGCCTAGAAATAGGGATTATAAGGGTCAAAAAAGTTTCAATTTGTGTCTAGTATTTCCCATGTATAAAGATGATCCTTTGGGATAATCAATCACTTGTCAAGTGAATGTCTCTATTGTAGGCTTCTCAATCTTGACTCGCTGGACATTTAGGGCTGGATAATTCTTCATCATAGAGACTGTGTTTTGTGCCTTGTAGGATGCTTAGCAGCATCCTGGTCTCTGCTGGTTAGATGTTAGTGTCAGTCCTTAGTTGTGACAGCAAAGCATGTCTTCAGACATTGTCCCCAGACTGGGTGGGGGGATTTTGCTTCCCTCTAGAAAGAGTTGCATTGATGAAATGCCATGGATATTTTATTTGGCATAACGGTAATAGTTCTGACTCTGTAAATTAGCACTTCTATTAGAGTTGATATGGTTATCTCTGAGACTTGGTTTTGCTAATGAAAATTCAATTTCTTGACTTTAAAAATTAGAGATGATGAATACATTTACTTATGGTCATCTTTTGAACACCTGTCTATATGGCTGGCTTACCCTGGGATGATATCTCTATGCTATATTTCTTTTAACTGCCACAGTAGCCAGTGAGATTTTGACACGTTCAGTCCCTTCTAGGAGGCTATCATAAGAAAATGGAAACAAATTGGAAAAAGATGTATATGCCAGAATTCATTGCTATGTAATTCATAACAGTGATTATATTAATCTTGTCTACCATTCTTTGATTCAAGTGATAGAAACCCAGCTGAAATCTATATAAGAAAAAACAAAACACAATAAAAAACAAAGTGGAAGAAACATATTTGTATAGTCAATAAAATCATGGGAAGGATAATAGGGAACTGCTTATGCATGACTGAATCCAGAAACCCAAATGATGTCAAGACTTCCTCTTTCTAATGTTTTATCTCACCTCTCCTTCTACTTGACTTCTCTCAAGCTGTAGCTGAGTGTTCTCATAAGGTCTTGAATATGAATACATTAAAATTATTTTTCTAAATTTTATTTTCATTTTCTCTTTTTGTAGATATGATGTTTTGTTATGTTTGAGACCAGCTTGAAAGTATTTTTTAAGTCATCCAGCATCCAGAGATAAGCACAACTGAGTTTTTCTTCCAGGCTTTATGCAGACTACTATACACGCATATAACACACTGAACGCACACATGTACAAAGAAATAGATAATTATTAGAACAATCTCTGTGTGCATTTTGTAGCCTGCTTTTGCTAGTACATTCTAAATAATTTTTTGGTTATCAAATTTTATTTGAAAATTGATATTCAAAGATTGTTGAATGTTTCATTCTGTCATTAATCATTTCCTGTAAGAAGTTTCAACTTTAAGCTATTTTCAATGTTTCACTAATACTAAATAATTGCTGAAATAACAATAATTAGAATCACATTTCTTATTGTGTCCTAGGACAAATTCCTGGATACAGAATTAGTGAGTCAAAGGCTATGTACATTTTTAGGCTCTTAAAAATAATTGCCGAAGTTACTTGGAGAATGCTCTGATTTAACCTTTACATCACCATGGTATGAGAATGATATTTTAACTATAAATCTGCTAATATTGGATGCTAGAATTTGCAAATATTGTCAGTTTGAAAGATGCTTTTATTGGCTTGAATAGTTCTTCATATGTTTATTATTAATTTGTATTTCTATTTTGAGAATTGTCTAAGCCTGTATTTACCATTTTTATTGGGATTTTTTCATTTACCTACTGATTTTTAAGAGATATTCATTTGGTACATTAGCAACAACTCCAGATGAATATGTAGTCAAATTATCAGTTACCAAAATCACCAACATCCATTGTCATATTTAGATATTACTATAACTGCAGTAACTATATAGGTCTAATTTCATGCCTCCTTTCTACGTTCTATGCTTCCTTTCTACTTTCTAGCTTACTTTCTCTAACATTGCAATTCTAGTAATGCTTCTTTCCTATCCATCAACCCCACTACTTTTTGCTCTTCTATGTCTTCAAGTCTTGATCTCTCTCATTACCCAGCAAAGATCTAATCAAGACAATACCTCCTTAGACTCAGACTCTCTTGACCCTGCTATTCTACTTTTAGCTAGTTTAGCAGAAACCTAACCCTGCTTGGATTCAACTCTAGACTGTTTGCCCCAGAATCAATGGGAGGAAAAATAAGGCTACGTTAGCTAGCGTCTCAAATGGGTCTTCTTACTGAAGTCACATTACATTTCCTTAAACTGTGAATACCTCCCCTTCAAACTCTTCTCCTTTGCTCTTCCCTGACATTACTTTATTCCAATAAAATTTGCCTCCCTTTACTGTATCATATTGTATCTAAATGAACAACCAGCAGCGACCTAATCAGACCTGTGGCTGCAGCAGAAACTAGCATGGATTCAGAAGCTAAATTGTGGCCATAAAGCTCACTTCACCATGTAGAGATCCCAAGCCCTTCAGTTCTTCTATAGATTCAGATAAAAACTGGAGAAAAGCAAGGATGGAATAGAGTTTTGGAAGACTGTCCTTCCCTACAAAGAGTGAGAAAAAGTACAGAAATTAGAAGACACTATTTCACCTTTATTACACAGCTTAAATCACATTTCTTTTCTATTCTCTTCCAGTTAAGTTGGTAGAGGCATCTTTTATTAGAACTTTGAATCATATAATAAATTTTTAAACATACAAAATAAATTCCTAAGTTAAGTACCATACTTCTTACTTGATCTGTAAAGTGTTAATACAATTGGGTAAATAAAATGATATGGGTTCCAATTTGCAGTGAATAAGGGAAAGAAATTCCACTAACATTTTCAATTAGTCAGCTAGAAAGTATTTCTGAAGAAATACTTGAATTGTGGAGTAAAAATCTTGTTTCCATAATAGTAAATTTGAGGATCTATATTGCAACATATAGAAGAAAATCTATTATACATATTCTTTAATATCCTTATGGCCTACCAACCATGAAGTCCATATGGCCTACCAACCATGGCTGATTAGGAATTAAACAGACATGGAATCTTCTGTAAGTATGAAAGACAAGGAGAGATACAATATTAGAAGGTAAGTTTGCCATATTATAGGTTTAATATAATATTTTTTAAAACATTCACATTTGAGCTTCAGAACACATTTTTTGGTGAGAACATTACTTTAAAAATGCTCATCTTTTTACAGAATTTTTGGCAGGATTCCATCAGTTTTCTTTTTAGTTATTTATTAATAATCAGAGCAACATGTATGAAACTCTTAACAGGCCAACACATTCTTATTAAGTTGATTTAGGATCCACTTGAACTTTAATTTAAACTTCACCCCTTCATTGCTACACATCATGAGTATAATCTAGCATATGTACAGTGATAAAGTCTTTTTTTTGGTCTTTGTAGAAATTTTATATTTCCTTTACTGATTTATTTTTTGTCCGCATCAGTCCACTGAAGCTGGCAAGGTATTATCATGTTTCTAGTTAGAAACCAGAGAGTCAAAAGTGTGAATTTTGCTTAAGGTTAATTAGAATAATTAATCATTTGCCTCCCTTTTTTTTCTTTTAGGAAATACTAGGGGAAGAGAGGCAGCTAATTCATTTCTGAGTTGGGTAGTGTGAAAACGTTCCTCAGTATCTGGGCCTTCCATGCTGCTTACAGCTTCACTGTGGAAAACCTTTCACTTCATTACTGGTCACTGCCTCAAGTTTCCAGACCCAATTGTCTATTGAGATGGTTCTCTCCCACAGAAGCAGCAGCGATCAATTTTTTGCGTGGTACAGCACCTTCAGTGTGCCACCTTGTCTCATTCCTCAAACCGTCACCATTCAACGTGGTATGATTTACATAAAACTTTGCTAAAAGTTTGGTGCTAACTATAGGGAATTAAAGTAGGAGAGGAAGATAATCATTTCATTGTTAAATTGTGCTTCCCTAGACACCCATGGGTCTATATTGGGGAACACCCTATTTTTAAAGTCAGCTTTCTCTACTGCCAACCAAGTACTCCCTGCCAGACTCCATCTAATTTTGCTTTTCTTCTAATCCATATTGTGCAAATATATGCCACCTTTTAGGACACCTCACATTGCACAAGGGTGATTTGCCCCAGGATTCAACATCTTCTCACCATCAGACCTTAGTGAATCAATCTAGAGATTAATGACTTCAAGTCTTAAGAACCCAAGCCTTTCTGAATGGTACTGGGCACATAAGACTGTCCTAATTCTTAGCAAGAGACTTGAACATAATTCTGATGCCACTGACACTTTTTCATCAGTGTGATTTTTATATATAGTTTATTCCTCCTATAGTCTAGGTAATAGCAGTAGACCCCCACATCATTCCCCTTTTCTGAAGATAAATATTATTTCTCAAAGCAGAATTTAATACTATAGTGGAGAAAGAATTATCTTTCCATTTCACAAATTTTAAAAGTATCACCTTCACACTAGAGGCCTATCCAATCTGAAGAATGTGTGATGACATTTATAACATATTTTTCAATTTTTTCTAAAACTATTTAGTTGATAAACATTTATTTACCACCAATTACCTACAGGCACTAGGTTCTAAAGGTGAAAACCTTGCTTAGATAGCCCTTCTCATGTACACTCATAGCCTTCCATATTTTTCAAATATATATCACAGGATGCTAAATTGTAATTATCTGCTTACTTGCTTGGGTCATTCACCAGATTACATGCATCATGAAAGTGGGGATTGAAAGCTTCTATTTTCCCTCTTATCACAAGCATTTAGCACAGTGCTCATAACCAAGCAATTTACTATATAACTCAGGATGAATGAATTACCAATCTCAAACAAGATCACTGACATTTTAGATAGAGAAATGAACATCTATGTAACCGGTTAAAAATTCTATAGTGGGATAATATACTGAGAGGTTATTATCCCACTCTATTATTATCCCATTGTGCCACCACACCTTGCACAGGATTGATTTGCCCCAGGATTCAACATCCTCTCACCATCAAACCTTAATCAATCTAGAGATTAATGACTCCAAGAATTAAGAACGCAAGTCCTCCTTAATGATACTGGGCACATAAGGCTCTGTTCTTCTAATTCTTAGCAAGAGACTTGAACCTAATTCTGATGTCAGAATGGCAGGTACATTTGCCTTCTTAAAGGAGCTCAAAAGTATATATAGATCTGTGTTCAGAATTCTAGATGCCCAATTAGTGGGCTGGGAAATAAGAACTCCTAAGTGTTTCTGGGAATGTCTTGATAATAATCCCCCACAGATTGTACCATAGAGGTTGAGGTCTATTGGGAAACTCACTCTAGGAACTGCATAAGTAAAAAGTACTTAAGCCAAGAAGACAAAACCTGGGTTCCTCCCTCCTAGGGCCATAGGAGGAATAGCTGTGTACGGTGTGTAAGGAGGCTGGACATTCAGCCACGGTTAGAGAACTTGAGACTTTTTTATTTTGCATGGATGAAGAGAGCCATGAATGAGCCTGAGGGCCTGGGCATTCTCAACGAAGGCAAGATGACCCTTGTCTACCCAGGCTAAATACCCACAAGTCCTTGGTGACCATAGCAGTTCTCTAATAATGGCTTTTATTGGGATCTCTGGACATTTGAAATCTTGAACCCACATTAAGTGTGCTGCAAAATATTATGGAGTAATCAACCTTATTAACTACAAGCAAAGTGATTTAAGAGATGTCCTAGAAGAATTATTTTTCTGGGGCTTCAGTTTTGGAGGAAGGGATACGTAACATAACAGAAATCCTCAAGCTTTGGTTAGAAATAGAAGGAGAAAAGATCATTTGAGGATGAGAGAAGAGTGTAAGTTAAAATAGAGAGGTTAAAAAAAAAAGTATATTGAAAGAAAAACATTTAGTTTGGTGCTGCTAATGCGGTGTTTACTGGTATTTGTTGGGTATGAGAGCTGTCTGGAATGTTTCCATAGATAACATGTATATCAGGCTCCTAAATGGGATAGTCTGAATAAATATGTCTGGAATGGGACTCTATGATGTTGATTCAGAAGTTTTACAGGTGTGTCTGCATCTAAAAAGGTAAAAAACGTAAGGATAGAGAGTTACATTAGCAGAAAAGAATAACGTCATTCAAAACTGGATTTTGAAGATTGTTGAAGAATCTGCTCAAAAGTTAGGACTTGGGAGAAAGTTTCATCTTTCTCTATTTTATGGATATGTATCATTTTGAATTGATTTTTTACCTTGTCACTCATCTTTAACACTTAGAACTGCCCTCAGCCCTTCCTTTCTTCATTTCTTAACACATATTAAATACCTATTACATGTTAGACCAGGTATAAGGATGTGAATATAAAGATATAATTTATGATTTCAAGAATTTCTTAGTGTGATTCTCTTAATACTTTACTAGACTCAGTAAAAAATGTCATTGGTCAACAATTTAAAATTTATAACAACTGGCTAGTTGTATAGCAAAGTTTAACCTATTTCCAACAGAAAACAATATTTTCCCACAAAGACACTGAACATTTTTACCTCTGAAAGCAAAATTCTGCCTTTCAAGGACATTTAAAGAAGGAAAGTACTAACCTCATTAAGTTATAAGATCTTTGTTATGAAATTCTAAATGAACCTTCTAAATACTTCTTTGTACCTTGGCTGGCCTTTCTAATTTAAATATTTACTATACATGAAAATCTTAAAAAATTTCACACTTACAAGGCTCTTAAAGAGTAGTGGTTTAAATAATTTTTGACAGTGACTTGTTTTACATAACTTGAAATATTCAATATGCACGTGGGTGCATGTATGTATGCACTTACAGGCAGAATTACACTTACAAATGGTTTTGGCTTTAGATTCAAACCTCAGAAAATGACTTAATTCCATAACCTGACAGTTTCCAATGTTATAGGTTAATCTTCTATAAACTCATTTTGAAATGATATGTTATGGTTATTCCAAAACTCCTTAAAGTAGATATATTTCAAAAGTCTAATACGTTAATCATAAGAGAACTAAAAGAACTCATTTTTCCCCAAAAGAAAATCTGATCTGTTGCCAAAAGCCAAATAAATATTTTCTATAAAATGCTGAAATACTGTATGGAAAAATCTGGGAAACTAAAACCTCCGCATGATCTAAGTTAAATGTCCATATTTATTTACATAAGGAGAGTGACCCTCAGTGTACAGAAGATATCTTTTTTTGTGACTTTTTTTTTTTTTTTTTTAATGAAGAGAACACTGCATGGCCTGTATTCAACTTAATTAAAAGCAATAATGGGCCTTCCCAGATGTTAAAGGGCCTGAGCTGAATAAAGTGTTGACATCAGATGAATGGGCGAGGCCACCTGCTAGCTCCACTCTTGGCTTTGTGGATGATTTGCATTCCTGTGGCCTGTTGCTCGGCATGACCACTCTCAGCACTTCACAGCACCACGGCCTGTTTAATATCACGGATGCCTTCCAGTCATGAAGTCTCTCTTCCACATTAACATCAGGACACAATAGCAAGGGGCCCATTCCATGATTTCTTTGCTCAGAGTATGATGTTTTTACTTAATTTAGACCACATAAAAGAAAAGGAAATGCTTTTCTACAGGCTGGATTAAGATAAAATAAACTTCTCCTTGCCTAAAATCATTAACAGATCAATTGTTCTTTCATGAAGATAATGCTCATTTTAACTGGCAAATAGTGTAAATTAGATGAAAAATCTAACTTGACATTACTATGCAAAGAATGTTTCAATTTTGTTTCTTTGTTTGTGAATTTAAGATAAGTCACCCAAGTGTGTTTAGGTTAGACTGCAAAGGCTGGGATAGTAATAGTCCATAAACCTAAGAAATTTAATGTTTTATAGAAGAGAAACAGTAGGCTGCAACAGAAGTGAAAGGGATAAATCATAACGTTACAATCTAGATTATATTCAGAACAAAAAAAGAGAAAGGCATTATGGGAGGACTTGCAAACAACAGATTTTAAATTCTTTTTCACCCTATTTAATGTTCAATTATTTTAATTTTGGTAAAGTACACAAAGCATAAAATGTACCATTTTAACATGTATAGTTCAATGACATGACGTACATTCACATGCTTCTGCAACTGTCACTAACACCCATCTTCAAACCTTTCTTCATCTTCCCACAGGGAAAGTCTGCACCCACTAAAAAGTAACTCCCCTAACTAGTTGTAATTTTGCATCTGAGAGTTATGCTAATTATCCTGAATTGATCACTCCATATGGTATACATGTATCAAAATATCACAGTGTATCCCATAAACATGTACAACAATTAAACCGTATTTTTTAAAAACTCCCATTTCCCATTCCCCATGCCACTGACAGCCACCATTCTACTTTCTGTCTCTATCAAGTTGAACTGTCTAGGTATTTACCATTTCGTGACTGGCTTATTTCACGTAGTATAATATTTTCAAGGTTCACTGACCTTGTAGCATGTGTCAGAATTTCCTCCCTTAGTAGGGTTAATACATAGATATCTACATGCCACATTTTGCTCATCTATTTATCCATCAATGTACAATGTACACTTGGGTTGCTTCTACCTTTGGCTATTGTGAATAATGCTGTTATGAACACGGGTATATGAATATTACTTTGAGTCCCAGCCTTTAATTTTTTGGAGTTTATACCTAGAAATACAATTGCTGGATATTATGGTAATTCTGTTTTTAATTCCCAGTGGAACTGTCATACTATTTTCCATAGCAGCTATACCATTTTACCTTCTACCATCAGTGCATAAGAGTTTTGACTGCTCCACATTCTCACCAATGTTTGTTATTATCTATTTTTAAAAATGTCATAGCCATTCAAATGTATGTGAAGTGGTATCTCACGGTGGTTTTGAATTTCATTTCCCTAGCAGTTAGTGATGTTGAGCATCTTTTCATGGGCTTATCGGTCATTTGCATATCTTTGAAGAAATGTCTGTTCAAGTTCATCCTTTGCCCATTTTCGAGTCACATTATTTGGTTTTCTTCCCATTGATTTGTGGGAGTTCTTTATATATTCTGGATATTTGCTGCTTATCAGATTCGTAATTTGCAAATATTTTCTTCCACTCTGTGGGTTGCCTTTTCACTCTTTTAATATTGTCCTTTGATGCACAAAAGTTTAAATTTTGATCTAAAATAATTTCTTTTGTTGCCTGTGCTTTCGGTGTCATATCCAAGAAATCACTGCCAACTCCAATGTCCAGAAGGCTGTGTTTTGATAATTCTGTTTTTAATTCCCAGTGGAACTGTCATACTATTTTCTATAGCAGCTACACCATTTTACCTTCTACCATCAGTGCATAAGAGTTTCGACTGCTCCATATCCTCACCAATGTTTGTTATTATCTGTTTTTTAAAAATGTCACAGCCATTCAAATGTACTTTTTTAGAGATTTACAAGGTGATTCTAGATTACACATGGAAATGCAAAGACCTACTATAGCTAAAGCAATTTTGAAAAAGGGTAACAAGGTTGGAAGATTAACACAACCTGATTTCACGACTTACTACAAAATGACACTTATTTCACGACTTACTACAAAATGACACTTATTAGCATGAAGAATGACAAGTTGACCAATGAAACAGAGTAGAGAGTTTAGAAATAAATCCATGTATGTATGGAAAATGATTTTTTAATTGTTTTTTATTTCTATGGGTTATTGAGGAATAGGTGGTGTTTGGTTACATGAGTAAGTTCTTATGATCTGTGAGATTTTGGTGCACCCATTACCCAAGCAGTATACATTCCACCCAATTTGTGGTCTCTTAAGATAAATTTTAAAAAAGTTTGTAGATTTGCTGCATTGCCCAGGAGAAATTGAAAAAACAGTATGAACCTAGCACTGGCAGAGGCATTGACTTTACACACAGAATTCAACTTTGTTGTAAAAATAACTGAGGCTTTATATTAAAGTGGAAAATTTATATTTAATTCTGTACTTATCTGTTGAAATGAAACAGATGAATAAAATGCCTGAAATATTTTATATATGTCTGCCTGGTTTACTGTACAATTATGAGATTAAGTCTACATTTTTAAAGACACAAATGATTCATGAGTGAAAGAGTCACTATTTTTCAATTCTCTAAAATGTCAACAGTTATCTGTGTTGAAATCACTTACCACTGACTGAGAATCCATATATAATAGAAAATGGAATTTTCATATAGAACTTAAACCTAGTTGGATTTTGGTGGTAAATCATCTCACATATAACCTCAAGATAAACCATATAAACTTTACCAGTAATCGAGTAATTAAAAAATTTTTAATAAAATTTTAAAAAGTTACATTATTTCTATTTATCGTATAGACTACTAGTTTTTGTTGTTTTAATTATACTTTAAGTTCTGGGGTACATGTGCAGAATGTGCAGGTTTGTTACATAGGTATACATGTGCCATGGTGGTTTCCTGTACCCATCAACCTATCCTCTACATTAGGTATTTCTCCGAATGCTGTCCTTCCCCTAGCCCCCACATCTCACAGATCCTAGTGTGTGATGTTCCCCTTCCTGCGTCCATGTGTTCTCATTGTTCTACTCCCACTTATGAGTGAGAACATGTGGTGTTTGGTTTTCTGTTCTTATGTTACTTTGCTGAGAATGATGGTTTCCAGCTTTATGCATGTCCCTGCAAAGGACATGAACTCATCCTTTTTTATGGCTACATAGTATTCCACGGTGTATATGTGCCACATTTTCTTTATCTGGTCTATCATTGATGGGGTTGGTAGGAGTATAAATTAGTTCAACCATTATAGAAGACAGTGTGGCAATTCCTCAAGGATCTAGAACTGGAAATACCATTTAACCCAGCAATCCCTTTACTGGGTATATATCCAAAGGATTATAAATCATTCTACTATAAAGACATGGGCACACATATGTTTATTGCTGCACTGTTCACAATAGCAAAGACTTGAAATCAAGCCAAATGCCCATCAATTATAGATTGATTGTTTTTTGAGATGGAGTCTAACTCTGTTGCCCAGTCTGGAGTGGAGTGGTACGATTTTGCCTCACTGCAACCTCCACTTCCTGAGTTCAAGCCATTCTTCTGCCTCAGGCTCCTGAGTAGCTGGGACTACAGGCACATACCACAGCACCTGGTTATTTTTTTTTGTATTTTTTAGTAGAGACAGGGTGTCACCATGTTGGCCAGGCTGGTCTCCACCCTCAGGTGATCTACCCTCCTCGGCCTCCCAAAGTGGTGGCATAAGCCACACACCTGGCCAGAATATTGTTATTTATGATAACCAAATTTATTTTTCCAAAAGATTGTACATTTCTTTTGAATAACAAATATTAAAAAAACTTTTACTCTGATTTGTTTATTATAATGTTGTTATACACATATTTTAACACTAAATAATTTATTTTTATTTTTCCTTTTAGAAATGATTATAAGCTTATAAAGATATTTTAAAATAAGGCTATTAAAAGTATGCAAATGGAATTTGGCCCTAGCAATGATTTATTCTTCTCTCTAGCTTAATTTCCTGTGTTTCACTTATTTTTTTATGGGAATTTGTTTTTAATCTATAGTGTCATTATACCATGCTGCCAGAATTCAATTTGGTTTCTCATGTGACATTACAGAATAAAAATAAGTGAGGTGAGCCCTATGATTCTCACAGCATATTATCTTGAGAGAGTTTTTAATCACAGTACAGGAGGAGGAAAAACATATAATTTACATACTTCTAAAGTATCTTTCAAAACAAAGATAAAATAAAGACTTAAAAAAATAATCCATAACCTGAAAGAATTCATCACCAGCAAACCCACACTATAAGAAATGATAAAAGAATATAACCAGGTAGAAGGAAAATGCCTCCAGATGGTATACAGATCTTCACAAAGTAATGAGAATTACCAGACATGGTAACTACATAAGTAAATGTGCAAATTTTTAAAATTAAACCTCTTTAAAGATAATTAAGTGTTAAAAATAATAGCAATATGTTACGAGATTTATAACACATAACTAAACAAAATTTATTAAAAAACAGTCTATAGTCTGGGAAAAAGGAAACAGAAATATACCATTTTAAGATTTTCATACCACATGAGAAAGAGTAAAACATCACTTGAATGTAGACTAATAAGTACTATAAACTCTAAAACTACCCCTGCAAGAATTAAAGTTATGACTAATAAGTCAAAAAAAGAAATAAATCAGAATCATTAAAAATGTTCAATTAACCCAAAGACAAAAAAGGAGGATACAGAACAAGAACAGATGGAACAAATAGAAAAAAAATGATAGATGATAAACTCAAACCTAGTAATATGAATAACCACATTGTATTAGTCAGAGCTCTCTAGAGGAACAGAACTCTCTGTGTCTGTCTGTCTGTCTCTGTCTGTCTCTGTCTCTCTCTCTCTGTCTATATATATATAAAGGGGAGTTTATTAAGTATTAACTCACATGATCACAGGGTCCTACAATAGGTAGTCTGCAAACTGAAGAGCAAGCAGAGCCAGTCCAAGACCCAAAACTGAAAATTGGAGTTCAATGTTCAAGGGCAGGAAGCATCCAGCATGGGATAAATACATAGGTTCGGAGGCTAGGCCAGTCTCTCCTTTTCATGTTTTTCTGCCTGCTTTATATTAGCTAGCAGTGATAAGATTGTGCCCACTAGATTCAGGATGGATCTGACTTCCCCAGCCCACAGACTCAAATGATAATTTCTTTTGCAACATCTCACAGACACACCCAGGATCAATACTTTGTATTCTTCAATTGATTCAGGTTGACATTCAGTCTTCACCATCACACACATTAAATGTAAATAGTCTAAACACTTCATTTTAAACACGACTATTGCCAGATGGGGGCGGGGAAGCAAAATCCTACTACATGCAGCTTATGAAAAACAACTTTTAAATATAAATAAACGAGTAAACGGTAAAAGAATAAAAGAAAGTGCTATGTTAACAATAATCAAAATAAAGCTGGAATGACTATATTATTGTTATAGATTTTAAACCACTGAATATTACTAAAGAAAGTTATTTTGTAGATAAAGCGGTCAATTCATCAGAAAGACATGACAATCCTAAAGTTTATGTTCCTAATAGCAGAGTTTCAGAATACATAAAACAATAGAACTACAAGGAATAAGCAACAAATTTATAACTGCAGCTAGAGATTTTAATATCCCTCACTCAATAATTGATAGAACCAATAAGCAGAAAATCAGCACTAACATAGAAAACTGAGTAACATCAACAACCAACTTAACATTTCCAGAACATTTCCTCTAATAACAACATAATACACATTATTTTCTATGAGCATGAAACACTAAGATAAACAATGAGATAGATTTGGTACATGATTTCAGTTTCCACCTTATGAAACAAACATTCACAAAAAAGAGTAAGAAAATATAATGACACAGCCAACATTAATGAAGGAAAAAACAAAATCAAGTAAACCAATAAACCAAAAACTGTCTCTTTGAAAATATTTTTTAAATTTGTAAACTTTTTGCCAGACTAATCTGAAAATAAGATGGAAAGTGAGAAGATACACTTTACCAATATCTGTAATGGAAAGATGGCCCACTAGAGATTCTATAGGTATTGAAACAACGGTAAGAGAACAATGTAAATGACTGTATGCTAATTTATTAGTCAAATTAGATGAAGTATTTTTTGAATAACACAAACTACCAAAATTTATTCAAGAAAAAAATAGCCTGAATAGTACTGTGTCTATAAATTAAAATTGTAGTAAAACAATATTTCTACAAGAAAACTTCAAGTTCAGATAGCTTCAGAGGCAAATTCTACTGAACATTTAAGGATAAAATAATACTAATTCTACACAGATTTTTCGAGATTCATAATTCATTTGATAAGACTAGTGTTCCATTAATATCAAAACCAAACAAAAACACTTAAGGAAAGCGAAATTACAGACCACTCTTTCTCATGATCACAAAATCACCAATTCTGAACAAAATTTTAGTAAGTTTCACTACATTAGTAAATGAAAAAGAAAAATCATATGATCATCTCAATAGACTTTTCAAAAGTATTTGACAAAATCAAACTTCCATTTCTGATTTTAAAATAAATTTAAAACCTCTCAATGAAATAAGAAAAAAAAGGAAAATGTCTTAAAAATGACAAAGGGGACCAACAAAAATCCAGAAATCTAACATTATATTTAATAGGGTTAAACACTTTCCCAGTAAGATCAAGAATAAGATGTGTATCTCAGCTCTTGCCATTTCTATTAAACATTATACTAAAGATTGTAGCCAGAACTATGAGATAAAAGAAGTAAAATCATATGTATTTAAGATAACATGTTCATCTACACAGAATATTCATAAAATCCACCAAAAATTACTAGAACTATTAAGCTATTTCATCAATATTACAGCATACAAGATCGACATACAAAATTAAAGCATAATTCTATATATTACAAATAAAGAAATGTTGAAATTAAAAGTAAACCATACATTGTTAATATCAGTGCTACGGATAAATCTGACAAAAAAAGTGCAAGACCTTAAAATGGAAAACGACAAAACATTACTGAGAGACATTTAAAAAATGTAAATGAGGAGATACTCCATGGCATGGCTTGGAAGAGTCAATATTGTTAAGATGCCATTCTTTCCAAATTGATATATTCTAAAATTTGTATGGGCATACAAATGAGAAAAATAACCAAAACTACTCTTAAAATATTTTTAAAAGCTCAAGAATTCATATTTGATAATTTCAAAAAGTATAAAGTTATAGTAATCAAGACATGATACTGGCATCAAGGTATTTTTACTTCAAAAAGACTTTAAAGTCAATCAAACAACGAAGAATTCAGAAACAGATCCACCTAGGTATAGACAACTAATTTTTGACAATGCAAAGGAAATTCAATGAACAATGACAGCCTTTTCAACAAATGGTGGGGGAACAACTGAATACCCATTTGCAAAAATGCACTCATTACGTTATAAATCAAACACCTAAAATAAAAGAAAAGCCTTTATAAGACAAAAGTCTTTGTGACCTTGGATTAGGCAAATATTTCTTAGATATGACACCAACAGTAAGACACATGTAAGAAAAATATTGACAAATCGTACATTTTTAAATCTTTTTAACTTTTCCTTTTAGCTTTTCCTTTTCTAGAGGTACTATTAGGTTAGGGGAATAAAATGACTACTTAGTCAAGCTATCATTCAACATTGAGTGCAAAGTAGATGCATATTTAGAGAAAGCACGAATTCAAGTGGTTACTATTCCCAGGCCCATCACTCAGAGAACGTCCGAAGCAGTACTTTGAGGAAGGAAATTGCACCCAAAATGAAGGAATAGAAAAAAGCAAGAAGCGACGAGTTGTAAACATAAAATAAACATTGACTATGTAAATTAAAAATAATAATTACCTGAGTATGTATAGAAAGTAATAAAAAATATGAAACAGCCTCTGGGTTAGGATATAAAATTAATTCTTTTTAAAGTTGTGTTAGGCCGTTTTTATGCTGCTATGAAAAAATACCAGAAACAGTAATTTATAAAGAAAAAGAGGATTAACAGACTCACAGTTTCACACGGCTGGGGAAGCGTCGAAATCGTGGTGAAAGGTGAAGGAAACCCAAACAAACGTCTTCATGGCGGTAGGCAAAAGAGAGAAGTCGGTGAAACTGCCCTTTATAGCACCATGAGATCTCGTGAGACTTACTCACTATCACAAGAACAGCACAGGAAAAACCCATCCCCATGATTTAATACCTCCCACCACAGGTGGGGATTATGGAAGCTAGAATTCAAGATGAGATTTGGGTGTGGATATAGCCAAACTATATCAAAGGTATTCAGTAGCAGAAAAAATATATCAATCAATATTAGGCTTTGCTAATTTAAAAACATAATTTTTTGGAGCAGTTACTGAAGGAATAGAAATATAATATATGATAAACAAAAGATAAAAAGGAACTTAAAAATTTGGTTCAAAAAAAGAAAAGAGAAAATTTTAAAAAAGTTGTAGAAATAGTTTCCATATTTATCAATTGCAAAACATGTTAATAGGTCAAGGGTATACGTCGAAACATAATTTCTCAATAAAATATGTTGGGGAATACACTGAAAAATTAAAAATTGTGGAGACTAGTTGAAGTTTGATGATAAATATATGAAATTTGTTATTTGCTTTATTTTTGTGTTTAAAATTTCCCAAAATAAAAATTTTAAAAACTAGTTTTCTCATTGTAATATTTTGCCATTAACTTTTAAAGTGTGAAAAAAGGAAGTAGATTGGCTAATAAAAATCATGTTATATCCTTTTTACAGAAGACACCTCCAGAAGCCACTTTACAGATTGTTTGAAAGTAAGAGAAAGAAAAATACTAACCAAATGAAAACAGCTGACAAAATTAGTCTTTGACAGATTATAAAGTTAAAAAAGGTGGAAAGCATCAGTCCTCAAACCTTTTGGTACCAGGGGCTGGTTTTTTGTGGAAGACAGTTTTTCCATGGATGAAGTTGGGGGAATGGTTTTAGGATGAAACTGTTCCACCTCAGATCAGCAGGCATTACATTTTCACAAGCGGCGTACAACCTAGATCCTTCGGACAAAGCTCACAGGAGGCGGAGCTTAGGGTGTAATGCTTGCTCACCAGCTGCTCACCTCCTGCTCTGCGGAAGGCTTCTACGGACCACTACTGGTTTGTGGCCTGGGGCTTGGGGAGCCAAGGTTTAAAGGCAGTGACTGCTTAAAGATTAACAAGAAATTCAATAGAAAAATAAATTTTATTAACAAGAAATTACTTTAAGTTACTTTTTGTTTGCAATCTCTTTAAAAGAAGAAAACTTCTTGAAGAGGTGAAAAAGAGCTTGGTCTGCATGTTTGTGATCAAAATAATATAACAGTAACAGGTGATTTGATCACTTTCTTTATCTTCATTTGATAGAGGAACTTTGAATCTTCATTTGAATAGTTGTGAACACCTAAAGCATGAGACCATAGCGTTGAAATCTAGAATATGGGTGAGAAGTAAATTTAAAACAGACTTAAAGATAACGAAGTCCAGCTGGGAGCGGTGGCTCACGCCTGTAATCCCAGCATTTTTGGGAGGCTGACGAGGGCAGATCACGAGGTCACTACTTCCAGACCAGCTTGGCCAACATGGTGAAACCCTGTCTCTACTAAAAATTTAAAAAATAAAATAAAATAAAATAAAAAATATATATATATTAGCTGGGCGTGGTGGCGTGTGCCTGTAATCCCAGCTACTCCAGAGGCTGAGGCAGGAGAATCGGTTAAACCTGGGAGGTGGAGGTTGCAGTGAGCTGAGACCACAACACTGCACTCCAGCCTGGGTGGCAGAACAAGATTCCATCTCCGGAAAAAAAAAAAAAAAGTCCAAAGTGATTATATGTTTTCTTAAGCATTTGGAGAATACAAGAATTGGGGGTTCAAAAGGGAGGGTGCAGAGTGCCAGTTTGCTGATGTTCGCCATTTCTGTTATTTGAAGAGACTCTAGTGGAGTGAAGCAATTTGATGAACTGATATTGAAAAGCTGGGCAGCAAGAGAGACCTGGCTTGTATCCTAAATGTGTTGTACACTACATCTGTGATCTTAGACGTGCTACTTAACCCCACTGATCTATAGTTTCCTCTTCTATAAAATGGGGATGATGTATCTGCTTTATAGTGTTATTGTGGAAACTAAATGCACTCACACACTCACACACAGAAGGTATTTAGCAGAGTCTGATGGTAAAGGTACAATACTGTGCAGGAAAACATAAGCTAAGGTATAGATGTGAATATGTATCCAAGAACTGCTAAACTGTAAAATAAAGTTTTGTTCTTGTGGTTATTATATATTTGAAATTATTTTTAGGCAATTGTTCCTATTCTGAGCACTTTGTGTTAAAAGGTTTTAAAATATGAATTTTCAAACAAAAATTATTAAATACATTATGCCATAACAGAGCAGTAGAATAATTTGTAACTTCTCTAAACCTCCATTACTTTACATAAGAATAATGGGAATAATATTTGCCCCTCAAAGTTGTTGTGATGATTATACAAGATTATATAAGAATAGTGTTTAGCTGAATGCCTGGGACAAAGCAAGCCTCCATTCTGTAAATTCAGGGTTATGTGCGTAGAAATATATTTGAAAGTATATAAAACTATGTGCAGCTTATGGCTGATTTTCTATGAACAGCTTTATAATTTTTTAAATACTCTTCTTGTATTTGCTATTTTTCTTGTATTTGTGATAGCATCATGATTTTTATTTTACATTTTTGTAATTCCAACAATAGTAACTGAATGGAGTCAACAAACAAAATAATAGAACTTTAAAGATTTGTTATTCGGAAGGATCGTCCTGTTCAAACTCGCCTTCTGCCTCCCACAATCTTTTTCATCCCATTGTACTTCCTCTAATAATACGTTAACATTTTAAAAAGTTAAAAATTTTCATTTGATTTCATTTCCATTAAGTTCATATTTTATGATTCTTGCATGGAAAATGTATACTGATTTAGAAACCAACTTAATATCGCTAATACCTATATAGGGAAACACAGTAATATTTGAAAGAAAATAAAATAGAAAAACATGAAACAAGTATAAAATCCTTCAAAACAAACAAAAAAATATTAAAGTTCAAACAAAGATTGTTGATTACTATGAAAATCCTACAAATGTGGGGTCCCATGATAAGACATGTAAAAATATTGGAATTGGATTGATGTGGGCTCTAGCATGTGGTGATGAAATAAAGATTCCAGTGGACAAAATGGGGAAGATTGTGGACATGAGGTTTAAAACATCTGGCTGCAGTTCTGCAGTTGCCTCCAGCCCATTAGCTACCGACTGGGTGAAAAAGAATAAGAGAGGAAGCCTCTACCATCAGAAATGCAGACATGACCAAGGAGCTCTGTCTTCCTCCTTGAAACTGCCTGCTCCCTGCTGGCTGAAGATGCAACCAAGGCCACCTGGCTGGTTACAAACTGAGATAAGGATCCAAGAAAAGAGAGGTGGAGAAGAAATGTGTCCTCAGGGAAACCTTAAACAGTCCACACCAGCTGTTGCCCACCTGCTGTGCAATCACCTTAGGTGTTCAGAAGCTGCTCACACTGCACAAAACAGCTGTGAGATACACACAATATTTGCTCTTCGTATTTGTGACTCTAATGCAGGCAAAATACACAGTTTAATTGATCTGAATCCTGTGGTTTCTTTCAACCCACTTTTATCGCCTTAACTCAGTTAATGTATATTTTGAATTGTATGTATGGCCACAGAACTGAAATTGATAATGAATTCTCGAATTTTGATATTCTGTTAAGAACATCAATATCTAATTTTACCTGAATTGATTTGAGGGGAAATTACCAGTAGAATGCCTTCATCTGATTATTCGATAGGACAAATTGTACATAAAATAGGCCTGCATATATACATGTGTGTGTGTGTGTATGTGTGTGTATCTGCATATATATATTATAATAAAAGAATGAAAGACTCCCCCCAAAATCAAAAGATTATAATACTTTTCAGTGATGGTTCAAAGTAACTAGTTTGTTGTGGGGGGTGGGAGCAGGGGAATGACTATTTTGATTCATTTCTTACCAAATAATAATTTTGACAAAAAGCTCATTTACTTTTTTTCTAAATGTCTTTCAACCCAATTATGTGTCCTTATTTTGTTGTTGGAGAAAACAAATCCACACTTAAGGGACTTGTGTCTCAGAGACAAATTAGAACCCATGCTTAATTCTATATCTTGAACACTGTGCTAGTAAATGTGTTGTTTTCTAAAGCAGTAGAAAGCACTGAAGGTTTTATTGGACAGGAGAGTAACATTAGAAATATGATATTTAGGCAAAATTACTTCTGGCAGTGTGGTAAATGGACTGAAAGGGACAGAGTTAATTGAGCTGAAAACCAGTATTGACGAGCAGACAGCAAGGACTCATTCCATGGTTTACTTTATGTGTGAGGCCTTAGTCTCAGGTTTGGTTTAAGGTGACAGGACTTTTTCCCTGGAAAAGTTGTTTTCATACCCAAGGGCTTTCTCAGAGGTATTAAGAAGGTTCCCAGCATCATTACACACAGGCAATGTCAGAGGAAAGGTATTCTCTTTCTCATTTATCTGTTTCACATATTCACATATTGAATATAGAGAGGCATGAGGGGTTTCACATGAAAAACAAGACATCTGTTAAAACCGATTTTTTAAAAATCACATTTTTATAGAGCTCCAGTGTGCAGATAGATAGCTTTAAATTCTATAATTTCATCATCTTTGTTAGAGAATTCTATTATGAAACAATCTTTCATTCTGCTTTAATGAAAAGAAGCAAAAGATATTGCAGGGTCACAGCTTGTTACAGCACAGTTTATGGTATAAGTCACGTTGATAATATCTGCTTACAATGGGGATCTTATTCTTTGGGAATCAGAAGCACAATTAGGGAAAATATTTAATCTCTTCATAACAATCCATTGCGGGACAAGAAGAAAGCTGTTATGAAGACCTTCAGTTTAGTTAGCACGATTGCCTGCAGCAGTGCTGCTCAGAGTGTGCTCCCTGGATCAGCGGCATCTCCTAGCAGCCCAGGCCTCCTAAATCAGAGCTTGCACGTTAACAGGACGCCACGTGATCGCGTGCCCATTACAATATGAGAAGTTACTGCTCTAGAGTGCACCATGGACACGAGTCCAGTGAGTTTGATTCATAGACAAGCACTGAGCATATTAACGTTAACAGGAGTAACTATACTCAACAAAATACCAGTAATATAATAATGCTTACATGCCCTCTCCTTTCTCTTTACTCCTTCACCCTCCACTTCTGTTTGCTACCTAACTGGTAAATAAAAATACTTCTGTTAAAATTCTGTTACAACCTTGTTTCTTTCCTTGGGCCATGCCTAATGATAGTAACAAACTGGAAAGTCCATGGGATTCCTGGTTTTCTGAATGAGATAAAACTAGTTTTTTGGTTTGTTTTTTATTTTAACTAACTGACTGAGCTAATGTGGTGGCATATAGAAAAACAGCCTCCTTCTCTTGATGGTTCCTCTTTTTCTTGTCCAGTATCAGTGAGCTTGTCAGATTTCGTAGGCTCTTTACCTGATGGTTTAGGTGCAATTTTACTATTACATCATTTCCAGTCATTACACATAGGTTGGCCCCTGAAGACCATAAGTCAGGCTTATTAATAACTTATTGTTTGTTCATTCCCAGTATTTCATTTCTTGATTATGTTGTGTTAAATAACGTGTGTGGAAACTAAAATTTGTGCTAATGACCTTTTGCTGGCCTTAGTAAATTAAAAAAATCTGTGTAGCTGTAGCTCTGGTAAAGGATTTGGTGGAGGAAGACAAAGATAGACCTGAATGATCTTCCCAGATATTGGAAATGCCAAGTATTTATATTCCTACTTAATATGACCTCACCCATAGCTCTGGTTCTCAAAATGCCAGCCGTAAGAGCCAACACCTGACCTAGAGTGGTTAATAATTCTTCACACATGACAGCTTCCTATTAACAAGCTCATAGTTGATTTCAGCATGATATTATGAGAAGAGTCTGGAGGCTAGAGTATGTCCATGAATCTAGTCTGCACAATGACACAGTCTCACTGAGTGCCTGGGGTTAAGTAATCAACATCAACCTCATCCATTATGGTCACATAGTAAGTTCTTACATGTTACAGATAGACATTGAGCTGAAAACCAATATTAACAAGCAAAGATGCATAAAATATAATGCCTCCACAGTTACTTTATTGGACAAATGTGAAAATTAGGTGAAATAAATATGAATGGCTTTTGAAGCAAGGGTTACTGTGACATTATCATTTATAGGTTGGGTTTTATTTCACACTTACTCTCAATGAACTGTAAAATTGAGCTGTAAGTAGATTGGATTAAGTTATTTAGCAAAATAAGTACCTCCCTGTGTAATCATTTGATAACAGGTATAGCCCTAATGTAGGAATTACCATATTCTCTGACAAATTATAGACCCACACACTGCAATTGAAGACTTAATTTAGTGGAATCCCCAAACCAAGAAATCTAAGACAAATATTTGTCTGTTCTAAAATAGTAAGCTTAATATCATAAGAAAAACAAACTTGGATGTTGAAAGTGTGAATTTTAATGGAGTAAATTTCTCCTCACAATTTGTCTCAGGCTTTAAAGATTATTATGTAGGAAGTGTGTTAGAAGCAGGTGTTTTGTTTTGAGATAAGGTCTCACTCTGTCACCCAGGCTCACTGCAGCCTTGAACTCCTAGGCTCAAGCAATCTTCCCACCTCAGCTTCCCAAGTAGTGGGACCACAGGTGCAGAGCATCCTGCCTGGCTAATTTTAAAAATTTTCTCAAGCGTTGGAGTTTCACCATGTTGCCCAGGCTGGTCTCAAACTCCTGAGCTCAAGTGATCCTCCCACCTTGGCCTCCCAAAGTTCTAGGATTATAGGGGTGAGCCACTGTGCCCAGCTGGAAGGATTCTGTAGTCATAGCTTTAAACTTTCATGTTATTGGGCTTGAAAAACACTAGAAAGAACAATTACGTGAACATTTGCTAACACTCAGAGTATATCTACCACAATATCACCCCTCTAAACCACTATAACTATGTAGTAGCTGCTGTTGCGTTCAAGTGTATGAAATAATAAATAGGCCCCAAGTGCCAAGCAAATGCAAAAGCAGGTAAAGCACTTTCTCCATGCATATGGGAACCATCTCTTAGGAGCTTAACTTCCATCAAGATAGTTTGAACTGTTTCTACATTGTCTTTATTAAGACACTGTTTTTATTCTGAAAACCAAGCTGTTACTTTGGCTCTTTTATGGAAATTGTGGACAATCAAAACATTTGCAAATGGAAGAGATTTAGTGCAGTGTTTGTTTCAATAAAGTGTATGAGGATTATTACAACTTTGGAGATTTCGGATACTGCAAATAATATGCTCAGCATCAGATGACACACTGTCTCTCCACTGACATTATTAAGTGTAGGCAAATGTGTAATAAGTGAGAGGAATGCTTTGAAAAGGGCCATGGAGAAGGGGTGAGGAAAAGGGAAAAATTTAGGCCATACTGTTGCTATGAGTACTTCCTCAACACAAGGCTATTTAATGAACTCGGCATCCACAGGTTTTTATAAGGCAATATAGTGTTAAAATTTTGGAAAACAAAGGTCTGAATATTGACCAGTTTTGGTATGCCATTTCTCATAAGAAGGTAGGGAGGAAGAGAAATGAAGGAAAATTTGCTATGCCTGTCTCTAGCGTCAGTAGTTTATGGTAGCTGAGACTTATTGTTTTTTGTTTATCATTGCTTGTTTTTATGTTGTACATTGAATGAGCATAAACGTATCTGTTCTGTGATGGGAAGAATTTTACTTAAATGGTTATAAAAAGTTTGAAAATGAGTGGTGTTTGGTATTAACCAGCTGTGGCCTTGAGTAATGAAATTCTAAAAATGCGTAGTGTGCTTTCTCAAAAAGCATATGCCTTAAGTATTTGGACATAATCAAACACATAAGGCCAATCTTCAGGCAAAATTGGCTGTAGGTGGCCAGATAAGCATCCAATTCTTGATTCAAAGCATTGCAGCTCAGAGCTTTGATATGTAAATGGAAAATGATTCTGCTACTAACAATTCTAAAATGAGTAATAAATAACATTCCTATTTTATTTTGTGTTAAGTTATAATGAATTAGCACACACAAACACAAAGAATGATGTAAAGTTACAGTATTAAAATGAGCAATAACATAAAATATTCCCCTTTTATTTTGTATTCAGATGTAATAAAAATAAGCACACATACACAAAGAGTGATGTCATTAAGGTTACGTGGATTGAAGGAATTGTAAGAGTTTCAAAGAGTAAGGCATGACAGAAGAGAGAGGCAGTGATCATCACCTTATATGTTTCCTGCCTACGTTCATTTATTACTTGTGATTTCACATTGTTGCTCTCTCAAATGCCTTGGGAAACTGGAATCTAGAATTCCAAGAATCACAATAAGATATCTAGGCATTACATCCTTTAGAAAAGGATCGATTGTTGACATTTTAGTCAGTTTGAATATTGCTACTGACACCTGAGAAGACATAATTTATTCCAAAAATGGAAAACTTTCTATTGTTACTGGCAGTGTTAGTACCAGTATACTCAGAAAGGATAAGAACAGATTGGATAAAAAATGTGCGTGTTCCCTAATATTATTTCTTTTGCCTGTATACAAAGATAAAATTTATTATCGAAACTTCCAGTGAATAAGATTTTTAGCACATCCTGTTTGGCTTCCTAGAACTTCCAGTTATTGCATTCTACCTTATCCTCATGTTTACGCGGAACTTTTGATTTAATTCTTTTGATCAAAAATATTTATTTAGAATGTCATTGTATGACGCAACAAAATACTTCGTAGGCACAAGTAAATGTTTTCGTTTCATTCTTCAGCATGTATCAGTATGACTGGATTTTTGTCTTTTATGAAATTGTTTAAAAAATACTTTCAAACATTAAACTCATAGATTTCTTCATTTCTTTCCACTTTCAAAAGAATACGGGATCATTATGCCAACTCAGCAGATGTCAAATTTAAATTTCTCTTGCCTTAATTGAAGACTGTCTCCTTTTCCTCTTGGTTTGCTGGAAAAGGAGAACAGCTGTTGGACATCAGGCTTTTACAATAAGTCTCTCTTTAACGTTTTCTTTTTCAGTTCCTTTAAAAGCCCCAACCCACCGCATGTTCTCACTCATAGGCGGGTGTTGAACAATGAGAGCACATGGACACAGGGTGGGGAGCATCACACACTGGGGTCTGTCAGGGGGAAATAGGGTAGGGACAGCAGGGGTTGGGGAGTTGGGGAGAGATAGCATGGGGAGAAATGCCAGATATAGGTGATGGGGAGGAAGGCAGCAAATCACACTGCCATGTGTGTTTACCTATGCAACAATCTTGCATGTTCTTCACATGTACCCCAAAACCTAAAATGCAATTTTAAAAAAGCCCCAACCCTGAATTTTTTTTCTCACAGTTCCTATTACCCTTGCTAACTTTGTTGGATACAACCCTATGGTCACATTATCACTGCCCCACATTTGTGGAGCCCTAAATTAGGAAAGACATAAATTACAGCAAAGTATGTTTATCTAGCTCATTTGCATAACTTTGCAGTTAGTTATGATAATAACATGGAGTAAAGGTAAATTTACAGATTACTTGTGATCTTTTGTTTTTCACAATTTAATACATTTGCATTGCCTATTTTAAAATTAGTTATTCTCATTACCAATGACCTAAATTAAGTTGAATATTTTTCAAATTTTTTTTTTTTTTTAGAGACAGATTCTTGCTTTGTTGCCTACGCTGGAGAGCCATGACTATCCACAGGCATGATCATATCACTTATAACACCATGCTCAGCAAATCATTTATTCTACCTTGAATTAGGTATCTCTTTTGTACCGAAAGGCCGTTAGGAGTCATGGAACTAGCTTGCTTTTCCTTTTTGCAACTTGACACCATATTCTATTGATTCCCTGAGGTCCTGTGGGAGTCAGGAATATATAAAGACAATGGCATCTAGAGAATAATTCGATAATGGTAATATGTATTAACATCATTTTCAACTAGAAACATTATGACAGGCTAGTAGCTTTGAAAGCAATCCCTTTTGTCCTTCTTTACCCTCAACCTACCAAATATCAGTCTTATTCCATTTGAATTCATTGATCTTAACACGATTTTTTATAGTACAGTAGTTAAGATAATATGTTTTAAGTTTTACCTCTGGCATTTTTTCTTTCTCTAATGTCTTTGAAAGTCCTGAATATTTTTAAATCTACATCTCTTAATCTATAAAATAGTAAAAAACAAAACTGACCATAACATTAGGGTCAAAACAAAAGAGACCATTTAACATCATATTAAATGTGATAATATATTTGAAATACTTTGTAAAGTATCTGACACACAATGAGCAGGCAAAAGTATTGCTACTGGTGTTGCAATTATATTATTTTTATCATCATCCCTTAAGGAACATCACTACCAAAATAGTTTGCTGTTATGCATTATTCATATCTCATTTGTAGCAAATTGTTAATCTTAAAAATATCTTAAAATGACTGCTTTTTAATCCCATCTTGTTTTTATTTGCTTGTTTAATTCTGTTAATGGTTGTTTGCTATTTTCTCCAAAGCATGTTTGTTTACCCTTATGTAGGTTTAGAATGTTATTTCCATCTTGTTTTAACATTTTTTAATATCACATTGCATCATTTATCTTTATGTAAGTAGCTTCGGTCTTTCTTTCATTTTTTGTAAGACTGATAATCACTGGACACAGGGAGAGCCTGATCGCTGTATAAAATACATAGTATAGGCTCAGTAATGCTTGCAAGCTAAGGCTGGTAAGTGCATATGGCTTTTTATGCTGTGCTTACTTTGCTTTTAGACAATACCGATAGGCTAAGTATAGCTGAATTCTCCACTAAAAGAGGAGCTCAGTTTCCTGCCTCCTTGCATATTTATGTAGGAGCTACGAGGAGGCAGCCCTCACCTAAAGAGCGAGAAATCTCTGAGCTTTCAAATTAGGTTTAAAATATTGCTGTTATAAGAAATGTTTTATATTTGGATGCTGATTCCATAGGAGGTTTGTATAAATATCAGCTGAAGGCCTCTGCTAAGGCATCCCTTTTTACTTCTCCTGAGAAAGAGCTGTAGGAAGCATCCAGCATATAAACTGAGTTGTTAATAATTATTGTCAAATGGGAAAATTAGAAATCTTAGTCCTCACATACATAAGAAAAAATTCCAGTATTAGCGTGCCTAAAGTTTTTCCATGTGAATGTGTCACATGCACTTAACTTGTGATCACTTTTTATAGCTAAATCAACCATTTTACTTTACACATGCAGAAGTGCTAATTACTAATAACACACAATGGAAACCTCAAGTAGCATATAGTCTCTAATCAATATAGCCTCTCTATATTACTATAGTATTTTGCGATTACATATAAGATTAATTTTGGTGTGGTATATGCATGTTTGAATTGTACATCTTATGTAACAAGGCAATTAGGTGAAAGTGATTTGCAAAGCATTCCAATTTGCCTTTGATGCTCTTTCAGTGTTATTATGTACCCTCAAACTAGAAACAAACAGGATTCTTCATGTGTTCAAGGAAAGAGAATGCTGTTCAATTTGATTATAATAGAGGTTTATTATAAAGGAAAACAGTATAGGTTAGAAAAGCAGGTTAGATATAAATGGTGAAGATGTGATGTCATAAAAAGAAATTAAAAGTTTATAAACTAAGAGATTTGAGCTTAATAAATTTTCTTTTCACAAAACAAATTCACAAAATTATTTTTTATTTATTTTAGAAAATGTAGATGACAGATAAAAGCTTACAGACAAATTTTAAGCAATCAATAATTTTAAAGGGTAATAGAGTACTTTATTTCTTTTTGTTGTCTTACGTAAACATATTTTTAAACATAATTAAGACTATACAGATTAAATAACATTAAGATCAGTTATTGACATTTGAAAAAATAATGCATTCTCAAGAATTACCATTCAAAAGGTACAAAAGTATAAACACTGAAAATCTTCCGCTGTCCCTTGGTATCCCATTCCCCTTCCCAGAGGTAATCAATATTCCCAGTTTATACACCCTTCTGGGCTAATCAGGAGCATATGAACATACAAACACATGTCCGCTACAAACACACACCCTGTATGCTGGCATATTTTTCACTTTTTTTGTATTACAACTTTTTCCACCCACAATGTATCTAAAAATTGTCCTATATTATCTATGTAATCTTCATATTATATTTCATTACACTATGTTCTGTAATTATTTAAGCAGCACTCTAATGATGGACTGTATCAACCAGGAGAAGATATGGCTGCCATAAAAAAATCAATCTCCAAGTTTCAGCAGCTTATGCAATAAAAGTTTATTTTTCATCCGTGCTCTGTGTCCATTGTTGGTTTCCTAGGTACCTGACTCCACATAGTTCTTTCTCAAAGGATCGAGCTGATAGAACCTCCAACATTTAAATATGAATAAGTGAAAAATCCCAAGTTTCAGTTTTTATATATCTTTGCTGGTTTTCCATCAGTTGTATCTACTGCTAGGAGAGGAGCGAGGAGTGTTGAAGTCTTCAACTAAAATATCATGTTCTCCTTTCAATTCTATTAGCTTTGCTTCATGTAAAAACTCTTGTTAGATGTTGTATTAGTTTTTTATTGCAGAGTAACAAATTATACACAACCTCAATGGCTTTAAATGACTTCCATTATTACCTCACAGTTCTGTAAGTCAGAAGTCCAGGTGGATTCTATTGGGTCCCAAAAAGCAATGGCATATAAAGTCCTTTTCATGCTTCAAATCTCTCTAATTCCACCAGTCAGAGAAAACTTTCAACTTTTAGACTCAACACAATTGAAACATTCCTTTTACTAAGTAACATAACATACTCATGGGAGTGGTATTTCATCCCATTTACAGGTTCAGTCCACACTCAAAGGAAGGTAGATTACACAAAGACAAAAGGTCAAGGATCCTTCTTCGAATTTCACTTATCAAAAGTGAATACATATTTAAAATTGACTCTTTTATCATTGTGTAATTTCCCTTTTTATTCCTGGTAATTTTCTTTTCTCTAAGGCCTACATTGTCTGGTATTAATATAGCTACTATAGCTTTCTTTGAGTTCCTTTACTTTTAATCTGTCCATATCATTATATTTGAAGTGAGTTTTTAGGTGACAGCATCTTGTTGAGTCATGGTTTTTATTCACTCTGATAATCTCTGTTGCAATTTGTTTGTTTAGACTATTTACATATAATGCAATTATTAATGTTGCAATTACCTATAATGCAATTATTTATTAGCAAAACATTTTATTACTTTCTGTTGCTTCCTATTTTTTATGTTTCCCCTTTTCTACCTTCTTTTGATTATTCCATTTTATCTATTGTAATTTTCACAATGTATTGTTTCTTTTTATAATGTTTTATAATGGTTGTTCTAAGGATTATAAATACGTACTAAACTATTAGGAGTCTATTAAGAATTTGTATTTTACCACTTCAGTTGGAATATGGAAACATTACAACCATATAAATTCCTTTACATTCCCCCTTTATGATATAGGTGTCTTATTCATTATATCTGCATATACTGAAAATCCTAACAATGTTATGTTCTTTGCTTTCAAACATCGAATATATTTAACAGACCCTACATGGAATAAAAACGTAATATAACTCAAACATTGACCATTTTGTTGTTATTTGTTTATTCATGATATACCAGAAGAGTTTTCTTCTGGTATAATTTCTATTCTGTCTGAAGGACTTCTTTTAGCAATTCTTTTAAATGGCAGGCCTGCTCGCATTGAATTATCTTTGTTTTTCTTCATCTGAGAATATCTTTATTTCTCTTTCATTATGGGAGGGTATTTTTGCTAGAGACAGAATTCAGGAATGGCAGTCCTCTTTGCACGCTAAAGAAAAATACTTTGTGACACCTGTCTGACTCCCACGGCTCTTAGTAAGAAATCCATAGTCATTCACGTTTCTACTCCTATCAGTAATGTGTCTTTTTGAGTGTGTGACCATTTACAAGAATTTTTCTTTGTATATAGTTTTCAGTATTGTCATTATGATGGATCTGAATGTGACTTTCTTAGGATTGATTATATTTGTAGTTTACTTAACTTCCTAAATCTATGGTCTTAGGTATTCCACCAAATTATGAAAGTTTTTAGCTGTTACTTTTTCGCATTTTTAAACCTCTAGACTCTTTGTTCTCTCCTGGGACTTCAACAACATCATTGTTAAATATTTTTTGTTGCTCCACATTTCCTTGAGGCACTGTTCATTTAAAAGTACGGACAATTTCCATTGATCTACCTTCAAGTTTTTTGGCTCTTTCCTCTGTCATTTTCATTCTGCTTTTTATTCTATCCAGTGAGCTTTTAATTTTGGTTATTATGTTTTTTAGTTAAAAAATTTCCATTTGATTCCTCTTTGTCTCTTTTGTTTATTTGCTGATCCTTTGTATCTGAATATTTGTTTCAAGATTTTGTGATGGCTTTTTTGAACATTCTTACAATAGGTATTTTAAAGCCTTTTTTCATCTGTGTTATTACTGGTGTCTATTGATTATATTTTACCATGTCAATTTAGATTATTTTTTCATCATAATCCAAGTAATTTTGAATTACATACTAGGCATTTTGAATATGTGAGACTGAGTCTTGTTTAAATCTCATAGAGAAAGTTGATGTTTTTAGTTTAGAAGGCAATTGACTTGTTTGGCTCAGGTTACGTGTATCAACCCATCTTTTGTAAGCTGTTTCCAAAGTCAGTTTAATTTCCAAAGTTGTTGCAATGTTATTCAAATTTGTTTTATGTGTACATCATTCCCTGTTCCATCTGGGACCTGGAAGGAAATTGATCCATTAATTCAATTGGCAAATCTTTTGTATGCTACTAATGATAGATCCAGGCATGTTCAGGTTGAGAGTGACCCCAGGAGTTTAATATATTTCATGCTTTTTTTTTTTTTTTAATTCCTCCTCCCTACTGTTTTCTTGAAACTTTCTGGTTTCCACACGCTCCAGTTTTTGGTACTTTGGCCAGATATTATCCACTTCTCTTATTGTGCCAAGTCTGAGGCCATGTGTTAGGAAGACAGGGAGAAGAGGAAAAAAGCAATGGGTTTGTCCTCATACTTTTGCAGACATAGCTCTACCAAATGAAAGGAAGGTTTCCCTCCCTAGAGTTGTATACCTTACCGATTCCTGTTGCCAGCCACTACTGCTGCTGCTGCTGTGGTACCAATGAAATGCTTGGGGGATAAGTCATCAGCGAATACAGGAAAAATGAAAGAAAAATAACCACTTGGCTGATTTCTCTGCTTTCTCTAGATTTAGCAGTTTCCTTCCCTGTTCCCTGAGCCAGCCTTCTCTTAAAGCTTGCTTTTTACCACACTGTTCACTTCTGGTTTTTTGGCTGCCTTGAGTTCAGGTCAAGGATACTAAAGGGAAAAAAATGTAAACTTACCACAGGCTTAGTGATGCTTAGAATTCCGGTATCTTTTCTTTATCCACATATTGCCATTTCCTTTTCAGACTCCTCAGAGTCCAGTTCATTCCATCTGTCCAGGTTTTATACCTAGCACAGTGAGATAGCCAGGATGGTGTGTGTTTACTCTATTTTACCCAGAACCAGAGCCCCTAACTTAAGAGTTCTTCACGTAAGCAATAGAAACTGACTCTGGTTGATAAGAAGAAAACCTTTTAAAAGGTATTGGATAATTTACAGAAGTTTTGAGAGTGTTAAGAACTAGCTTGAAGGCTATGTTTTAGGGACAATTCTGTTAACCCTGTCACAGATCCTGTAGGATTAGAACAAAGTTGGCACTAACCAGAAACTCAGCTTTTTCACAACAGCCACGGCTGGCAGGAGTGATCCCATCTCCAAAGCCAGAACTCAAACAAACTTTCCTTTTTGCCCAAAATGCCTTCTTACTCAAGTCACTCACATCTAAATCAAAGTCTCTCATAGGTGAGTTTAATTTGTGCAATCCAAGTCATATACTTACATTTTTAACAGTGTAAGTGTGCCGTATAAGTGAGTTCTGTGGGTTCTATTTCATGGAGGAAAATTCCCCATGCATAGTCAGGGTATTCAAAAGGTATTGGGCAACCAAGAAACATAAACAAAAAATGTATGTTACATTTAGAGTGTATTGTATAAGACAAAAGAAATGTCAGTCCTGATTTATTTACTAATAATGTGCCATCAATTATGATAGGAAAAGCATTCATTTGTTCTTATCCATAGAAAGTTTAGTGAAATTAACTGGTATTTTTATGTGTTTTTATTGTGGCATTGAACATTGGTAGATAAGGAAAATATAGACAGTGTTCCCTCTAGCTGTGCTTAGAATTTAAAATGTTACATATGTTTCTTTTCTATGATTCTGTGCTATAAAGAAAAAAAACCCACCAACAAAAAGCAAACTGGCTTCTTTCCCTCTCAAGTATTTATGTCTTAATGTGTAGTAGTACAGAACACAGACTCTGATGTGAAAATGCCTCCTTTGTATAGTTTCTTGTCACTTACTAGCTGAGTAGGCTTGGATCAATTACTTAACTTCTCTGCATCCAGGATTCTTATCTTTGAAATCGGGATGATAATATCCGTTCCAATCTTGTAGAAATACTGAGAGGATTAAATGAGGTAAATGTAAACACTGGTACATAGTAAACACTTGGTAACTTCAGTTATGCTTAGTATTATTGTTTAATATGCCAAAAAAATAAAGGCATTTATTTTTGCCTGCTAAGATAATCAAACGTATCTTCAATGTGGAGTAAAATGAAAATTACTTGTTTACGACTAGTGACTATTTTGTGATTTGTGATGCAACCATTTTCAAGTTATTTGTAAATTAAAAGGCTTCCCAGTGGTAAATATTGCCCACCTTCTTGTATGTGGTGGACTTAGAAGGTAATTAGAATCTGGAATATCTCTACTGGAAACCCACTTATGCTTCTTTTCAAACACAAGATACAATGCTCTTCAAAGTTAAGCAGGCCAGGCAAAGGTCAATGGAAACTCATGACTTTTATAACCTAGTCTGTTTAAGAACATGATGTGCAGGAGCCCAAACTTTTGAAAAAATAAAAAATGTGAAATGTTTCTTGGCTCTGTGTATAATGTTGTAAAAGAGACTCAATTGCAATGTCTTTTGGTACTCTCCTCCCATGTCTGGTTAAGGGATGTTCCATGCAGTTTTGGCAGATGGCGCGTCCAAAAATTTTGAAATATTTAACTGGTGCAGCTTTCTAAACTGGCTGCTACCCATGCAGTAGGATTTGTTTCCTTTTGGTATAAATCAAACATTTAAGATGATAGGTCAGAGAAAATAATTGGAGTTTTATTGCTTTGGAAAGAATATCTGTGTGAGTCCTTCATGCTCTGTTAGTTAGAAAATATTAGAGTAAAATAAATGAGTCCTGCTATGAATCTATGATAATTTGTGGCCTGGTCTCTCATAATAAAAAAATAAAAACCCTAATCTTTACAAGGCTTTAACATGTAATATTAGATGTAATAACATGTAATTTTTTTTTTCTTTGACATGGCAAGGAGTAAGAAAAGAAAATGTAACTGCTTTTGCTTAAGGTCATTGCCTGCCCTGACTTTAACTCAGGCACTTCACAAAGTACAGTAACTGATTTCTGAAGCTTTGAGTGGATAAAAGTGTGGTTTTTCTTGAAGAGAGTTAACTGATCACTGAGTACCCTGTGGGTTAATTCTTGAAATGGGAGACTGTTTCTGGCATATCATCCTGTTTAGTTAATGCTGTTTCTAGGCCCTATTTATAAAATTATTTGCAAGGCTGGATCATGCTGGTTCCATTACTTTTTAGCATACAATTGGGACTTTAGTGTCCATGCTTGATTCAGAACGAAAAAAGAGGGTTTATAAAAGTACATTCTGGTAGGGGAAAAGCTTGTGAGCTGAAAAGTTATGAGCTTAGGGATTCCTTTCCTCTGCCTCTCTCTGTTATTTCATTCTCAGAAGCTTATGTTCTAGTCAAGGGAACCATAGTTTCTCGTATGGTTCTTGTGAGACAATATGTCGCCCTTCCTGTAGGTTTCAGTTGTATAATAATAATTTATCAATTTGTCCAATTTTATAGTAGGTATATTGTTTTGTCTTTATAATATACCATAACATAGAGTTCAGAAAAATAAATGTTTCAATGAAACGTTTCATCGACTTACCTTGAGAAATTTTAGAACAGGCTGTATTCAGGACTTATAGCAATAATTTAAGTAATTTCTTCATGTAACTAGTTCAGTTAACATAAAGGCATTTTGCACCATAGCAGAGATTTGAGACAGATGACTTTGCAGGAATGTTTTAATTCTTGTTAAAAGCCCAAGAGAATTTTCCGACAAGAATAAAAGGAAAGGCTTGGTCTGGCCTTGCCTGAAGAAACAATTTCAACAGCTGCAAAGTTGTGGGGTGGGGAAGGAGGCAGATATTTTGCTAGTGAAATTACCAAGAGAGGGAGTACCACTTGTTTCAGCATTGAAATATCTTCCTAGTCTTATATTCCCCAATCAACTATAATCCTACTAACATGTCCCTATTTAAAACATAAAAGAACAGCCTAATTAAGAAAACGTGTGCACTTAAATTATCTTGTGGCTTCCCTGGTGAATGAAAACTTATAAATGACTCAACAAGGGAGGGTATTTTCATTTTATAGTCACACCCTTATTTGGAATAAAATAACATTACATAACTTGATTATCTATTATAGTCTTCAGAATATACTTGAAGAGATATCTGTCTACCTCTAAAAATCAAACCAATAACAACAAAAAGTTTGCCCCTGAAGATAATTTCAAAATTTTCTTGCATTATTGAGTTCCATGTCTATCCTGTTAACATAGACATGCAAAAATATGTGCATTGTAGGCAATTTCTAAGCAGAGAGGGGAAATGATTCCCATTCCCTAGTAATCGTACTCTTGTATGAACTCCCCCTCCTTGAGTATGCTCTGAACCTGATGACTCACTTCTAATTAATTGTACATATAGAGTAGAAGGGTTAGGATACTGCTTCTGAGTTTGGCTCATAAAGAGACCATGAATTTTCCTGGTCTCTCTCTTTCTCTTTCTGCCTCTCCCCACCTCACTCTCACTCTATATCTCATCCCTCATTCTAAGAGAGGCCAGCTGCCATGTAATGAGGATTTGCCATACGTGTGAAGCTGCCAAAGGAGCAAAGGACTGAGGGCTACCAACAGTTTTGTAAGTGAGCTTGGAAGTGTATCCTTTAGCCCTAGCAAAGTTTTGAGATGACTACAGCCTGACTAACAAATTGAATGCATCTCATGAGAGACCTTGAGTCAAAGGCATACAGCTAAGCCTTGTCCAGACTGAGGACCCACAGAAATTGTTAAATAATAAGGCCCTAAGTGTTGAGAAAGCTGGCTATAGAGTAATAGCTAAATCAAAATACTTAAATTTGATTGTTTATAAATAGGATTTACTTTATAGACATAGTTTTAGTAGCATTTTACTGAGGTCTGCATATATTTATTAATCTCTTTATATATGTATAACATATATATACATATATATATATATATATGAAAATTAAATTTTTCTCAGATCCATGCCTGCATTCTTAAATTCCCTTTCCTGTAGGTAATCACTGATACTGTTTTATGTATACATCTAGAGATAGTACATATATAAGTAGGCTTACGTATCTTTTAAAAAATAAATACTAGCCTACACACAATTATTATACATGTCACATTTTAACTGAATGTTATTTTTGGAATCAAGTGCCTTATTTTTAAATGGCTACATAATACAACTTGTCCAACAAATGCTCAACTAATGAACATTTTAATTTATAGCATTTTGCCGACACAAAAAATGCTGAAATCGCTCATTTTAGCAATGTACTTATGCCTACAGGATAATTTTTTAAAGAGGAATTGTCAATGTTCTTTGGATTTTCTTGTCCAGCTATTTTCTATAAATTATTTCAATTTATTCTCCCACCAGCAATGTAAGACAATGCCCACTTCCCCATTATCATTCTCAAATTTTTCTATCTCAATTTTAAAGGCTAAATAAACAAATGGCTTCTTTTTTCTTTAATGCTCTTTAAGTCTAATATGAAACAGAATTAAAGTCAAACATTCGTAGGATGTTTGAAAGCCCTTTGTATATCCTTTCCTATAAATTGTATAGTCATACTCTTTGCCCTTTTTAAAAAATTGGATCATTGATCATTTTTTAGTGATTTGCAGAATCATATTTCACATATAAGGTAATTTGCCTTTTGTCTACTATATGTTCAAATTATTTTCTGTAGTTTGTTTTTAAACTTTGTTTATGGTTATTTGGACATAAGATATTGAGGGAACTGAATCAGTTATCAAAAGTTGGTGAATGGAAGTTCAGCTTTGCTGAAACCACTCAGCATTTATTGAGGATTACCTACTGACTATTAATACCAAGGCTGACAGATGAAATAGGTAGCATAAATAAGAACCTAACTGATCTGATAGAGATGAAAAACATACTACAAGCATTTTACAATGAAATTACAAGTAATAAGAGCAGAATAAGTCAAGCTGAGGAAAGAATCATGAAATTTTAATATTGGCTGAAATAAAGTCAGACAATAATAAAGAAGAAAAATGAAAAGGAAAAATGAATGGAACAATGAAAGGAAAATCTACCAACGAAACGGAAATCAGAAAAAAAGCAGGAGTTGCAGTCGCAATTTAAGACAAAGCAGACTTTAAGACAACAAAGATCAAAACAGACAAAGAAGGGTCTTAAATAATAGTAAAGGGTTCAATTCAACAAGAAGACCCAACATCCTAAATATATGTGCACCCAACACAGGAGTACCTAGATTCATAAAGCAAGTCCTTAGAGACTTACAAAGAGACTTAGACTCCCACACCATAATAGTAGGAGACCTTAACACTCCACTGATAGTATCAGATATCACTGAGGCAGAAAATTAACAAAAATCTTCAGGACCTGAACCCAACATGGAACCAAATGGATCTGATAGACCTCTACGGGACTCTCCACCCAAAACAATAGAATATGCATTCTTCTGATCACCACATGGCACATACTCTAAAATCAACCACACGTTGGACATAAAACCATCCCTAGCAATTGCAAAAGAACTGAAATTGTACCAAACACCATAGCGCAATAAAAATAGAAATCAATACTATGCAGTTACATGAAAATTAAACAATGTGCTCCTGAATAACTTTTGGGTAAATAATGGAATTAAGTAGAAATTAAGAAGGCCTTTGAAACTAACGAGAACAAAGATAAAACATACCAGAATCTCTGGGACACAGCTAAGACAGTATTAAAAGGGAAATTTATAGCACGAAATACCTACATCAAAAAGTTAGAAATATCTCAAATTAGCAACCTAACATTGCTACTAAAAAAACTAGAGAAGCAAAAGCAAATCAACCCCAAAACTGGCAGAGGACAAGAAATAACCAAAATCAGAGTTGAACTGAAGGAGACTGAGAAACAAACAAACAAACATTAAACAATGAGTTTAGGAGTATGTGTTTTTGGAAAAAAATTAATAAGATACATCACTAGCTAGATTAATAAAAAAGAAAAGGAAGAGGCAAATAAACACAATTACAAACAAATAAACACAATTACAAACTTCACAGAAATACAACCTTCAGAGACTACTGTGTACACCTCTATGCACACAAACTAGAAAACCTAGAAGAGATAGATAAACTCATGTACACACATTCCCAAGATTGAACAGGAAAAAATTGATTCCCTGAATAGACCAACAATGAGCTCTGAAATTTAATCAGTAATAGATAGCCTACCACTACCACCAACAACAATAAAACCCGGGATCAGATGGATTCACAGCCAAATTCTACCAGATGTGCAAGGAAGAGCTGGACCTATTCCTACTGAAACTATTTTAAAACATAACTGAGGAGGAGGGGCTCCTCCCTAACTCATTCTATGAGGCCATCGTCGACCTGATACCAAAGCCTGGCAAAGATAGAAATACAAGAAAATTTCAAGACAATATCCTTGATGAACACTGATGCAAAAAATTTCAAACAAAATTATTGCAAACCAAATTCAGCAGCGCATCAAAAAGATTTCTGGAATTCCAGGCAGAAATTGTATTGCATTAGCCTTCGGCAACCCCTTTAAGGAGAAAATAGGTGGACCTGATTTGAGACTTCACAATCTCCAAAAGCAGAGTCACCAATACATAGAGCACATTGGGAAGTTAGGAGAGAGCTTTGCATACCCTGTGAGGCTACTTGGAAAGGCATTTTCCCAGGACAGCCCTGTCAGGTGGCTGTGCTTCATCCCCCCACCTACACCACAGGGTCTCCTTAGGTACGTTCTTGGGCAATGAATCTCAAAGCTGGAGAAGCTGTAAGCTGCCTGTTGAGCCTGAGGAGCTTTAGCCAGGAAAGACTGGATGTGAGGAGATAAGTCACTGTCAACAGGTAACAGAATGACTGAGGTGATGGTAGGATGAAGAAGAACAAATGCCCTTTTTTCATTGGTTCTCAGTCAACTTCTCAGATATTCTAGAGAATGGGATAGTGGCTTTCTAGCCTCTGAATGTCCAAATAAAATTTTCTGGACTTGGCCCCTATACTATTTTACCTCTAAACTCTGGCATATTTTTCTGCAATTACAGTGCTTTACTTTATTTATTGAACTTTATCACTGAAAGCTATTTGGAAAACTTAAAAAAAAAAGGCTTTATCTCTATCCCTGGGATGCAAGATTACTTCAACATACATAAATCAATAAATGTGATCCGTCATATAAACAGAATAAAAAACAGGAAACACATGATAATCTCAATTGACTCGGAAAAGACATTCAATAAAATTCAACAGCCCTCATGTTGAAAACTCTCAGTAAACTAGCTATTGAAGAATTATATCTCAAAATAATGAGTCATCTATGAAAAACCCACACAGTCAATATCATACTGAATGGGCAAAAGCTGAAAGAATTTCCCTTGAAAGCCAGCACAAGACAAGGATGCCCTCTCTTACTGCACTTATTTAGAATAATATTGGGAGTCCTAGCCAGAGCAATCAGCTAAGAAAAAGAAATGAAGGGCATCCACATAGGAATAAAGGAAGCAAGCTATCCCTGTTTGGAGACAACATGATTCTATACCTGGAAAACCTCATAGTCTCTACCCAAAAGCTCCTTCGACTGATAAACAACTTCAGCAAAGTTTCAGGATAAACAATCAACATATAAAAATCACTAGCATTTTTATATATACCAACAACAGCCAAGAGACATTCAGAATTGCCACAAAAAGAATAAAATACCAAGATCTTTACAAGGAGAAGTACAAACCACTGCTCAAAGAAGTCAGAGATGACACAAACAAATGAAAAAACAATTCATGCTCATGGATAGAAAGAATCAATATCATTAAAATGGCAATACTGCCAAGAGCAATTTACAGATTCAATGCTACTCTTGTCAAACTACCAATGATATTCTTCACAGAACTGGAAAAAAAACTTCTTAAAAATTCATATGAAACCAAAAAGAGCCCAAATAGCCAAGGCAATCCTAAGCAAAAAGAATAAGGCTAGAGGCATCATGCTACATGACTTTAAACTATACTACAGAGCTACAAAACCAAAACAGCATGGTGCTGATATAAAAACAGATACATATACCAATGAAACACAATAGAGATCCCAGAAATAAGGCCACACACCTACAATCAGCTAATCCTCAACAAAGCTGTCAAAAACAAGGACAGGGGAAGGAACTCCCTATTCAATGAATGGTGCTGGGATATCTGGCTAGCCTATAACGTAGAAGATTAAAACTGGAAACCTTCTTTACATCATATACAAAATTAAACTCAAGATATATTGAAGGCTTAAATGTAAAACCCAAAATGATAAAAACTCTGAAAGACAACCTAGGCAATAGACTTCTGGACATAAGAACTGGCAACAATTTCATGATAAAAGTGCCAACAGCGATCACACAAAAAAAGCAAAAGTTAACAAATAGGATCCAATTAGACTTAAGAGCATCTGCACAGCAAAAGAAACTATCAACAGAGTAAGTGGACAACCTATAGAGTGAGCAAAAATATTTGCAAAGTATGCATCTGACTAAGGTCTACTGTCCAGCATCTATAGGGAACTTAAATATACAGGAAGTAACAAACAACCCAATTAAACTGGGCAAAAGATATAAACAGACCCCTTTCAAAAGAAGACATACATATGGCCAAAAAGCAGGTGAAAAATAGCTCAATATCACTGATCACTAGGGGAAATCAAAACCACAATGAGATACTATCTCACACAAGTCAGAATGACTATTATTAAAATGTCAAAAAACATGCTTGTAAGGTTGAGGAGAAACGGGAATGCTTATACTCTCTTGGTGGTAGGGTAAATTAGTTCAATCTGTGTGGAAAGCAATGTGGCAATTCCTCAAAGGGCTAAAAACAGAACTATCATTCACCCTAGC
The DNA here is from genome assembly GCF_001604975.1 of Cebus imitator. Lineage (NCBI taxonomy): Eukaryota > Metazoa > Chordata > Mammalia > Primates > Cebidae > Cebus > Cebus imitator. The sequence goes on along the minus strand of NW_016107463.1, from coordinate 4,209,763 downwards.
AATTCTATTACTGGGTATATACCCAAAGGAATATAAATCATTCTACCACAAGGACACATGTATGCATTTGTTCACTGCAGCACTATTTACAATAGCAAAGACATGGAATCAGCCTAAATGTCCATCAATGATAGATTGAATAAAGGAAATGTGGTACATATACCCTATGGAATACTACACAGTCATAAAAAAGAATGAGATTATGCCCTTTGTAGGTACACAGATGAAGCTGGAGGCCATCATTCATGGCAGACACACAGGAACAGAAAACCAAATACGGCATGTTCTCATTTATAAGTGGGAGGTAAATGATGAGAACACACAGACACAAAGAGAGGAAAAACAGACACCAGGTCTACTTGAGAGTAGAAAGCGGGAGGAGGGAGAACAGAACAATTATTGGTTCTTGGGCTTTGTACCTGGGTGACTAAATAATCTGCACAAAAAGATTTAAAAAACCCTGTAACATGAGTTACCTGTATAACAAACCTGCATACGTACCCATGAACACAAAATACAGTTAAATAAAATAATTGTACCGGGCTATTTCCTGGCTTTCTGAAGCCATAGATAGAGGCTGTAACACACTAAATATTTGTTAGTAATGTAGGGGTGTGAGGTGCATAAATGAAATAATTCAGCTCACAAACCAATTATTGAGTTGACTCCCTCTTGAATTTAAAGACAATTTAGCCAGGATAAAAACACTGAAGGATGCATTTATTTTAGAAGTATAATGATCTCTCTATCCCATTGGGTACCATAATACTCTGTGGAAGTAGTGAATTCAATGAATTCCAAACTTCTGTAGTTTTCTGGCATGTGTTCAGAAAGTGGTAGTCCAAAATATGAGAAGATTTATAACTGATCTTACAGCTGCATTATAGACTGACATTTCAAGGGGTAAATACTTTGGTAACTTTACGTTTAGAGGATATAATAGGGTACTTTACCTTTCAGTGGTGTTCATGAAGGAATCACCTAGTACCCAATACAGCACAAAGTGAAGAACAAGGATAAATAGGTAAATAGAAATAAAGAAATAGGATATAAAGAAATGAACACACAAGCAAACATGAGAATATTAAACATATAAGTAAGGCAGTCAGTGAAAAATGGTACTTCACATACATCTCTTGAACAGTAAAATGAAAAATGTGATAGATATGAGGCATCTGAAAAAATCACTACATCTAATTGCATTTCCTTCCTTCTTCAGTTACATGACAAGTAGCAATTATGCCAGTTATGTTCTTTAGCATTCATTTTGACATTTAAGACATATGTTTCCAATTCTATCTCTGCAGGGCAATTTGCCCTTCAGAGAGAGAAAAAGAGAGAGGGAGGAAATAAATTTCAATTTTCAACCCAGAGAATCTTTGAGACTATACCCAATGAAGTCATCAATGATTTTAGTTGGGGGCTGTGTTATATATTCTACCGAATTTTTAATCTAACAAAAAATGAGTGCTCTTTGCTGCCCTAATCTTCTGGGGTCTTTTGCTTGTAGTCTTTCCCCCAGAGAATGACATCTCTATCCACTCAATTGCATAAGCTAGAAACCTAGGAGTAACCCTTGACCTTTCTCTCTCTCTTATTACCTATATCTGCCCATGTATGATATGATATTTCTCATAAATATCCATTGCATGTGTCCCCTTCTCTTCATTTTGTGCTGACATCATGCTAATTCAACCACTGACTTCTACTTAGACTGCTAACATGACTTCCTAATTTGTTTACACATACCGCCTCTTTCAGTTCATTCTCCACACTGAAGTCAGAATGATCTTTACAAATTTCATAGAGGATCCTCTGATGCCCCAATCTGGGTCACTGTTCTTCAATATTCTATCCTAGAATATACTTGTTTCTTCATAATACCTAGCAAATTTATAATTAGACTTTGCTTAGTGAGTTATTGGTTCAAATCTCTCTTTTTTGTTGAATTATTTAACTCTATGAAAATGCAGAACATGTATACTTTTTCTTATCATTTATTACCAGAACATATCCCAATGCCTTAAAAAATATTTGTTGAATAAATAAATAATTTAGCTATATACCATGTCCAGTCCCTGTGGTAGATAATTGATATAAAGAGGTTTTATATATTTTTCTTGTCATTGTTGTTGGATTTCCCATATCCATTAACCTTCTTTAGATATATGTATACCACATTTCCATAATACAGTAACACTTCTCAAATCTCAGCCCATGGGGTTTGCATAGGAATGATTTATTTCTGTGCCCAAGTGACAGAAGACCAAGCTCCACAAAGCATTCCCATCTCATTCCCAATGGTGTTTGCATTGGGCTGGGGGTAGAGGATGTTGTTTCAGGTTTGGGCGCATTATTCAATTTAGGATCAGAGATATTTTTGTTGGGAGTACTAGCAAAAGCAAGCAGCCATTTTATGTAGAATTTAACCTACAATTTTAAAACAGAATTTGCCCGGGTTCTACTTGTAAGCGAGAATAAAGACAATGAGGTAGAGGGCAGACAGAAGATTATGCCCAGATGGCATTTTTATCCATAAATTTCTCATCTATTCTCATCTTGTCAATCCTCTCTCAAATCAATGTTCACCCTCAGCTGAGTAAATGGGAGCTCAGGAATTTTAGAATTTTTATTGATTCTCTTCTTGTCACAAATCCTATACATTTTTTTTAACCTTAAATTAAAGATATGAGTGCAGGCTTGTTACATAAGTAAATATGTGTCATAGGGGTTTGTTGTACAGATTATGTCATCACCCAGGTATTAAGCCTAGTACCCATTAGTTATTTTTTCTGATCCTCTCACTCCTCCCACCCTCCACTCTCCAAAAGGCCTCAATGTGTGTTCTTCCCCTCTATGTGTCCATGTGTTCTCATCATTTGGTTCCCGCTTATAAATGAGAACACGCAGTATCTTGTTTTCTGTTCCTGAATTAGTTTGCTAAGGTCTCCAGCTCCACTCAGGTCCCTGAAAAGGATATTATCTTGTTCTTTTTTGTGGCTGCATAGTATTCCATGATGTATATGTACCAGGTTTTCTTTATCCAGTCTATCATTGATGGGCATTTACCTTGATTCTATATTTTGCTATTGTGAATAGTGCTACAGTGATCATGACTTCAAACTATATTACAGAGCTACACTAACCAAAACAGCATGGTACTGGTAAAAAAACAGACACATAGACCAATGGAACAGAGAATCCAGAAATAAGACCACACACTTAACAGTCTCTGATCTTTGACAAACCTGACAAAAACAACCAATGGAAAAAAGATTCCCTATTCAATAAATGATGCTGGGGTAACTGGCTAGCCATATGTGGAAGATTGAAACTGGACCCCTTCCTTATACAATATTCAAAAATTAATTCAAGATAGATTAAAAGCTTAAATGTAAAACCCAAAACTGTATAAACCCTAGAAGACAACCTAGGCAATACCATTCAGGATATAGGCAGGGGCAAATGTTTCATGATGAAAACACCAAAAGCAAAAATTGACAAAATGGGGTCTCATTAATCTAAAGCACTTCTGCAAACCAAAAGAAACTTATCAACAGAACAAAAAGACAACCTACAGAATGGGAGAAAAGTTTTGCAAACTATGCATCTTACAAAGGTCTAATAACCAGCATCTATAAGGAGCTTAAATAAATGTACAGAAAAAAACTAATAAACAATCCTATAAAAAAAGTGGGCAAAGTACATCCTACACTTCTATATCCAATTATCAGCAAATTTTGTGGTCTCTTCTTTAAACAAACATTCAGAATCTGATCACTTCTCACCACTGCCACAAGAAATACCACGTAAAAGTAGTCATTTTTCTTTACTCAGATTTTTGCAATAAAAATTTAACTGGTCTCCCTTCATCAGCATTCACTCATTGCCTGCTAGTGCTTTTCTCAACACAGAAATTTCAGCAATCTTTGAAATCATATTGTCTTACTACTACGTTCAGAAACTTCCAATGGATACACTGCTTGCTTTAGGGGGAAAAAAACAAACCTTGATTAGTTTAACACAATTGTTTATTTCTTCCTGCATCAAAATTCAGTGGGCATTATTTACTGTAGTGATTCAGAGACCCACTTTCCTTCTGTGTTGTGGCTCCATTACCCGACGGAGACTCTGAGTCTTCCACTGGGTCTTCTGGATCTGGCTGGCAGATGGATAAAAACAGAGGTATCAAGTAGTGGAGGAAAGTACACAAGATGTTTAAGCAGCCATGGCTGTGAATGGTGCCTATAATTTTTGCCTAGTAAATTAGTCGTATGCCCCACATAACTGCATGGGGGCTGAGGAATATGGCTTAGCTGTGTAATCAGGAAGAAAAATAAAAGGATAGATATTGATGAACACATTGTCTTCCAACAATTGTTTCCTATAATTCTAAGAGTGCAGTCTAAAATTTTACTATGATCCATAAAGTTAGACCTGATCCATAAAGAAGGGTACGGTAAAACATGACATCTAGATTTCCGACTTGTGAAATGAGTTAGGTAATGATGTTATTCAGTGAGGCAGGAGTGACATTTTTGTAAATGAAACTTTTTGAATATATCAAATTTGAGATTCTAATGAGATAATGAAAAAAATATCCTGGTAGGAAGTTGGGTTTCTAAATGGTGAGTTCAGTAGAGAGATCTTGGAGAGATATATTATTTTGGAATTATTAGTATATGGATAATAATGGAAATCAGGAGAATATATAAGATTACCTTGGGAGATTAAGAAGAAATGATATGTGGAAATGAACTCAGCAAATAGCAAGGGATGACCAATGTGTAACCAGAAGAGAGTTAAAACAGGCATTAAATTAGGAAAAAGTGATGTTATAGGAGTAGATGCTTGTGATAAGAAAAAATTGTTAAAAATTTCAAATGCTCTCACCTAATGAGGTCACCTAAGATAACAATGAAAAGTAATTCAATAATTTAGCAAAGATAATCTGTAGAAAACTTTGTCAAGACCATAGTATAAACAAGTGTTGGTAAGTATGAAGGTGGTTGGTTGACAGATTTAGTGAACTGAGGAACAAATAAGGGTAATTAAGTGGAGAAAGAATCAATATATATTTCATTCAACATGTTAGGGTGGTATTTGTAAGGAAACTTGAGGTGGAGGCAGGATATCTATCTATCTATCTATCTATCTGTCTGTCTGTCTGTCTGTCTGTCTGTCTTTCTATCTACCTACCTACCTACCTATCTTCTGCCTACCTACCTATCCATATCTCTCTATCATCTATTTATCTTTGTAAAGAAATACTGCAACATAATTAAATGTTGATGGGAAGAATCCAGTAAACATAAACATTTTGGAAGAGAGGACATAGAGCTGGAGTATGCGTGAGAGGATTTACTTTAGGATAAGGATTTCCATCTAATTGTAACAGGAGGAGCAGGTGGAGGTTGGGGGAAATAACATGAATGTATTAAGGTAAGTGAATAGATTTGGTGAGTAAATTCAAGTAATTTTTTACTGGTAGATTATGTTTTCTCTAATAAGTAGAAGGGAAGTCTAGCTACAATAGTAAAATGAGTAGAAAGATCAGAGATCTGATAAAATTAGAGTAGTTTGAAAATATGTTGTAGGGAACTGGAAAAATAGCTTATTCAGGGAAGAGAGTAATACTGATCATCAAAACTGAGGGCCCAATTTAGACTAGAAAAAAAATTTATAATATGGCTAATCTGTGTGGTTTTAGAATTTTCTCCAACAGTACCCAGTACCTGTGAATATAAGTGCAAGAGAAATTAACCATTTGACCCACAGTTGGGATTTTTAGACTGGATCAGTGCAAGGCCACAGAATACCTCATTTAAGGTTCTGAGGAGGAGAGGTGATTACATGATTTAACTAAAGTGAATATTATAAGGAATGAATCCTGAAAAGGACCGACAGAGAAGAAGAAATTTGATAAAGTGACATCTGCAAGCTGAAGGATGAGAAGTTGTGATGACCAATATGATGTTTAAATGTAATATTTCAGAGATGAGCTATCCTGCTGTTTTCCAGGTACCAGTTTGGACAGTAACATCGAAGTGCTGATCAAGCACTTACTGGAAGTCAAACAACTGGTAAGCTATGCTGTCGAATATATTATCTTCTATGGCATTGAAATCACCAAGGATATGGCAGAACATTTAGTTGCGAGGAAGATAGCACTCCATGCTAAAGTTTTCCAGGAACCAGATTTAGTTGATAGATGACATTGGGGTATATATATGTTCATCAACAACTTATTCTGTTGTGCAAAATATAATTTTCTTCATTTTCTTAAATAACTTCAAATTTTGACTTTTAGTCCTTATTGAGTCAGCCACAGAAAATTTAATCTAATAACAATAAATTATATAATACACATTTATATAATTATTATAAGAGAAACGCAAACCAGTGAGTATTCAAAAAATTTCATTATAAGCTCAGTCAAATTTAGTCAGTTCAGTCTCCTCCTCTTTCTCTTTCATAGGATTATATATTGTTTGGTATCTGGGGAAGACAGTCCTAGTTCCTAATTATGAGTACTTTCTTATGTAAGCTTTTGCTGAAATGTAGGATTAGGTGGTTGGCCTTATGTTGTTGGCATTTACCTTCTTTAGCTGATACTCAAATGATGATGCCAAGCTGGTGATCAGGTGATGATCCCAGTCTTGGCATGCCCTCCATTAAGATACTGCCCGCTTTCCCACCATCAGAAATCTCCATGGGTGCTCCACCTCTATGTCAAACTCAACATAATTATTTTGAGATATGAAACATTCTCAAGTCTTTCTTCATGAGTCCCCAGGTGAATAGGAGGGCAGGTTTTCTCTTTACTTAGATAGACCGTGTCCCATTTGTAATCACGTACTTTGGTGCTATGCTGGAAATGGAACTTCCCTATGGGGTCAGCTCTTTCTAAGAGTAAGTGTTGCTCTGCTCTGGGTTCCCATTGACTCTGTCCAGGGTTTCTATTGGTAATACCTTAAGGGCTCTGCCTGTGACTGAGATTGGGAACAAGGTACCTACTTAGGGAGCCTCAAAAAGGTTTACTTAATTCCATTGCTCATCTTTTTAAAAGTCTTTTTACTTCCTCAAACTGGATCGGCTTTGTCTATTTTAGGTATCATACATTTTTCCTACTCCTGTTTTTATTATCTAAATTCTACCGGTAGGGCAGTTTTGGTTTATTATTTGAAGACATGTCTTTGATAATAAGAAAATTATTTTTTTCTCTAAGATCTGGCTCTTGAAAATTCAAAATGTTTTCGATTTCATTTTTTTCCTGTTCAATGTTTCATAAAATCTACATTAAAATTTAACTGATTTCTTAAGATGGTTTCCTTTCTGTGTTTGCTCTTATCCTGGAGAGTTGAAGACCTTTGTCTCACAGGAAGATTATTGCTACACAACAAGAAAAATACTGGGGAGGAACATCTTTTGTTGTTGTTAGTAGCTAAGAATTCTTTTCTTGCCATAGGGGAAACAAAGAAGCTGAATGATATGAACTTTTGGAAACAGTTTTTTTTTTTTTTTAATATGGCAATGAAAAAGCAATGATATAATATGAACTTTAGAAATCAATTTGGATATGGATTTCATTATTTCCCTATAAACATGAGTTTTCCTTCACAAGCACCATTTTGGGAAAGAATGGTGATTTCAGAATCAAGCCACAATTATTTAAAGCAAGTAGGTAAAATCAAATAAGGAAAGTGCTAGTTGTTTCTCCAGGTGAGCTAATAATAACAACACACTTGCATACAGATAAAAAATAAGGTATTTACAACATATGCTTTAAAATCTGTCCTGGAAAGTAACAATCTAAGATCCACTCTTAATTTGACATTTTTTTCATGGATGTTTTCTTGTTTTTATGATAGTTACAGAATTTCTAAAAAGAAAGACAAAGGCAGCCCTTGTTTTCCCAAGTAGACATGGTTTACAAAAAGGATTAATTTGCATATGACTTGTGAAGGCCATGAGGTTTCCCTGGCCATCAGCTGTATGAGTTTCAAGTTCTTTGAAACAGGAACAATGTTAGACAAACTGCAGAACATGAACATTGTTGACAAGCCTAATTATCTGAAGAACCACCTGCAGAACCACAGAATCATTTAAGAGTTCCTCACCACAGACATTGATACCTGTTTTCCATCTCATGGAGAACATTCTATTCTCTATTCGCACAGCAGTTTATTCTCTTGAGGTTTATTTCTTTCCTTAAAATTGTTTCTGCATAGTGAACTGAAGTGTCTAAATTTTGTATAAATCCAGAGTTCTCAATATCCAGACATTATACATTCAAAATCAGTTGTTATTTACCTACAAATGTCTACCAGATTTTTAATGAGTGTTGATATTGATGTACTAACAGTGGTATGAAAACACTGAAGTCCTCTTGCTAAAAAAAGATTTTGTAAGAGATAGATAGAAGAAGAAACTCATAAAAATGGATCTCGTGTTAGAAGCATAAGAAACCCGACTGATCAAAATTCATTCGGGGGGTGGAGCAAAATGGCAGAATAAAAGCCCATACCACTTATCTCCCCCATCCCAACCATCGATCTCCAAATTTTAACAACTATCTGCACATAGAAAAGGACTACCATAAGAACCAAAAATCAGATGAGCCATCACACAACCTGGTTTTAACTTCATATCACTAAAAGAGTCATTGAGGAGGGCAGGAGAGACAGTGTCAAACCAACGATGCCACCACTCCTTCATCCCCACTGCAGCCATGTGGCCCAGAGAGAGAATCTGTGCACTTCAGGAAAGGGGACTTTACATTGAACTCAGCGCTGCTCTGTCACAGCAGAGAGCAAAGCTCTGCTAGGCTCAGCCAGCACCTGTACATGGAGGCAACAATTAGACCAGCCCTAGTCAGAAGGGTGTCACCTATCCCAGTAGTCGTAACTTGAGTTTCTCGACAAGACTTGCTGCCATGGTTTTAAGTGCTCTGGGGTCCAAGGCAAACTGGGAGAACAGTTTAGGTCACAAGGACTGCGATTCCTAGGCAGCTCCTAGTCCTAGGTTGGGCTGAGAGCCAGTGAACGAGGGTGGCACATGATCTAGGGAGAAACCAACTGGCACAGCTAAGGAAATGCTTGTGCCATTCCTTCCCCAACCCCAGGCAGCACAGTTCTTAGGAAGGAAAGTGACTCCATTCTGCTTAAAAAGAGGAGAGTGGAGAAGTAAAGAAGACTTTGTCTTGAATCTTAGATACCAGGTCAGTGATGTTAGGATAAGGCATAGGGCAGAGTTGTGAGGCCCCATTCTGGGCCCTGGCTTTCAGGTAACGTTTCTAGACACATCCTTGGCCAAAAGGGAAACCCACTGCCTTAAAGAAAGGATACAGTCTTGGCAAGATTTATCACGTGCTGACTAAAGAGTTGGGCTCTGAATTACCACTCGTGATACTGAGGGAGCATGCTGCAGGACTTGGGCTCCTAGACGTGCTGGCTTTAGGGAACACCCAGCACATATGCAGTTGTGGTAGCTACAGTGAAAGACTCCTGTTTGAGAAAAGCAGAGAGAAAAGTAAAGGTGACTTTGCCTTGTACCCTAGGTTTCAGCTCGGCCACAGTAGGGGAGAACAACAAGCAGGCTCTTAGGTTCCCCAAGTCCAGGTCGAGGCTCTGAGATGGCATGTTCGGACCTAACCTGGGCCAGCAGGGAGCCTATTTTGCTTAAGGAAGAGTCCTAGGCCTCGGCAGCATTCATCACAAGCTGACAGATGAACCTTTGGGCTTTAAGTGAAAATTGGTGGTGGCCTGGCAGAACACCCTGTGGACAGGTTGTGGTGGTAGACACAGGGAGAGGCTCCTCTGCCCGTGGAAATGGGTGGGAAGAACAAAAAGGACTCTGTATAGTGGTTTGAGTACCAGCTTAACTACAGTAGAATAGAACATCAGGCAAATTGCCAAGGTTGTTTTCTCTAATCTGTGGCTTCCAGACAACATCTCTAGACATACCCAGGGCCTGGGGGAACTTACCATGCTGAAGGGAGGGACCTCAGCAAGGCAAGGTAGCCTGGTGCTGTGCTGGCTTCATGGAAGATGAAGTGCAGGCCCAGTGGTGGTGGCCACAGGGTTGCTTGCATCATCACAATCTGAGTTCCAGGTGGCTCAGCAGAGGGAAAGAGAGACTCCATGCACTTGGGAGAAAGCAAGGAAAAAAGAAAAAGAGTCTACACACACACACACACACACACACACACACACACATTTCTCCAGGATTAATTCCTGGTGCCTTTATTTAGTTCATTTGTTGAGGTCATGTTTCCCTAGATGATGTTGATGCTTATACATGTAATTATAGCTGTAAGTGCTTGCATCAAAAAAGAAGAAAAATGTCCAATAAAGACTTGAATGATGCATCCTGAAGAATTAGAAAAGTAACAGCAAACCAAAGACAAAATTAGTAGAAGAAAAGAAATAAAGATCAGAGAAGAAATAAATAAATTCGAAATTAAGAAAACAGTACAAAAGGTCAATGAAATAAAAAGTTTGTTGAAAAACAAACTTGGCAACATTTTAGCCAGACTACGAAGAAAAAGGAAGACTCAAATAAATAACATCAAAGATGAAAAAGGAGACATTACACCTAATACCGCAGAAATTCAAAAGATTATTAGTGGCAACTCTGAGTAACTATATGACAATAAGTTGGAATATCTAGAATAAATTGGTAAGTTCCTAGACACATATAACCTACCAAGATTTAACCATGAATAAATCCAATATCTGAAAAGACCAATAGCAAGTAATGAGATTAAAGCCATAATAATAAAAAAAAAAACTTTCAGTAAAGAAAAGCCCAGGAACCGATGACTTCTCTGCTGATTTCTACCAAACATTTAAAGAAGAACTAATGCCAATTGTACTCAAATTGTTCCAAAACATAGAGGAAGAAAGAATACTTTCAAACTCATTCTATATGAGGTCAGTATTACCTTGATGTCAAAATCAGAGAAAGATACATTAAAAAGTTACTAACCATTATCTCTATAAATATTGATGCAAAAATCCTAAACAAAATACTAGCAAACTGAGTTCAACAGCACACTAAAAAGATCTTTTTCATGACTAAGTGGGATTTATCCCAAGGATGCAACGATGGTTCAATATACGCAAATCAATAAATGCTGATGAAAGGAACTGAGAGGATGCCAAAAATTGGAAAGATATTCCATATTCACAGGTTTGAAGAATTAATATTGTTAAAATGTCCATAACAGCAAAGCAATCTAAAGATTTGGTGCAATCCATGTCAAAATACCAATGACATTTTTCAGAGCTATATGAAAACCAAAGGTAAAACTTATGTGGAATTACAGAAGACCCAGAATAGCCAACTATATTCTGAGCAAAAAGAAAAAAACTGGAAGAATCAAATTACCTGACTTCAACTAATACTAAAAATTTATAGTAACCAAAATAGCACGGTACTGGAATACAAACAGACATATAGGCCAATGGAACAGAACAGAGAACCCAGAAACCAATCCACATACCTGCAGTGAACTTACTTTTGAAAAAGATGGCAAGAACATACATTAGGGAAAACATAGTCTCTTCAATAAATGCTGATGAGAAAACTGGATATTCATATACAGAAGAATAAAACTTGGTTTGTATCTCTTGCCTTATACAAAAATCAAATCAAAATACATAAAAGACATATAGGTCACTGCAACCTCTGCCTCCTGTGTTCAAGTGATTCTCCTGCCTCAGCCTCCCAAGTAGCTGGGATTACAGGTGGCTGCCACCATGCCCAACTCATTTTTTTTTCTTTTTCTTTATTTCTTTCTCTCTTTTTTTTTTTTTTTATTTCTAGTAGAGACAGGGGTTTCAGCATGTTGGCAAGGCTGGTCTTGAACTCCTGACCTCAGGTGATCCATCTGCCTCGGTCTCCTACAGTGCTGGGATTACAGGCGTGAGCCACCAGGCCTGGCCCTCCTTTTCCTTTCCTTTTTTCTTTTCTTTCTCCTCCATCGTTTTCATTGTCACTACCCCTCTTTTTCCTGGTTTATGCAACTAATGAAGGAAAACGAAGAAAACCAAGAGTAGAGAACAATTACGTGATTATTAGGAGATTATAAGCTTAAAACAAACAATTTTTAACAAATTAGTGTGCATCGTGCTTCTATGCAGAGAACAGCAACTTAAGTTCCATTTCCAGCATTGACTGTCCTTCTGATATGCTCTTGCATAGACTATATTCATCTCTACTTCCTTACCAATAAATAAAAACAAATATGCTTATCTTCTCCAGTGGAGTTTTAGCTCCAGAAGGACCTAAAATAAGACTATTTGTCTCAGAAACATGGTGTTTGGAAAGCATTTCCTCTGTCTAGAATAGTGCTGCCATCTAGTAGATGTTCAATAAATATTCACAGAATTAAAGAATTCGAGAAAATGCTATTGTAGCAAGGTGCTGGTACATAGTAAATGGTCACTAAATGTTTGCTGATAAGGTACTATACTGCTAGTAGCAGCAAAATGTTACCAATAATGGTAGTGGTTATGCTGTTATTGTTATTACAAATATAATACTGGCTTACATTTATTGAGATTGTCCTATAGGTCAGTCACATTAATTACTTAATTTAATCATTCCACAATTCTTTGCAGCAAGTATAACTACCATCATTTTATGAATAAGAAAACTAAAGCAAATACAGTTTAAATAATTACTACTAATTATAACTAGAATTTACAAAATGATAACATTTTAACTAAATAATTATGCTGTTTATCTTTCAGGTGTTGTAAATATTGTCATTTTCCTATATTTGCCTGGGCTGCTAGGACACATAAATTTAAATTTGCAAGTAATTCTTAGCAATCTTTAGGATTAAGGATTGGTATAAATTTAGTGTTTATTGTATGCTTGGCTTTATTCCCATTTTCATTTTTTATTTATCTTAATTCCCTAAATGATTTAATTTACCTCTTTTACTCTCTATATATTTTTAAAGCTACCTAAAACAAAACAAGATTAGGAATATATCAAAACAGATTTTTTCACTTCACATGTCTCCTGTCATTTGTCTAAGAAGCCTGTGGATTAGTCAGCCTTATCTACATTATACAAATGAGTAAATGAAGTTTTCAAGAAGTTAACATGACTTTTAAAACATAACAAAGGTTGAAAATAAAAGTATCCAGGACTCATTTCAGACTGAAAATATTTTTTGTTTGTTTTGGTTTGGTTTTTTAGGTTTACCTCTAAGCTAGCTTCTGTCTAAACTAAGGTTTTGTCACTTGAGGTAGTTTTGAAAGCTACATGTTAAACTCTTTCTTAATGCAGGAAAATATGTTTCTAAATAACTTCTTATTTCTAACATCTAATATCACCTTGTCCCCATCTCACTCTGCCACTTTGGTTTATTCTCACAATTGCAATGGAGACTTAATTTTATCATTTTGTAAAGCATCAAATCCTAGGGTGACAGCTATTTAGATCACATTCAAGGTGAATTTTGTAGTTTCAACATTTGGCAGTAATATGGACAAAAGAAATTATGCTTTGGGTATCTATGGTGCATCTTCTCTTATATATATTCTTAGTGCCCTTCATCTTGTACTCACAAAGCCACTGTTGTGACAATGATTTAGTCTTCATTCTCTAATGAATAATTCCATCAGATATGGTGTACTTACAGGTATGTATGGTATCAGCTTAAAGCTGGTGAGAAAACGCACACACACACACACACACACACACACACATACATCAAATTATAGAAGGAAGATCAGGGGAATGTGTATCATTTTGATGTTCATACTGAGCATTCACTGTTGTAGGAAAAATACAGGAGATCCCTACTCAGAAGAATACAGATATGATCTCTACTCAGAAGAGTGTGTTAAATGAAATTATGGGAGGCCATTGTTTTGGACTGAGCTTCTAAACCAGACCCTAATAAACCAAATCAAGTCAAAATGGAGTTACTGTTGTTAAATGCTGCATAATCAAACCAAAACATTAAGAAAGCAGATAAATCCCCAAACAGATCAATTTTTCCTGAATATGAGATTCTAGCCTACCACAGCATAATATGTTAGTGCCCTCAGCTTTAATTCTTACAGAAAGTAACCTGAAGTAACCTGATGTTCACCAATGCTGTTTTTTATTTTTGTTTTCTATATGCTCCTTCCTTATCACCACTTTACAAACCCCATCTTCTACCACTGCCCGGAGGGAGCTCTCATTCTGTTCTGCAGAATGGAGGCTATGCCGATTCATGAATCTCAAACAAAAGCTAGTTAGGTCTATAGCTATATTTGTTGTTATTTTGACTTTGACAGATGTATGCTAGTTCTTTGGCCGAAACATCTTAAATGGGAACAAGATACTCTGAAAATAGAAGGAATTCCTTGAATACATATATCAAAAATAATGATTCATTTGTTTTCATTTTTTAGCCAGTTTTTTAAAAAGAGAATCTTCAAATGTATTTTGCGGCAGAAGTAATTTTATTATCACACTTATTTCGACTTTGGAGGGACAACTGACTCAAGGTTTTAAAAGTTTATATCACTGCAGGAAGCTCTTTGCATCGTCCTATGCTCCAGGTGGGTCTGTCAGAAGTGAATAATGATACCAGAAACTCACTCTTCAATCTACCTTTTTCACAGAGCTTGTTTCATTTTATTAAATTTGTTAAACAGTTCATCACTTTGACCCTACTCTTTTTTCTTTATTACTGTATAGATTTAAAAGTGATACCATTTTGCCTGTAATTGCAATGAGAAAAATACAGGAGGGACCTGGTGTGAATGCAAGAGGCCTCCTTTGTTTGATTTCTCCAGAGGCATATTATTCATATGTTAGTTTAACACATCCCCACAGGCAACAACTCATTGCTTAGAGTTAAGAAATATGAATCCTTACACTAAGCCATAAGTTATTTAGCTTACCAGCAATTGAATTTAAAAGATTTAGGTTGTGAGTCCAGCTGTAACACTGGAAACAAAGCGTGTATAGTAATAAGGACATATGGAAATTTGAGTGAGCTGCCACTGATATAGCCAGGAAACTTAGACCCTTTGTTCTTAGTGAGAACAAGTTACTATACATTTTACTCATTTTTTATATTAACTTTCAAAGTTCCATTGATGTTTCATCATGATCTTTATCTGAATGTTTATGTATACCCTGCATAATACTTGTAGGACATTTTGAATGTATCGGCATTCAAAACATGCTTTAATATGTTGTTTCTTTTTCCAGTTTAAAATGTTTTTAGTGGTTCCTTAACTATATTCCCTTTGGAGGCGGCCTCCATTTTATTCATACGTGTGTAGGATTAGGTTCTGTGTGATGTCCTAAGTCATATTTTTAATCAGTCGTAAAAGTAAAACAAGTACCCTAAACTCTAGTGCTATGCTTGATTGTGAGATTGACATTTTCAGTGTTTCAGAATGAAAACACCAGAGGTTCAGTGTTCTGCTGGAGGACTTCCAGCTACTTCTTATCAGGCTAATACCTGGGTCAGAGTGTGCATGATGCTGGAATACAGGAATGGGTTCCTAGAGCAGCTTCTGTGTTCAGTTCTCATGGCCGCTACCAACTGCCCACAAGTTTAATTCTACTTCTCTGGTCACCTTTCTTATTAAACACCACTATTCTTTGTGTTCAGCAATGGCCAGCATCAATAGGGCTGGAACAATGAATTTTTCTTTTATGCCCTCTGTCCTACAGGTTGAGCTCTCTTTACTCTTTCTTTCTTGTCCCATTCTCCTTGTGATGTTATAAAGGAGAAATCCTGCTAAAAATGACTGGCAGATGACTCAAAATAATGCAGCACCTTCTCCAGAAACTTAAGTGAAAGCAAAAATCAACTGTCAGTAAGAATGGCATCTAAATGATGACTAGCTTCCACCTTGGGAAGAAAGAACATAGTCTTATTAAGTTCATAAGATAATCAGTTCAACTACAGCATATTAAATATAATATATATGAAACATAGTTCCTTGTTTATAGCTGGTATATTCCCTTAAAATGAAGGAAGATATTTTTATCTAGCATTCTTGGCTGGGCCTTCGTTAACAGGTCTGGGCCATAACTAATTTTTGACAGTCCCTAGTTCTGCAATGTTTCATACTAAGGGTTAGGGCTTGACCCAATGGGTGTTTCTCTTAGCGATGTAAGTGTGTATAATTCAAAGCTAAGTCTCAGTTGTCTATTTACCCTCCCATTAGATATGGACAGAGAGATAAGCTTTACTTTAAATAAATTCCATATATACTTGATTTTTTTTCTATTTTTGTTGTCATGGTCATATGATACTTTTTCTGTAAGTTACTCAGAGCTCTTGAGAATGACAAGAGAAACATCTATTTGAATCAGGTTATTTTGTCTATTTAGACAATATAGTTCTAAGTGTTTTGTCTAAATCACTCTATTTTCAGTTTATAGGCACATCCAATTGTGCTTTACAGAGATTTTGAGTTTTTATATTCAGGGATTTGTTTACTTGAAAAATCAAGGTAAGTGTGCTTTAAGAGATAATAAACTGTCTCACTTGTTTTTAGAATATTTAGAAATCCTCATCTTTAAATTTATTTTATAGAGTACAGTTTTCCATCCTCATTTTAAGGAGCGTTGATTTTATTCACAAAAGGCCCAATTAAATGGTGAGCAAAGGAAGTAAAACACCTTCTAGGGACTAAAATTCTCCTCTGAGGAATCTTTCATTTCCAAGATTTGAATAACGGACCACATATGGGTGAATAATTTACTCAGTGTGCTACAAGAGTTCTTATTATTTCAATCAAGTAAGGTTCTAGAATTTGGGAAACACATCAACAGACTGATCTATGTGGGAAAGATATTCGATGTGCTCACATTCATTATCATGAACATCTCAACTGCAGGAATGTTGGGAAGAAACATTCTAGTCATTTTAGAAATGTCATTTATCACTTCTGGTTACACAGGTTAAGATCTTTCAAGTCAGTTCTCCAATTCCTCTTTGTCTTAAATTCCTGCTGGGTTCACGGTAGTGAAGAAAGAGTGCTAAAGTCAAGTAGCAAAAGCTTACTCAGGGATTCTGAGGTTTCAGGCATATATTGTGCATGCTTTTTCAGATCTCTCTTTCCTGTTCATTTCTTATTACTCTTGCTGGATGTGGTGGCTGAGCAGATGTTTTAGCAAACATTCCTCCCCGTTCCCCTCCACACACATTTTCAGCAAAGACCTAAATCTATCAATTTTATTAATATCTGTCATCTGGCTAATGACCTTCCTGCTCTCCACTGCTGGTTGACACTTTGAATCAAGAACACCATTTTGCATCACATTAACTGTACATATGAACATTGCTTTCTATCACTGAGGATGAGGCTTGCATTATTTAAAAAAAAATCTTTGCCTTCTTTCAGTTAAAAGATATTAAATTATAGATCAAAAAATATAAGGGTGGAAAGTAATGTAACAATACAGAATTGATTTCAGTGAAATATTTGCAAATATAAGTAAAATGTGTTTATATTCACAAATTTATTCAGAAGAATGTTTCAGACACTTGAGGAATTTGAATTAAAAACAGTATCTTGGCACTTTTGCCTCTCCTTTCTCATATCTATTCCTTATTTTGGCAATAGATCATTTAAATATCTTTTAGATTTGTACATGCCTCTTCCCTTCCCATTGCCCACAGTTCAATGTCACTGCAGAGCTTCCTAATGATTATTCCTGCTGTAAAATTTTAAACTTTTTAGCCTGTTCTACTCATCAACGTTGGTTTACTCTTTTAAAAACACTATTTACTTATATAACTTTACCTCTCCAGAAAACCAGCATCCTGACTTAGCGTCCTGACTTTTGGCAGACAGCCATGATCTTGGAGTCTTTCTAGCATTATTTTTCATTCTGGGGAAAATTTCTTGGGTTATAATGATACAAATAATTCCTTATAGAATATGGCCGAACAGAACACTCAAGTTACTGCCTACCCCTAAGCCTTCAGCGACACCAAATTGAACAACTATAGACACAGGAAACATCTTCACAAAGAATGAGGAATACTGAAAAATCTAGAAAATAGTCTCAAAAGGGCAAATCAAAGCATTACTGGCCTTAAAGAGAAGGTGGAAAGAGATCAGCATCGAAAGTTTGTTCAAAGAGATAAAAACAGAGAACTTTCCAAACTTAGACAGATTGTAGAATATCAAGCAGATTTAAACAAAAGAAGATGACTTCCAGAAATTTAATAATCAAACACTCAAATGTCAAAGATAAAGAAAGGATCCTAAAAGCAGCAAGAGAAAAGAAAGAAGTAACATACAAAGGAGCTCTGTATTAGTCTGTTCCTATGCTGCTGATAAAAACATACCCGAGACTGGGCAATTTACAAAAGAAAGAGTTTTACTGGACTTACAGTTACACATGGTTGGGGAGGCCTTGCAATCATGGCGGAAGGCAAGGAGGAGCAAGTTAAGTCTCACATGGATGATGGTAGGCAAAGAGAACTTATGCAGGAAATTCCCCCTTACAAAATCATCAGATCTCTTGAGACTTATTCACCAATAAGCAAGGGAAAGACCTGCCCCCGTCATTCAATTACCTCCCACTAGGTCTCTACCACAACACGTGCGAATTCACACATCCCCACATTTGGGTGGGGACACAGCCAAACCATATCATTCTACCCCTGGCCTCTTCCAAATCTCATGTTTTCACATTTTAAAACCAATCATGCCTTCCCAACAGTCCCCTAAAGTCTTAACTCATTTCAGCATTAACACAAAAGTCCAAAGTTCAAAATTTCATCTGAGACAATGCAAGTCCCTTGTGCTTATGAGCCTGTAAAATTAAAAGAAAGTTAGTTACTTCCTAGGTACAATGGGGGTACAGGCATTGTGTAAATATAGCCATTCCAAATGGGAGACATAGGCCAAAACAAAGGGGCTACCAGCCCCATTCTTTTCCAAAATCCAGCAGTGCAGTCAAATCTTAAAGTTCCAAAATGATCTACTTTGACTCTATGTCTCATATTCAGGTCACAGTGATGCAAGAGGGGGGCTCCAACAGCCTTAGGAATCTCTGCCGTTGTGGTTTTGCAAGGTATACCCCTCCTCCTGGATGCTTTCATGTTCTGGCGTTGAGTGTCTGCAGCTTTTCCAGGTGCACTGTGCAAGCTGTCTGTGGATCTACCATTCTGTGCTCTGGAGGACAGTTGCCCTCTTCTCACAGCCCCATTAGGTTGTGCCCCAGTGGGGATACTGTGTGGGGACTCCAACCTACATTTCCTTCCACAGTGCCCTAGCAGAGGTTCTCCATGAGAGCCCTACCCCTTCAGCTAACTTATGCCTGTACATCCAGGCATTTCCATACATCCCCTGAAAACTAAGCAGAGGTTCCCAGACCCCAATTCTCAAATTCTGTGCACTCACAGGCTCAACACCATGTGGAAATAACCAAGGTTTGAGGGTTGCACCCTCTGAAGACAGGGACTGAGCTCTATGTTGGCCCTTTCAGCTGTGGCTGGAGTGGCTGGGATGCAGGGCACCAAATCCCTAGGATGCTAACAGCACAGGCACTGTGGGCCCAGCCCAAGAAACCACTTTTTCCTCTTAGGCCTCCAAGCCTGTGATGTGGGGTCTGCTGTGAAGACCTCTGAAATGCCCTGGAGACATTTCCCCCATTATCTTGGGGATTAACACTCAGCTCTTCCTTACTTAGGCAAATTCTGCAGCCAGCTTGGATTTCTCCTCAGAAAATGAAGTTTTCTTTTCTATTGCATTGTCAGGCTTTAGATTTTCTGAATGTTTATGCTCTGCTTCACTTATAAAACTGAATGCCTTTAACAGAACCCAAGTCACATCTTGAATGCTTTGCTGCTTAGAAATTTCTTCTACCAGATACACTAAATCATCTCTCTCAACTTCAAAGTTCTGCAAATCTCTAGGGGTTGGGCAAAATGCCACCAGCCTCTTTGCTAGAACATAACAAGAGTCACCTTTGCTTCAGTACCCAACAAGTTTCTCATCTTTATCTAAGACCACCTCAGCTTAGACTCTATTGTCCATATTGCTCTCAGCATATTGGGCAAAGCCATTAAACAAGTTGCTAGGAAGTTTCAAATTTTCCCACATTTTCCTGTCGTCTTCTGAGCACCCCAAACCGTTCCAACCCATGCCAGTTCCAAAGCCGCCTCCACGTTTTTGGGTATCTATGTCAGCGCCCCACTATACTGGTACCAATTTATTGTATTAATCTATTTTCAAACTGCTCGTAAAGACATACCTGAGACTAAAGAATTTAAAAAGAAAGAGGTTTAATGGACTTATACAGTTCCACATGGCTGGGGAGGCCTCACAATCATGGTGAAAGGCAAGGAGAGGCAAGTCCAGTCTTGCATGGACGGCAGCAGGTAAAGAAAGTTTGTGCAGGTAAACTCCTTCTTATAAAACCATCAGGTCTTGTGAGACTTATTCATTATCATGAAAACAGCATGGGAAAGACCTGCCCCCATGATTCAATTATCTCCCAGTGGGTCCCTCCTACAATACCTGGGAATTCAGGATGAGATTTGGGTGGGGACACTGCCAAACCATATCAAGCTCCAATACATCTGGTATCAGACCTCTCAGTGGAAACCTTGCAGGCCAGGACAGACTGACATAGCATAAAGTGCTGAAGGAGGCTGAGGTTCACCTGAGGTCAGGTGTTTAAGAACAGCCTGGCCAACATGGTGAAACCCTACCTCTACTAAAAAATACAAAAATTAGCCGAGCATGGTGATTCATGCCTGTAACCCAAGATATTAGGAGGCTGAGGCAGGTAGAATTGTTTGAATCTAGGAGTGGGAGGTTGCAATGAGCCAAGATTGCACCACTGCACTCCAGACTGGGTGACAAAGCAAGATTCTATTTCAAAATAAAATAAAATAATAAAATAAAATAAAATTTTAGTGTTTAGTCAGGGTTCTCTTAGAGAGACAGAACTAATAAGATATATAGATATATATTCATGTGTGTGTGTGTATTGTATATAAAAATGTATATATATATATATATATATATATATATATATAAAGGAGACTTTATAAATTATTAACTTACATGATCACAAGGTACCATTATAAAGTATTAATTTACATGATCACAAGGTCCCACAATGAGGTATCTGCAATCTGAGGAGCAAGAAGAACTAGTAGGAGTCCCAAAACTGAAGAAGCTGGAGTCCAGTGTTCAAGAGCAGGAAGCATCCAGCATACGAGAAAGATGTAGTCTGGGAGGCTATTCCCATGTCTCCTTTTCGTGATTCTCTGCCTGCTTTATATTTCTTGGAAGCTGATTAGATTGTGCCCACCATATTAAGGGTGGATATGCCTTCCCCAGCCCACTGACCCAAATGTTAATCACTTTTGGCAACACCCACACAGATACACCCAGGATTAATACTTTGCCTCCTTCAATCCAATCAAGTTGATACTCAGTATTAACCATCACAAGTCCACCCCTTGTCAATGTGAACCCATACATGTCTCTGAGATCATACATAATCTTAAAATAAAGATAATAATTAGGTTATAACAATTTTATTGTATAATACATCTGCATATTTCCATGTAAGTTGACATATATCTAATCAAATAGAAAAATCATATGAAGGAGATGTGGATATTATAGAAAAATGATATTAAACTTATATCAATATTTTTCAATATTTGTTATTGTTCAGAATATAATTTTTGGGCATTAATACAGAAGTATTACTGCTTTTTATTTTATTTTACTTTAAGTTCTGGGCTACATGTACAGAACATGCAGGTTTGTTACATAGGTAAACATATGCCATGGTGGGTTGCACTTATCAAGTTGTCACCTTGGTATTAAGCTCTGCATGCATTAGCTGTTTGAACTGATGCTCTCCCTGTCATTGTCCTGCTGACAGGCTCTGGTGTGCGTTGTGCCCTTCCCTGTGTCCATGGGTTCCCACTGTTCAGCTCCCACTTATGAGTGAGAAAATAAGGTGTTTGTTTCTCTGTGGCTGTGTTAGTTTGCTGAAAATCATATCTTCCAGCTTCGTCCATGTCCCTGCCAAGGACATGATCACATTTCTTTTTATGGATGCACAGTATTCCATGGTGTACATGTACCACATTTTCTTCATCCAGGCTATCATTGATGGGTATTTGGGTTGGTTTCATGCCTTTGCTATTGAGAATAGTAAGGCAATAAACATACATGTGCATGTATCTTTATAATAGAATGATTTATATTCCTTTGGGTATATACCCAGTAATGGGATTGCTGGATCATATGGTATTTCTGGTTCTAGATCCTTGAGGAATCCCCAAACTGTCTTCCACAATGGTTGAACTAATTTACATTCCTGCCAAGAGTGAAAAAATGTTCCTGTTTCTCCACAGCCTCCCCCATGCCTGTTGTTTCTTTTCAATAATCACCATTCTGACTGGTATGAGATGGTATCTCATTGTGGTTTTGATTTGCTTTTCTCTAATAGTAAGTGATGTTGAGCTATTTTTTCATGTTTTTGGCTGCATGATCGCCTTATTTTGAGAAGTATCTGTTCATGTCCTTTGCACACCTTTTGATGGGGTTGTTTGCTTTTTTCTTGTAAATTTGTTTAAGTTCCTTGTAAATTCTGGATGTTAGGCTTTTGTCAGATGGGTAGATTGTAAAAACTTTCTCCCATTCTGTAGGCTGCCTGTTTGCTCTTAGAATAGTTTCTTTTACTGTGCAGAAGCTCCTTAGTTTAATTATATCCCACTTGTCAATTTTAGCTTTTGTTGCAAATGCTTTTGGTGATTTTATCATAAAATCTTTGCCCATGTCTACGATCCTGAATGGTACTGCATAGATTTTCATCTAGAGCTTTTATGGCTCTGGGTTTTACATTTAAGTGTGTAATCCATCTTGAGTTAATTTTTGTAAGGTGTAAAGAAGGTGTCCCATTTCCGTTTTCTGCGTATGGCTAGCCAGTTTTCCCTGTACCATTTATTAAATAGGGAATGCTTTCCCCACTGCATGTTTTTGTCAGGTTTGTCAAAGATTGGATACTTGTACATATGTGGTCTTATTTCTGAGGTCTTTATTCTGTTACATTGGTCTATGTGTCTTTTTTGCTTACTGTACCATGCTGTTTTGGTTACTGTAGCCTTGCAGTATAGTTTGACGTCAGGCAGCAGGATGTCTCCAGCGCTGTTCTTTTGCTTAGGATTGTCTTGGCTATACAGGCTATTTTCTGGTTCCATATGAATTTTAAAGTAGTTTTTCTAATTATTTGAAGAATGTCAATGATAGTTTGATGGAAATATCACTGAATCTATAAATTACTTTGGACAGTATGGCCATTTTCATGATATTAATTCTTTCTATCCACAAGGATGGAATGTCTTTCCACTTGTTTGTGTCCTCTCTTATTTCCTTGAGAAGTGGTTTGTAGTTCTCCTTGAAGAGGTTCTTCACATTTCTTGTTAGCTATATCTAGGTATTTTCTTCCCTTTGTAACAATTGTGAATGGGAGTTCATTCATGATTTGGCTCTCTGCCTGCCTGTTGGTGGTATATAGAAATTCCTGTGATTTTTGCACATTGATTTTTGTATACTGAGACTTTGCTGAAGTTGCTTATCATCTTAAGGAGCTCTTGGGCTGAGACCACGGGGTTTTCTAGATATAGTATCATGTTGTCTGCAAACCAAGACAATTTTACTTCCTCTCTTCCTGTTTGAATATTCTTTATTTCTTTCTCTTGCCTGATTGCCATGGCCAGAACTTCTAATACTATGTTGAATAGGAGTAGTGAGAGAGGACATTCTTGTTTTGTGCTGGTTTTCAAAAGGAATTCTTCCAGTTTTTGCCCATTCAGTATGATATTGATCGTGGATTTGTCTTAAATAGCTCTTGTGAATTTGAGATATGTTCCATCAATACCTAGTTTATTGAGGCTTTTTAACATAAATGGATGTTGCATTTTATCAACGGCCTTCTCTGTGTCTATTAAGAT
The DNA here is from genome assembly GCF_001604975.1 of Cebus imitator. NCBI lineage: Eukaryota > Metazoa > Chordata > Mammalia > Primates > Cebidae > Cebus > Cebus imitator. Next base: position 4,185,783 of record NW_016107463.1, on the reverse strand, counting down.
AAGCATGTGGTTTTTGTCACTGGTTTTATGTGATGGATTATATTTATTGATTTGCATATGTTGAACCAGCCTTGCATCCAGTGATTAAGCTGGCTTTATCATGGTGGATAAACTTTTGATGTACTGCTGGATTCGGTTTGCTAGCATTTATGATTTTTGCATTGATGTTCATCAGGCCTGAAGTTTTCTTTTTTGTTGTGTCTCTGTCAGGTTTTGGTATCAGGATGATGCTGGCCTCATAACATGAGTTAGGGAGGAGTCATTCTTTCAATAATTTGGAATAGTTTCAGAAGGAATGGTACCAGCTGATATTCCATTTATCATTTTTTTATTGTGTCTATTTTATTCTTCTCTTTTCTTCTTTATTAGTTTAGCTAGTGGCCTGTCTATTGTATAATTTTTATTCTAAAAAAACAGCTCCTTAATTTATTGATTTTTTCAAGGATTTTTTTGTGTGTCTAGGTCCTCCAGTTCTCCTCTGATCTTAGTTATTTCTGTCTCCTACTAGCTCTTGAATTTGTTGGCTCTTGTTTCTCCAGTTCTTTTAATTGTGATGTTAGGTTTTGTATTTGAGATCTTTCTAGCTTTCTAATGTGGGCATTTAGTGGTATAAATTTTCCCCTTAACACTGTTCTAGCTGCATCCCAGATATTCTGGTATGTTGTATCTTTGTTCTCATTGTTTTCAAATAACTTTTTGATTTCTGCCTTAACTTCATTATTTACCCAGGAGTCATTCAAAAGCAGGTTGTTCAATTTTCATGTAGTTGGTTGGTTTTGAGTGAGTTTCTTATCTCAAGTTTTAGTTTGGTCACGCTGTGGTCTGAGAGTTTGTTATGATTTAAGTTATTTTGCACTTGCTGAGGAGTGTTTGACTTTGAATTATGTAATAGAGTTTTGAGTAAGTGCCACGTGGCACTGGGAAGAATGTATATTTTGTTGTTTTGGGATGGAGAGTTTTGTAGATATCTATCAGATCTACTTGATCCAGAACTGAGTTCAAGTCCTGAATATTCTTTTCTCTCTCATTGATCTGTATAATATTAACAGTAGGGTGTTGAAGTCTCTCACTATTATTGTGTGTGAGTCTAAGTCTCTTTGAAGGTCTCTAGTAATTTGTTTTACAAACCTGGGTGCTTCTGTATTCAGTGAATATATATATATATATACAGGATAGTTAGCTCTTCTTATTGAATTGATAACTTTACTATTATGTAATTCCCTTCTTTGTCTCTTTTAATTTTTATTGGTTTAAAGTCTGTTTTATCAGAGAATAGTATTGCAACTCCTGCTTTTTATTCCTGCTTTCCATTTGCTTGGTATATTTTCCTCTATCCCTTTATTTTGAGTCTATGTGTGTCTTTGCATGTGAGATGGGTCTCTTGAATACAGCACACTGATGGGTCTTGACTCACTCTAATTTGTCACTCTGTCTTTTTACTGGGGACATTAATCTCACTTACATTTGTATTAGTCAGGATTCTCTAGAGGGACAGAACTAATAGGTTATATATGTATATGTATATGTATATATATATATATATATATATATATATATATGTATGTCTCTCTATAGATACAAAAATAGGTAGATAGATATAGTCCAATGGGCTTCCCTTTGTTTATATACAGATATATTCGAATGGGCTTCCCTTTTTTAGTCCAATGGGCATCCCTTTGCAGGTGAACTCGCCTTTCTCTTTGGTTGCCCTTAAAATTATTTCCTTCATTTCAACCTTGGATAATATGATGATTATGTGTCTTAGTGTTGATCTTTTCATAGAGTATCTTAATGGGGTTCTCTGGATTTTCTGAATTTGAATATTGTCCTGTCTTGCTAGGTTGGGAAAGTTCTTTTGAATGATATACTGAAGTGTGTTCCATCTTGATTCAATTCTCTGCATTTCTTTCAGGTACTCCAATCAGTCATAAGTTCAGTCTTTTTACATAGTCCATAGTTTTCAGAGGTTTTGTTCATTCCGTTTCACTCTTTTTTCTCTAATCTTATCTCTCTGACTTATTTCAGTAAGATAGTCTTCAGGCTCTAATATTCTTCCTTCTCCTTGATCAATTTGGCTATTGATGTTTGTGCATGCTTCATGAAATTCTTGTGTTGTCTCTTGCATCTCCATCAGGTCACTTATGTTCCTCTCTAAACTGGTTATTCTAGTTAACATCTCCTGCAGCCTTTTATCATGGTACTTAGGTCCATTGCATTGGGTTAGGATATGCTCCTTTACCTTAGCAAAGTTTTTCATTACCCATCTTCTGAAGACGACTTCTGTTAATTCATGTACTTTATACTCCATCCAATTCTGTACCCTACCTGGAGAAGAGTTGTGATTATTTGGAGGACAAGAGGCCTTTTGGGTTTTCAGCACTTTTTTCATTGATTCTTTCTCATCTTCATGAATTTGTCTAGTTTTGATTTTTGAGGCTGCTGACCCTTAGATGAACCTTTCATAGGGACTTTTTTTGTTGATGCTGTTGTTGTTTTCTCTTTGTTTTCTTTTCTTAGTCAAGTCCCTCTTCTGTAGGGTTTGCTGGGGGTTTACTTCAGGCCCTATTCATCTGGTTCTCTCTGGCACCTGGAGATGTCACTTAAGGCTAGAGAACAGCAAAGATCAGCGTCTACTCCTTCTTCTGGGATCTCTGACCTCAAGGGGCACCGACATGATCCTAGTAGAAATGCTCCTGTATAAGGTGTTGAGTGGTCCCTGTTGGGGGGTCTCTTGCAGCTAGGGACCATTGGAACCAGGACCCATTTGATGAAGCTCTTTGGCTGTCCTTGTTGGAGGGGGTGTGCTGCCCTGGGGGAGAAACCCACTCATCGGGGTTGCCTGACTTCCTCAGAGCTTGCAAGAGGAAAGACTAAGTCCGCTGGTCCATGGAGACTATGGCCACACCTTCTCCTAGGAGTTCAGGCCCAGCGAGTTCAGAGTTCTGTTCCTGAGCTATTGCCTGGAGTTGTTGGAGTTCTTACAGGGAGGCCTCATCCAGTGAGAAGGGATGGGTCAGGGTCTGGCCTAAAAGAGGCCGTGTGGCCATGAGGGGCCATAGCCAGTGTGCTGTGCTGTGGGGAATATCTCTTGGGACCAAGCTATCCATTCACCCCAGCTCCAGCAGAGGAAAAGTGCATCCTCAAGGTATAGTGATGGTGGCTGCCCTTTCCCTGGGAGCTTAGCATCTTGGTAAGCTAATATTCACAGTGATGGCTGCTGCCCCTCCCCCAGGGAGCTCAGAAGACTTAGCAGGCAGCAGCAGTGGTGATGGCTGCCCCGCTTTCAGGGATCTCTGTTGTCTTAGCAGTTCCCAGCTGAGTGGCTATTGAGAATCTGCAAGGCTCCGTGATTGGGACCCAAGGCCCCAGTGGCATGGGCTCACGAGTGAAATCTTTCGATCCATGGGTTGCACAGTTCCAAAGAAAAAGCATGGTTTCCCTGGCTGGGTAGCAAGCTTACTCACCACCTCCCTTGGCTAGGGGTAGAGGCTCCCTTGCCCCGTGTAGCTCTCAGTGGGCTGACACACCACCCTGCTCTTCCCTCCTCTCCATGGGTCACACCAACTACCTAGTCAGTCCTGATGACAGAACCTGCCTACCTCGGTTGCTGGTGCAGGATTCACGCAATTTTGGGTCTTCTCGGTGGGTGTTTCCAACACTGGTGCTTCTAGTTGGTCATCTTGGCCCCACCCTGTATTAGTGCTTTTCAATGTGCTTAAATGCAACTTTAAGAATTGTTGTTCAAGTGGATTTATAATGCCCTAGGTTTTACACAGTTTTACTTTTAGAAATTATTTTAGGTGAGACTGGAAAAGAGCTCTTTTTTCTTAATTTTCATACATGCCACACGTTGGATGAAAAGGATAAGAAGGGAGGAGTTATAATAAGTCAGGCTTTTTAAAAAAAATTTTTTTTGCTGTTTTTAACTGGTCGTCTTGGCTGCCCTAAAATTAATTTTGGGGGAATCCAATTAGCCTGATGTTTTCTCCTAAATTCTTTTTAATTCTTATGAACTTTATCTGAAGAATGGCTGATTCTCTAATGGAGAAACATAAACTTTCTTTCAGTCTGGACCAGGGCAAGGGAGAAACTAAACATCCACAAATCTCTCTAGAGTCACTGACTTATTCATCCTGTAAACTCAAAATATGTCTCTGGCAGAGTCTAGTGCAAGAGCTCTGACCTTCTTTAAAGATGATATATGTAACTGTGTAAGTAATTGTGTCCCATGGAGTACATATTAAAGGACATGTTATGAGTCTTTTGAAACAAGATCAGAAAAAATAGAAGCAGTAGGTTCTAGTCAGCTAAGGAGGTAGAGTAGGAAAACTGTATAAGAAGTGAAAATGCCAAGATGTATATCCTAGATGTTTACTAAATAAGAAGCAAATTATTGTGTATTAAGTAGGGAGAAAATGGTCTTGGTCTAGCAAAAAGAGGACTGGAATTAGTGCATTAAAATAACAGAAGTATTTAAAAATTTTTTTATGTGAGATTAGAATGAGAGAACAATCAGAGGGTTTTAGTGTGTTTTGTTTCTTTCATCTTATAGATGTGTCATCTGAGTGACCGAAAGGGTGACTTGTTCTTCAACTCACAAATATTTAGTGGCACAGGAGGAACTAGGTTTCAAAGAATCTTATCTCTTCTAGTCTAGATTCTAGGAGAAGTAGATTTTTGGGGAAGAGTTTAGTTTGCAGAATGTTTATTAAGGAAGGCTATTGGGATCAACACCTGGGAAAGGGAAGGGAAGAAAGCAAGAGCGAGTAGAGAGAAAAGTCAAGCCTAGTGACAGTCACAGCTGACTCCACTGGGAGCTTTAGGTGTTAGAATGGTCTTTGGCATTGTCTTAATTTGGGCTGAGATGCTGGTCCTTTATTCCTTTACAGGGACCAGTCTTTGTGTGTGGGCTACTGTGAGAAAGGGCATGACCTTGGTTGAGGGGCCGTGCAGCTCAGGCAATCCCTAAGGAGACTGACAGCTGAAGACTTTCTGTTATCAGCATCCCCAGAAGCTAGTGCAGCAACTCCTCAGAAGGAGAAACTGGAGGCACACTACAGCATCCACCACAGTACTTGCTCATCCAAACTTCTTTTGCACTTTAAATGATGGAAGCATTCTCCTATAAATATTGGTAATTGGTTTTCCAAACTCTGGTAGGTAAATGTAGTTGAGAGTTGTTTGTGCTCATGAAAAAATCTCAGAGTAATTCTTCTTAGAAACGCAAAATTTACTTTTTCAAACTTTTTTTTGTTTGTTTGTTTTTTTGTTTTTTTGAGTCGGAGTTTTGCTCTTGTTACCCAGGCTGGAGTGCAATGGCGCGATCTTGGCTCAATGCAACCTCCGCCTCCTGTGCTCTATTACCAGGCTGGAGTGCAGTGGCAATGACCCTGGCTCACTGCAACTTCTGTTCTCTGGTTTCAAGCAATTCTCCTGCCTCAGCCTCCCAAGTAGCTGGGACTACAGGCACACACAACTGCACCTGGCTAATTTTTTGTATTTTAGTAGAGACGGGGTTTCACTATGTTAGCCAGGATAGACCTCGTGATCTGCCCGCCTCAGCCTCCCAAAGTGCTGGGATTACAGGCGTAAGCCACCACATCCAGCCTTAAACTTTTTTTAACAGGAAAAATTAGCTCCAAATTTTGTGAAGTTGTGATAAATATTTATCTCCACTTGAAACATAACAACAAAAGTGAGCTATTCTACTGCTACTCATCTCATGCACCTGTGTAGTATATCAGAAAAGCAGAGGGTTAGTTTCTTATTGCTGATTAACAAAAACTTAATTCCTTAAAAATAATAAAAAATTATTATCTTATGGTCCTAGAAGTTAGAAACTGAAAATGAGTCTCAATGGGTTAAAATCAAGCCAACATAGCATCTTCAAATGTCTATCTTCTCTCCTGTCTCTCTTTCTCTATCTGCCTTTCACTGTGATGTTGCCTTATTTTTTTCTTTGATGTTAAACTTTCTGCCTCTTCTAAGGTGCTATGTGATTACATTGGGCCCCACCTGGAAAGCCAGGATAATCCCCTGACTCAAAATCCTTATCTCAACCATGTGTGTAAAGTCTGCTTTGCCATGTAAGATAACATATTCACAGGTTTTGTGGATATGGACAAATATGTATATGTATATACATATGTATAGAAAGTATAAATATGTATATATGTGATATGTGACACATATGACACATATCACATATATACATATTTATACTTAATATACATATATACATATATATATGTACACATACATATATATATGTATATATATATATGGGAGGGAATTCTGTCTACAACAAAGGATAAAACTAATTTTAGCATGAGTTACATTTGTGGCAAATCTTTGATGTAGAAATGTAGATCATGCCATGTAAGAATACTTGCCTAAGTATTTTTATAATCTTTAAAACAACTATTAGTTTATACTGTATGGGAGATCAAATAAGAAACTATGTCTAGGTAGCCCATTAAACATTGGTGGTAGAACACTGGGTTAGGAACCAAGATACTTTCATTCAAATCTTATCTCTGCCACTAACTATTCTGAAAACTCACAGTTCTCAGTATTTTTATCTAAAAATACGGTTGTCTGTCCGAGATATAAAATATACAAATATTTTTTATTTTAACATTAAATGGGATATTTGTCCCAATGGTAGATATATGTCATGTGTATAAAAAAACTCATTGAGAAATCTCAAATATTAATTTTTACTTATTGTTTGGATTTTGCTATGTCCTGCAACCAAATTTTTTCATCAGAAAGGTGAAGTTCTGTCTGTAGTTTTAATTCTTGGTTTTTGTTTCCATTACTCCTTTTTTAGCTCACAATGAAGTAGAGGATTTACAGAGCAGTGAAATGTTTAAAAAGTAGCAATAGAAAATAGAAGTACACAGGAGAATGATCTTTGGACTGGATAGCTAGCTCTTCAACAACCTGAACCTCTTCAACTCATCAAATAGGAAGATGATAAAGAGAATATCTTACATTATTTCATTTATTTCAAAAATGTAAGCAAAAAAATTGTACTACATTGTTATTTTGCTGGAGGGAAATTGCAAAGCACCCTTATTATTGATGGAAAATAAAAATGACCCCAAGGTCTACATAACAGAAAAATTTTGTGAAAATAAATATTGCAACATTTAGAGCCGATTTCTAACTCAGGAGTTTGGTAAGGTGATTTAGAGAGTTGATGCAATGGTAATACTGGTTACACACTATTCATAGAGAAAATGGCACTATAGAAAATAGAAAACCATCAGTATTAGAAGATTTGCTGTTAGACTTGGTAGGAAGACTTAGAGAGATATTGTGAATCATGATATGTAAATCAAGATATAAAAGTGAGTTTTTAGGATAAGAAGTATAATACTAAACTCAAGCAAAATTAGCCATCAAATAAATTTGAACAGGAATGTTTCACCAATATCTATAAGAATATTTATTACAATATTATATAATCAGAAATGTGTAACATAGACACAAATGTGTTTAATTATTATGCAGAAATATCATTCTAGGTTGAGTTATCTGGAAAGCAGATACTGTGATGGAATATGGTGTGCAAGACATTTATTAGGAAATATTCTTGAAATTAATACTTGTGAAAGGGAAGGAAGGGAAGCAGGATGGGATGAAAGGAGTAGTTAACATGTAATGAAAGCCTGACAGCCTCTGTAGCTAATACAGCCAGGCAGAGTTAGCCCATCTTAGAGGGAATGGCCAAGTCTTTTTCCCTTCCCTTCCTTCCTCATTGAACATAGGCCACCCTAGGGAATGTGCTACTCTCTGCACTGTGGCAATTCTTGTAAGTACTGCCAGTGGAAGGCCATCTGCCTTCCCAATGCTTTTCTAGTAGCTGTGATCTACTACTTCTTTTTAGTGGAATCTGGACAGCAGATCTCCATGTTTACCGTGCATAGTACATTATGGGTTTAAATGGCAACAAATAATGTCAGCTACACTTACATCATCTTCAGCTAATTAACTTCCACGCACTTCAGTTTTCTTATTAAAAAATGGTCACTTATACATAGGATTGTGGAAAATTAATACATGTAAAAATGTTTACAATATTCCCCGTAATGTAGTGCCCACTGTGTGAATGTTGGGCATTATGAAGTACCAGTATAGCTCCATGTATTCAGAGAGAGTAAAATCTTCATAGCTGCTATGACAATAATGATAATTGTTCTATAGATTTGGGTTTTCTGCCAACTGGAACATTTTCAAGAAAAATATTTCATTTGTTATTAACATAAAAACCTTAAAAAAGCTTAAGAAAAACTTAAAACTACAAGTTTTATTTGTCAACAGCCCTTGAAAAATCCACTGGTTTTCATTCTATTTTTAATATGTTTCTCTAGTATAACATACTAACTTTCAGAAATTTATTTTGTCTTGATCAAAACCCTTTGGAAATTAAATGCAGCCTTTAAAATGTAATTTTAAAGTTACAATATATAAACCTAGAAAACTTGAGAAACACAAAGTGAATTCAATCTAATCTAGAAATATAAATTCAATATTAAGACCTAAAATGTACTAATTATGTGTGCTTGCTCATAATTTGGCAAACCGTTTGTTTTGTTTCAAAATAACTATGGAAGTTAAAGAATGTATATGATTTTCTTTTCCTCAAACTAATTTATATGTAATATTTGTTTTCTGATGAACTGACTTAAAAGTTCATATTTCAGGGCTTCTTTGTCAGTAGGAAACTTGGCAAGAGCTCCGTAGATAAAACATTCACTAGTGGTGAAGCCTGCAGCAACTGGGCCAACTCCCTTGCTGCACTTTACTTTTCGCTAAATGCTTTCCTTTAAGAGAAAAAAAAAGGAAAGGAAAATTTTGGATGAAACAATTTTATGAATAACCTTTCTCCTCACCAAACTCTCCAGACACCCAACAAACTACTTCTCTATGGGAATAGATATTAAATCAATATAACTTTTGTATGTACTTGTGGAATAAAATCAAGTTATATTTCTTTATTGAGTATTTTTGCTAAGAAAACCATCTAACTTCAATATTTGAGAGAACCACTGCTTTTTAGTTTGCTTCTCGTAAGGAAAAGTAAAACATTCTTGTGGCACAAATCTAAGCTACAAAGAGAGTTATGGATTTTTCATATGTACATTTTATAGAAACATAAATAGGCTTATGTAACTGGTTTTTTCAGTGTCCTAATAACTTTCAGGCCAGTGGGATATAATAATAAAAGACTAAAATTAGTGGTGGGCCACAGGAAAGATACCACCAATTGTTTCCACCAATTTTCCCCAAGAAGACCTTCTATGATGACATAAAATTGAATAGGTATGGACATTTTCTGTTTCCCAAATCATTGAGTGAATAAATCCAATGCTAAGATGACTGAGTAGAATTCATTGTTCATAATATGTAGATTCCAGTGTTGGGTATACACAAGAGATTGCAAAACTATTCTCTCTAACTGAGCAATGAGAACAACTGATATGAATAGATACTAGTGCTCACAAATACCTCCCTATTCTTTAAAAGAAAAATGGAGTTGTGAACTAGAGATGAGACTTAAACTAAATTATAACCTAAATAAAGAATTTCAAAAGAGTGTCAAATATCTGAAATTATCAAGTAAGACTGAGTTAGGGATAATACATTAACCTACTATAAAGGAAAAGTTAAAATATTCTCTTAGGCTATGTAATATTCAATAGTACTATTTTCAGATTGGTACTGATAGTTTTAATAAGTTGACTAGAAACTAGAATGACTTTATTAAGTTGCCTAGCAACTAGAATAATTTATCTGAAGAGATGGTAGACTTAATACTCAAAAATAAGAAATGATATCAATTTTACACTATTTTCCCAGTCTCTCTCAAATCAGGAATTCCCAGTTTGGTCTCTGGAACAGCAGCAGTATTGTTACATGGGAAGTTGTTAAAAATTCAAATTCTCAAGCCCCACTGCAGACCTACCAAATCAAAATGTCTGTATTAAGGCCCATCATCAATCTTCTCCAGATGATAACCACTGTTTTAGAAAAAATTATGTGCCTTTAAACAAGAAATGTTATTTTGTTAAATAATACACAGATCTCAACTTTCATATCTTTTGATTTTAAATCACATATAGTTTAGATATTAGCAGACTCATCTCCAACTGGTTTCAATATATGGTGATAGTAATGGTTCATTTCTCAGGATCATCTCGTCTTTTGTATTTAAGTGTGGAATTTATAGTGTGTCAGCTAAGGGAACTGTGTGCTTGCCTTGTTTTTATTTCATTATTTTGTTTGTTCAATTATTGATTATGACTTTGTTTTATATCTTATTTGCTTTGTTATACAAAGAGTGTAACAGAAAATATATCAAAGTGCCAATCCTACTTATTAAAATAGAATTCTTACAGAGAATGGAAACATTCTTATTTCCCCTTATAGTTTTGAATATTCATTGTTCATGTGGGTATAAATAACATTCAATAAAAAATCTTCATGCTACAAGATTTATGAAGTTTCTTCTGGAGCCAGAGAGGCAAATATAGAATGTTAGTTCTACTATACTCTATGCTATGCATACTTTCTGCTGATTACATTATTTGACCAAGTATTTTTATTTATCATAATCTTTCTATGTTTTATTATATATATCTAAGAGATAAAGAGCCAAAGAAAAATCTAAGAGATAAGAGGAATTTTATTAATAAGATTTTATTTCTCCTATTTAATATATTTAAAAATGAATAAGGTATAAGCAAGGGATCCAGTTTCAGCTAGCCATATGCAGAAATCTGCAACTGGATCCTTTCCTTAAACCTTATACAAAAATTAACTCCAGATGAATTAAAGATTTAAAATAAGACCTAACACCATAAAAACCCTAGAAGAAAACCTACGCAATACCATTCAGGACATAGGCATGGGTACGGATTTCATGAAGAAAACACCAAAAGCAATGGCAACAAAAGCTAAAATAGAAAAATGTGATCTAATTAAACTCAAGAGCTCTGCACAGCAAAAGAAACTATCATTAGAGTGAACCTGCAACCAACAGAATGGAAGAAAATTTTGCAATCTATCCATCTGACAAAGGGCCAAGATACAAATAATTTAAACACATTTACCAGAAAAAAAAACAAACCACCACATCAAAAAGTGGGCAAAGGATAGGAACAGACACTTTACAAAAGAAGACATTTATGCAGCCAACAAACATATGAAAAAAAAAAAAGAAGCTCATTATGACTGGTCATTAGAGAAACGCAAATCAAAACCACATTGAGATACCATGTCACACCAGTTAGAATGGTGATCATTAAAAAATCAGGAGAAAACAAATGCTGGACAGGATGTAGAGAAATAGGAATGCTTTTACACTGTTGGTGGGAATGTAAATTAGTTCAAACATTGTGGAAGATAATGTGGCGATTCCTGAAGAAATTCCATTTGATGCAGCAATCCCATTACTGGGTATATATCCAAAGGATTATAAATCATTCTATTACAAAGACACATGATGAAGATGCCAAAATGCATATATATGTTTACTGTGGCACTGCTCATAATAGCAAAGACTTGGAACCAACCAAAATGCCCATCAATGATAGACTGCATAAAGAAAATGTGGCACATATACACCATGGAATACTAAATAGCCATGAAAAAGGATGAGCTCATGTCCTTTGCAAGGACATGGATAAAGCTGGAAACCATCATTCTGAGCAAACTGACACAAGAACAGAAATCCATACACTGCATGTTCTCACTTATAAGTGGGTGTTGAACAATGAGAACACATGGATACAGGGAGGGGAGCATCACACATTTGGGCCTGTCAGGAGGTGGGGGTTAGGGGAGGGATAGCAAGTATGAGGGAAAGGGGAGAGGTAACATTTGGAGAAATAATATAGAAGACAGGGTGATGGGTGCAGCAAACCGCTATGGCACGTGTATACCTATGTAACAAACCTGCATGTTCTGCACATGTATCCTAGAACTTAAAATATAATTAAAAAAAGAAAAAAATGAATAAATGTTTGTAGAAACTGTAAGGAAAGATTTATAAGGAGAACACATTAGAATTGAATGGACTGCATTTGTCTAGATGGAAAACAAGTGTGTAGAAAAGTAATTGTTAAAAAATAAAAAAGTATTTAGCTCAAACCACATTACTTATGTTTGAAATATTGGTGTTGTATAGTCTTTATTTAGTATGTGAAATTAACATTATATCAATTAAGAAATTTGCTCCAAATCAGTGATTAACAGCCAAGCCAAATTTTTGAAGCATTAATTTATATTCAACTTACCTTTTAGTCAACAATATTTTAAATGTTGAAAGTGAATGGACATAAAGGAAAAAAAAATTTAGAGTTAAACAGCTTGAATCACAGTGTGGTAGACTGATTTAAAAAATGACCACAATTCTACATTCATTTCTATGTTGCAGTGGCTTCAAGGAGTAAAGCTGATATCCTTACTTCTTGAGTTTAGATTTAATTTGGGACTTGCTTTGGTTAACGGAATGCAGTGGGATTTATAGTGTTCCAGTTAAGAGACCTGCGTGATTACCCTGTTTTTATTTAAAACCTTCCTAGCTGCTATGCGAACAAGCCAAGTCTATCCTGCAGAATAATGTGAGTCATGTAGCCCAGTCACTTGCATACCTGCAGTCACCAGTTTGCTATCAACCATACAGACCAGTGAGGTCATTCCTCAACAGCTGGTCCCTTACCTTTCAGTGACTAACTGTAGACGCTGGAGAAAACCCAGCCAAGACTAGCCTAGCCTACCCCAAATGAGCAGTACCCTCTCACTGACCAGCACTCATAATTCACAGGAAAAATACTTTTTATTGCATGGCACTGAGGTATTGTCATTTGTGGCATCAGGATTGCCATATTTAATAAATAAAATGCAGCATGCCCAGGTAAATCTAAATTATTTCTAATAAGATATGTTACATTGACATAAAATTTTAAAAACTATGTTTCATTTACCTGAAATAAATTATAAGTATTTCTTCATAGTTTAAGAAAGAGATATGTAATTTAATAATTTGGCTTTATAAACAGTTCCTCATGATTTGGCTGTATAAACAGCTCCTTGTTTTTGCATAATTTGCTTATCTAATTTCTTGTAGTTGCAGTCTGTGTTCCATTTACATTGTAACACAGCTTCTACAATAGTTAAATCTAACTTATTTTGTTATTTGATTCATTGAGCATTAATGAGAAAATGCAGGCAACATTAGCATTATAAGTTGGTTTACAGAATACATATTGGGGTAAAGTTGACAAGTGTGATAAATTATTTTCCAATTCGATTTGTTGAAGCATATAAAACTATTTTTCAGGTCAATTTGTTTTTTCTTTAGGATTACATTGCAAATTTTGATTAATATCCTTTTAAAAGACAGTCTACTAACAAAAAGAACATTGTTATCTTCAATAATACACATGAGTATTTCACTTGTTTTCAGGGTCTAATAGTATTTACTAACATCAATATATAAGAATTAAATTATTTAATCAAATCTATTCAAAATCAAATGTAATTAAATTTATTCAAAAGACAGTCAAGAAAAGAAATATCTGAACAATTTTACACTTCAAATCAGAGCTTATTTTCCTGTTGGTAAGTGATGTTGCCTCTTTTAAAAATAGCTTCGACACCTAAATTTATACATTTTTCAAAAGTTCTTTCTTTTTTCAATTTTTTATTATGCTTTAAGTTCTTTCTTTACTACATTCAAGAAATTTGTTTAAGCAAAGGAGTACTTCAGTCACACTGTTTTCTCTTTTTTAAATTTGCATAATTGTTTTGCTTAAAAGTTAATCTAGGCTTCACTTACTGGATTTAAAACGTCAACAATACTTTTGGAGGCCTTTTCTTCAGAATAGAAATACGATTATAGAGGTTTTAAAAAAGTGAAGATTCTCTCAACTGCATTTGTTAAAGAGAGTCATCAGAGTTTGATTGCGAGATAATTAAATAATATTTAATGCCAATGTAATCACAAAAATTATTTAATCAGTTTAAACAGAATAAACAGTGAAGTAAGAGAATAATTTTATAACAAGTACTTTAATTTCGATAAAAAATCAAATGATAATTGAGAGCTTTATTAGAATATGGACAAGATAGCCAACATCTTTCACTGAATCATTCATGCTTTGCTTCAGCTTTGCATAAACACTGTCTTTACCTTTAAGCAAACATTCACTAAATGTATACTTGTATCACTTTCACATGGTGGGAGTCCATTTGTTTTCACTAAGTGTTTCTGCAAAATTTTCTATTGTTTCTTAAGTGTCATCTTATAAGCAAGAATTTTTCACAAGAAAAACTGTGTATGAACCAAGGGAATTTTTTAATTTTGCATTGTGATTACTTGCACCCACGGTTATGCTGTAAAAAGGCAAGGAATTTATATTTTTGATGATCTCTGTAATAGTAATTGGAGTAGCACTTCTTTTTCTTTAATTGTGGTAGATTTCGTCTGAGCACTTGAAAATGTTCTTGCAGTGTGGGAATCAGAAAATACTTTCAGTAGTAGTATATTCAGTCATCTGGGCTGAAAGACTGTTGAAAGTATCAAATATGGAAGGCTAATCTTCCAACTTCTTCCAACTTGCCTTCTTTATCTGAATTTATTTTCATAAAAATGTTGTTTATCACTTCGGTACTAGCTGCAGATGTAGCTGGAGTATGCTGGCTTATATCTAGCTTTCCATTAGTTTCAATAGGGAATTAACAAATGCATACTACTCAATGAGCTTCAAGAGTTCTTTTTCTTTCTTTTTTTTAAATTGCATTTTAGGTTTTGGGGTACATGTGAAAAAAATGCAAGATTGTTGCATAGGTACACTCATGGCAGCGTGATTTGCTGCCTTCTTTTTTTTTTAAGTTATATTTTAAGTTCTGGAATACATGTTAGAACGTACAGGTTTGTTACACAGTTAAACACTTGCCATGGCGGTTTGCTGCGCCCAATAACCCATCATCTATATTAGGTATTACTCCTAATGCTGTCCCTTTGCTAGCCCTCAATCCTCCAACAGGTCCTAGTGTGTGATGCTCCCCTTTCTGTTTCTAGGTGTTCTCATTGTTCAACTTCCACTTATGAGAGAGAACTTGTGGTGTTTGTTTTTCTGTTCCTGTGTTAGTTTGCTAAGAATGATGGTTTTCAACTTCATTCATGTCCCCACAAAGGACATGAACTCATCCTTTTTTATGGCTGCATTTTAATAAATGCTATTTTTCAGATAATTTATCACAAAATACACCCTTGCATTTTGGGTACAAATATGCACACGTAAAAATAAGTAATAGCAATCACTACAGGAATTGAAAAGATCTCATTTGATAATTTCGCATCCACAACAGTGTGTTTGTGACTCCTGAATGCAAACTCGTTACTAACTGTAATCTGTGATTGAACCATTAAAGGCTTGCAAGCTTGCAAACTAACAATAAATGAACTTGATGTCTCATGCAAAAAGTTAGTAACTTCCCATTTGCCTCAACAGAGAACCGTACTTGTGAGGTACTACTGCAAATTCAGAACTGTTCTTCTATAAGGCTCTGAAAAGCTTGATATTTGGACACCGGTGGTCTTTCAGAAGTGGACATGGTTTCAATGCTTTCAGCTATGTTAGCGTGGTAGGAGGAGTACGGCTGCTATTGACTGGTTGAGTTTCAGAAACCCGGTCAATGGAGTGCGATGCAAGCTGACTGTGTGTTGTCTAGAATTGCAGTTGAGCTCATTTGTGGAGTATCGCTTTCAACTGCTGTTGGCATTTAGGTGACTTAAGCACCAATTACTGTGGCAGAAAAATTGCTGTCTAATATTTTTGTAATTTTTTTCAACAAAAGCTAAATAAAGGATATTTAGGGTACCTTGTCAAAGTCAGAACAGGACATAGATAAAAATCATTAAATACAGAACATGTTCTGTATATACAAGGCATTTGGCAACCCTAGTGGCAATAGATAACTGACATTCTTTTATGGCACAAGTTTATTCTATTATTATTGTTAGCCCCTGTATTTGCACACATCCGCTGATGAGGACCTTATATGACTTGAGTTATGATTAGTTGATCATGATCTTATTGTGGAACACGTACTCTTCATTACAGTGAGCCTTGATTTCTAAACACTCATCCAAATTTTAATCCTTTTAGCCACACAGACCAGTCTAATCTTTCTACAACAAATTTTCACAAATATTTCCTTCTATATATCATGTTCATTTATGAGTTTGTCTTATTAAAGTGAAATATACAGATCTAAACTCTATTTCTTTGTCTTACCAAGCTAATCAGTCTGTCAAAAAATGAAGTCAGTTTAAAGTGATTTATTTTTGTAAAGTTGTGCTGGCCATAATGAATATTTCAATTTTTACAAACTGTTTTATTTATAATTTCAACTAGCATATTACCAAAAATTGTAGGCCCTTAGTTTTGAAAATAATTACTTCATTTTCTCATTGTCATTGGTAGTTCCTTTCTACCATTCCTCAAATATAATGAAATAAGTGTAGAAATTCAAATTTTCAGATTTCCATAGAATCCATACATGTAATTTTCTGGGCCATGAGCCCCAAGCTCTTACAATTTCTTACAATTCCTTCCTTCCTTCCTTCCTTCTTTCCTTCCTTCCTTCCTTCCTTCCTTCCTTCTTTCCTTCCTTCTTTCCTCCCTCCTTCCTTCCTTCCTTTCTTCCTTCTTTCCTTCCCTCCCTCCCTCCTCTCCCCTCCTCTCTCCTTCCCTTCCCTCCCTTCCCTTTTCTTTCCAACATTTTAATATATTTTGTATTTCAATTCTCTCTGATCAACTTCTGTATGCTTTTTAATCAGGTATGAAAATCTGGGATTAATTCTTAAAAGTGTCTTGTTATGCAAGAAGTTATGCTGTCATAGATAGAAAATGTCTATGAATCACATCCAATCAATTTTTCCTTCAATATACCTTTAGCGCTCTTATGATGAAAAGAGAATTCTCATAGAGGCATTCAATTTATAATCTTTATAAAAGTATATATGAATCTAAGTTTTTTCAGAATGTTTAAATTAAAATATTAAGTTTATTGACATGATATTTGTAATGGAAGCCAAAAATCACAATATTTTCACTTCCGTATGTTAGTTTTAAGGGAGATCTTATTCATGCTGCAACATGCTGCACCTTAACCTTGAAATAAAATTCAAATGAAATATTGAAAAGCGAATGATACACATATTTGCTTGCTGGTCAAAAGAATCATTAGGTTTGGTGCATTACATTTTACTTTTTATATGTAACATGTTATTTTAATATATTTTTCATTTACATGGTAGTATTTAAACATTTATGCTGATAAGTTAACAACTGGTTTTAGTTACAGACTATATATATTTCAGCATTCCTCACTGATTTTCAATGTCTACATAGTAAATAGAATTGTTACAGCTGTTTTAAACGTAAAATGGTAACTTGGCAAAAGATTGTTTAATGACAAATTGAACTTCTAGGGATACAAACTTGAACTAATTGCTGATAACAGATTTGAGACATAAAGTTTGTTTTAAGTATATATATAATTTATATGCATAAAGAAATGTAGTTAAGATTTTAAACTGCTAATCTACGACATTCCCAAATGTTTACTATGTTTTTATTATCTTACAACTTCCATATCTTAGGTGTTTAGGCATAACTTAACTGAGTCCTTTCCTCAAGATCTTACAAAGCTGCAATCAAATTCAAGATATTATGAAACCTCAGACTTAAATCTTTTACATCATGTAATATTTATTATTAAACTTGTTGTATTAGAGATAAATATTAAAGACATCTCTCTGCAAGCTTTGTTTTCTACAATTGCAATTTGTTAAAGTTTCAAAACCTGATGCCTTTGGTGCTAATTTATTATATGTACTAAATATTTTCAATTTATTTATTTATTTTCAGACAGGATTTCACTGCTGTCACCCAGGTTGGAGTGCAGTGGTGTGATGTTGGCTCACTTTAACCTCTGCCTCCCAGGCTCAAGCAATTTTCCTGCCTCAGCCTCATGAGTAATTGGTACTACAGGTGCGCACTACCACATCCAGCTAATTTTTGTATTTTTTGGTAGTGATAGAGTTTCACCATGTTATCCAGGCTGCTCTCGAACTTCTGACTTCAAGTGATCCAATCACCTTGGCATCCCAAGATGCTAGGATTACAGTTGTGAGCCATCACGCCTGAATTTTCAATTCCTTTTTTAACAAAATGCTATCATAATGTAGATAAATCTTTCACAAAACACTTGATAGCTTGTTGCAGACTAACATTGATTTACAAAGTAGTTCACAAAGGCTCCAACATCTCTAAAATCATATCAAAAATGACCGTTGAAGAGTAAATGTTATATTTGTTATATTACCATGCTGGATTAACATCAGTTTGTGTTGAAAAATTGTGGGTCAATGATATATTTCCTAGCATATAAAATTGTAAAGCTTTATCTTCAATTGTGATTAACAGAGTATTTCTCACAGTTTGGCCATATTCCTGAATTATTTATGTTTCCCAGCCAATTCCAAGAACATTTTTTCTTCATAGGTTCTTTAGTAAGAACACGGCTCTTACCATACTGCTGTGCTCCATTGAAAATTTTATTTTTGTTACTACATTAAAAATAAATAATTTCATCTTCCATATTGAACTTTTAACTGAATTTACAGTACCATTCACAATAAAGTCAGATTTTTTAACTTATTGAATAAAATTTCTATAACTTTAGCTTGATGTTATGAATCCTGTGAAGAACAAAGTTAAGGCTTCATTTTCATTAGCTGAACTGCTTTTCTATTTGAAACTTCTGAGATTAAAGTAATAAATAGATGTCATCTTTTACAGAGCTCTTCTTGAAGTGGACATATTAACAGCCCTTTCACTACTTACATATGAAAACAAACACTCTTGAAATGTAATTTGACAGCAGTTATTTAGAATAGTCATTTATCGAAATGAAAATTCAGGCTTTATAGATAGATATGTTTCACCTCTCTACTTATATGTGTTCAGGTATTGTCTCTGTACATAGCCTTCTTAAAATGGTTGTGCTTCAGTAGATATGTGTCTTGTGATTTTCATGTGGTCATTACAACTTTCATGGTAGATGGTAAATATGGAAAATCATTTTTTCAAATTATAAAATCTTTTCTAGTTTCCATGAGAAGCAGATATTCAGAACTTATTTTTTATTTGTTTTATTTTTCATTATACTTTAAGTTCTGGGGTACATGTGCAGATCATGCAAGATTGTTACATAGGTATACACATGCCATGGTGGTTTGCTGCATCGATACCCCCATCATCTACATTAGGTATTTCTTCTAATGTTATCCCTCCCCAATATCTGCACCCCAGCTATCCCTCCTCTAGCTATTCCACTCCCCAACAGGCCCCAGTGTGTGATGTTCTTCTCCCTGTGTCCATGTGGCCTCATTGTTCAACACCTGCTTATGAGTGAGAACATGTGGTGTTTGGTTTTCTGTTCTTGTGTCAGTTTGCTGAGAATGATAGTTTCTAATTTCATTCATGTCTCTAAAAAGGACATGAATGCATCCTTTTTTATGGCTACATGGTATTCCATGCTGTATATATGCCACATTTTCTTTATCCAGTCTATCATTGATAAGCATTTGGGTTGGTTCCAATTCTTTGCTATTGTAAACAGTGTCTCAATGAACATACGTGTGCATGTGTCTTTATAACAGAATGATATATAATCCTCTGGGCATATACCCAGTAATGGGATTGCTGGGTCAAATGAAATTTCTATTTATAGATCCTTGAGGAATTGCCACCCTGTCTTCCACAATGGTTGAACTAATTTACACTCCCACCAACAGTGTAAAAGCATTCCTATTCTCCACATCCTCTCCAGCATCTGTTGTCTCCAGATTTTTTAATGATTGCCATTCTAACTGACCTGAGATGGTATCTCAATGTGGTTTTGATTTCCATTTCTCTAATGATCAGTGATGATGAGCATTTACTCATATGTTTGTTAGTCCCATATTTGTCTTCTTTTGAAAAGTGTCTGTTCATATCCTTTGCCCACCATGGGTTTGTTTTTTTCTTGTAAATTTGTTTAAGTTATTTGTAGATTCTGGATATTAGCCCTTTGTCAGATGGACAGATTGCAAAATTTTTTTCCCATTCTGTTGGTTGCTGCTTCACTCTAATGATAATTTCTTTTGCTGTGCAGAAGCTCTTAAGTTTAATTAGATCCCATTTGTCTATTTTGGCTTTTGTTGCCAACGCTTTTGGTGTTTTAGTCATAAAGTCCTGCCTATGCCTATGTCCTGAATGGTTTTGCCTAGGTTTTCTTCTTGGGGTTTTATGGTGTTAGGTCTTACTTTTAAATCTTTAATCCATCTGGAGTTAATTTTTGTGTAAGATGTCAGGAAGGGGTCCAGTTTCAGCTTTCTGCACATGGCTAGCCAGTTTTCCCAACACCATTCATTAAACAGGGAATCATTTTTCATTTCTTGTTTTTGTCAGGTTTGTCAAGGATCAGATGGTTGTATATGTGTGACGTTACTTCTGAGGACTCTTCTCTCTTCCATCAGTCTATATTTCTGTTTTGGTACCAGTACCATGCTGTTTTGATTACTGTAGCCTTGTAGCATAGTTTGAATCAGGTGGCATGATGCTTCCAGCTTTGTTTTTTTGTGCTTAAGATTGACTTGGTTATACAGGCTCTTTTTTGGTTCCATAAGAAGTTTAAGGTGTTTTTTTCCAGTTCTGTGAAGAAGGTAAATGGTAGCTTGATGGGAACAGCATTGAATCTATAAACTTCTTTGGGCAGTATGGCCATTTTCATGATACTGATTGTTCCTAATCATGAGCATGAAATGTTTTCCAAATGTTTGTGTTCTCTCTTATTTCCTTGAGCAGTGGTTTGTAGTTCTCCTTGAAGAGGTCCTTTATGTCCCTTGTTAGTTGTATACCTAGGTATTTTATTCTCTTTGTAGCAGTTGTTAATGGTAGTTTGCTCATGATTTGGCTCTCTGTTTGTCTGTTATTAGTATACAGGAATGCTTGTGATTTTTGCACACTGATTTTGCAACCTGAGACTGCTGAAGTTGCTTATCAGCTTAAGGGGATTTTGGCCTGAGAGGATGGGGTGTTCTAAATATACAATCATGTCGTCTGCAAATAGAGACAATTTGATTTCCTCTTTTCCTAATTGAATACCCTTTATTTCTTTTTCTTGCCTGATTGCCCTCGCCAGAACCTCCTATTCAATACTATATTGAATAGGAGTGGTGAGAGCAGGCACCCTTGTCTTATGCCAGTTTTCAAAGGGAATGCTTCAAGTTTTTGCCCATTCAGTATGATATTGGCTGTGGGTTTGTTGTAAATAGCTTTTATTATTTTGAGATAAGTTTCATCAATACCTAGCTTATCGAGAGTTTTTAGCATAAAGGGCTGTTGAATTTTCTCAAAGGCTTTCTCTGCATCTGAGATAATCATACAAATTTTGTCTTTGGTTCTGTTTATGGGATAGATTGCATTTATAGATTTGCTTATGTTGAATCAGCCTTGCATCCCAGGGATGATGCGACTTGATCATGATGGATAAGTTTTTTGATATGCTGTTGGATTCAGTTTGCCAGTATTTTATTGAAGATTTTCACATCAATGTTCATCATAGATATTGGCCTAATATTTTCTGTTTCTGTGTGTCTCTGCCCGGTTTTGGAATCAGGATGATGTTGGTCTCATAAAATGAGTTTGGGAGGATTTCCTCTTTTTGTATTGTTTGGAATAGTTTCAGAAGGAATGGTACCAGCTCTTTGAACATCTGGTAGAATTTGGCTGTAAACTCGTCTAGTCCTGGACTCTTTTGGTTGGTAGACTATTAATTGCTGACTCAATTTCAGACCTTGTTATTGGTCTATACAAGGATTCAACTTCTTCCTGGTTTAGTCTTGGGAGGGTGTAAGTGTCCAGGAATTTATCCATTTCTTCTAGATTTACTGGTTTCTGTGCATAGATGTGTTTGTAGTAATCTCTGATGGTAGTTTGTATTTCTGTGGAATCAGTGGTGATATCCCCTTTATCATTTTTTATTGCATCTATTTGGTTCTTCTCTCTTTTCTTCTTTATTACTCTAGCTAGTGGTCTATCTATTTTGTTGATATTTTTAAAAAACCAGCTCTAGGATTTATTGATTTTTTTGAAGATTTTTTTTTGTGTCTCTACCTTCTTCAGTTCCACTCTGATCTTAGTTATATCTTGTCTTCTGCTAGCTTTTGAATTTGTTAGATCTTGCTCTTCTAGTTCTTTTAATTGTGACTTTACAGTGTCAATTTTAGATCTTTACTCATTTATCATGTGGGCATTTAGTACTATAAATTTATTTTTTAATGTACATTTCTATTTTTCTAAGAAATTATCATTGAAATATTTTACTGCAAAATAGAAAGTATTAACAGAAATTAAAAACCAAAAAAACAGTTGTAGATTTACACTGAAAAATAATTTTTTTTTTAAAAAAAGGCAACACAATATCCAGAGGGTTTACTATTAATATGCTTAATAACAGGACTGCTTAGCCTTCATCTCCTCATGCAATTCATGTATACCTGAATTAAGTATTTCCCTCTGACCAAGAAGATTAGTGTCCTGACAGCTTCAAGCATCTCATAACACTAGGCACAGGTCATGGGACAACTTGCTGTTTAACTAAGGGACCATCAGGGCAACAGGATAGATTTCTTCTCCCACCATCACCACCCAATACCAGAGGGAGTTAGGTCTCCCTAGCTGCTTATCTCAAATCATATTTTATCAGCTGGCACCCTGCATGCTGTACTTGAAAGGGCATAAGTAGATATGTTGCATCTGGAAATGATTAAGTAAAGAAAGAGATTTGTTGTTTGTTTTTCTGCACTTTTAACCATGTGTTAAAGTGAGAACTCCATCCTCAGAACAAATGTTTCACATACTCAAGAAGAGATTGTAGCAGAAGCTGGAAGTACAATGTGGAGGTTGACCTAACTCACCTTGGCTCATTTTAATATAATTATTAAGCAAAATTCTTGGTTAAAAATGATAAATTCAGGAAATTCTGAACAGTAGAGGACACCAACATAGCGTAAACTAGATCTGAACCAGAAAACTGGGACATGTGTTCTCAATGACCTAGATAATGTGATGACATGGGGAAACAGACATTTGAACTAGTGAGACGGAAAGAAGAAAAATAAATTAACTAAGTAATAATTCAAAATCATTAGATTCAAAATTTTTTATAATTATTAATTCATTTCTTTGTAAGAGAAAATTCTTACTCTCTGCTGCCAAGAATTTCATAGGTGGTACAATTTGGAGACTAAATACATTTTTTCTCCAGTATCTGTAAAAGACACATATTCTAATTTGATTCATCTAACAAAATGATGAATAATATGTTTGGTAATAATTTCTTTTCTTTAGGAAGGCAGTATATATAAGTAATAACCAGAACCATTTTGATGCCAAATCATTTAGGTTTATAAACCAGTTAAATCACTTACTAGCAAAATGACTTTAGTCAAGTAATTTACCTTTCTGTGGTTCTGATTTTTTACTTCCAAAATGGGGATATTAAAAATACCAACCTAACTGATTATTATGAGGAATAAATTAGCTAATAAGAAACTGTTAGGACAGTGCCTGGCACATGGAAATGTAAGTTAAGTATACATTCTTATTACTATTTCAATCAACTGTCCAAGAAACTTGGAAAGTAATATATACCATGTATTTCACATTATATATATTAGTTGTGTTTGATTAGATATGAAACCTTGGTCTTTACACTATATTACTTTAAAATTTTTATGGCAAGCCCAAAACTAATTAAAACAGGTTTAAAACAAGCTAATTTACATTTTCTGAAGACAAAGTGCTTACAAAGATGCAACCTTTATAAATTATGCTGTGGGATAGTTTTTGTTATCCCACAGCATCATTTATATAAGTGATAGTAGAAATATCACTTCTGCCACATGCAGTTCAGATGGAGAGGTAAAAAAAAAAAAAAATTTTATTTTGCTGGCAGTTATTTGTAAAATGTTAAAAGGAAATGAGTTTGAATGCTGGGAAACATTGGATAAATTCTAAAAAACTAAATTTAATTGTTTTCTTCTTAACTAATGGTGCTAAAAATCATCTTGTAATATTTCAATGATGATTATAAAGCAATAAAACATGTAAGCAGCTTTATGATGTTCATGGGTCTTATACTCATGAATATGGTTCTGTAAGGATGTGATCCCAGGAATCTGACTTCTTGACCTGGTCTTTAAATATCTGTCTGGGGAATCTGAGGTTTGATGGGCTCTCAACAGCTCAATGAACAGGATGAAGGGAATAAGGAAACTTACTTATCTAGGGAGGTTTTGAATTTGTAGGAAGTCTCCTTTCCAAGGTTTTAATGTTTTAAATCATGGGAAAAAATTTAACCTTATATGATGCATGTTTTTTATAGATTTTACTTTAGCTTAGTGTAATTTTAGTTAGACAGCTATAGCCCCACAACTTAAAAAGTAGGGTCACATGTCAGACTTCTTGGGTTTGAATTCTGGCTCTCTTACTTACTAGCCATGTGTTGGTAGTAACTTGGCTCACTTCTCTGTGCTCAAATAGTCTCATCTGTAAAATAGGAATCATAAGACCCTTCTCATGAATTAGACTGCTTGCACTTAAATATTTAGAATGGCACTTGAAAAATGCTCAGCAGATGTTAGTAACAGTCCTCATTATCATCATTGAAACCAGTGGTTCTCATCTAGGAATGATCTTGCCTTCCAGGGGATATCTGGCAATGTCCAAAGATATTTTTGCTTGCCATATCTCAGACGCTACTGGGATCTAGTGAGTAAAGGCCAGGAAGGCAGCTAAAACCCCTACCATGCACAGGACATCACCCACAATAAAGAATGATCAAGCCCAAAATGTCAATAGTGTTGAGGTTGAAAAACACCAATTTAAGCTATTCTCTTGTTGAAGATGAAGCATAAAGACCAACAAACATTCTCAAAATGTTGCCCATAACCTTCATTAATCCTAACTTAGTCAATCCATATATTTTAAGCTTTTGTTAAGAAACTATGAATTACCAAGAATCAGATATATTCATGAACTTATAACTATGCAATAGAGAAAAGTTTCTGAGAGAATAATATAAGAATTAAGGTAATAAATGGTAGTAAATAAATTAAAAGAGAAAATGGCAAAATGAAAGACAATAGAGGAGTGTCTTCCTAATGGGGGCAGAAATTAAGTGGGAAGAAGGGAATCTGAGGAATATTGCTTTAGGCCTATTGTTCTATCTCTCCCTGACCTTCTTCCCTCTCAGGTCTTTAGCATTGGCTTATAATTTTTTGAGTAATTTCAAGCTGTAAGTGAATGAGCAAAAAGTTTTCCAAATATAATCTGAAATTTATAAAAATTAGTATTTTATTACAGAATACCTATAGATTACTGCCTTGAAAAGTAATGACTCCATATTGGTGCATTTTCATGTGTAAATTTAGTGGCGATTTGAGATTAGTGAAATATAGGACATTGAATAATACCAGTTGATAAAACACTGTTATAAGTTTCTGCCCTTATAATATTCAACTAAAATGTTCTTGGAGTGATGGCATTCTAGTAAGAAAACGATTCCATTATCCAATCATTTTAATGAATTCTTTAGAGAATTGTACTTCCATGGGAACTTTGGGAAAGTTTTGGCAAGAAAATTATTGATCTAGTTCAACTTTCTTTCCCTTTAGTTCCTCAGTTAACTGCTCTATTTCTTCTTAAAAAAAAAAAAAAAAAAAAAAAAAAAAAAAAAAAAAAAAAAAAAAAACTTCTTTAAGTAGCAGAGTAAAACTTAATTAGTTTGGGAAAACAAAACCAAACCACAAGATATGTGGGAAAATGTATTAATGAGTATGCCAGGCCACAAAGAGGATAAAAAAAAAGAAACAAAAAAAAGTGAACAGGAACTCAAAAATCTTAATTCCTATCTGATACATAGATGTTTTGATAAACGTATAGCCATAAAAAACATGGCTTGCATGATTTACAAAAGAGAAATCCCACCCCCACCAGGCATGATTATCAAGATGAAGTGCCTCTCTGTAAGTTTAACTTAGAACTCAAGTTTAAACCCTAGAAGAAGACAGAACACTGATTGGTGCTGAAGATATTAACAGTTCTTTCACTTTGATTTTCTCGTGGATAGTACTTATGATGTTATCAGATCTGCAAAGATTCTTGGGCTTCATATTTAGTACAAGATTGGGTCTTTCACATAGTGTGTAAATCTCTAGAATGAAGAATCAGAAGACTTAATTTAAGTTCTTACTCTAAAGTAGCTCTCTTGGAAAAAATTTAACATCTCTGAGCAAAGGTTTCTTTTGCTAACAGATATTACACACAGGAAATGACCATGCATATAAGAAGTGTCTTTTTATTATTTATTCTTGAAAATAATGAGATGACAAAGAGCAAAGGCTTAATTTTTTAAGTACTTTTTGAACGTCCTTGTTACTTCTGAATAGTTTGTTCAAGTTCTCTAAGTCTCAGTTTCCTCATATGTTAAATGGAGATGACAATTCATACACTTAATTAAAATATCCACTGAAGTGCTTCATAGGTTTAGGCACTTAATGAATACCATCTTTCCTTCTCTGCCCTTGAGAACAGGCATGGAACACTTTAAGACATCTAAAACAGAACTGCAAAATAAATGCTTTAGTGTCTTTAGTACATATGTTAAAATGTATATGCTTATGTTTATCTGTGGAGTAATAAAAATTATCACTTTTCCTATAGTATCTTGACATCATCAAGTATAATCCATTAGAAATCCAAGTCAAACAAAAGTAAAATCACCCTTTAGGAATATTTTAACAACCCATGAAATAATCATGAGATAAAAATCTCATTAAATCAGATAATTTTAGGAAGATTTTTATTAAAAAGTGATTTCCACCTTTTGATAGTTTTTGGTAATCATGAGGCAGTGTTCAGTTGCTCTTGTTCAGCCCTCCCCTGCACTGTCTCTTCATCATGATATATTCTGTCTACCCAATCCTCTATAATGCAGTCTCCTTCCTTCAGGTGTTTTCTTATTATCACAGCTAAACAAGGAACCTACTGCCTTTACTTCTATGGTTCTAAACTTATATTGCCGCTTGGCACTTTTCAACATACTGCCCTATTTTTAGATATTTACACATTATATTTCACTACTAGATTAGAAGCTTCTTGTGTTGACTACCTTGTTCATCATTACCCTCTACATAGCATTATATGATCCTGTATTTATTAATCATTAATTATTCAATTCACATTTGATGAATATGCAAATTATACTTTAAGTAATGTTTTGTAGCTAGATCCTACAGCTTTAGTATTTAATTTCTTATACTTCTCTAATTAAAATAGATACGCTTTGCATTCTTTTATTTTAGTTATTTCTCTTCAGATGCTGCCACTGGCATGTGAGGTATTTAAAGCCAAGAAGGCATATTTTAATATTAAATATATATTCATACTTATTTTCATTAGCTAGTGAGTATTACATTTTAAAAATATCTGTAGCGAACAAAACAAATGTCCTATAGAAATCATTAAATTTGGTTTTAACCGATTCCCATTAGCTGGAACAACGTTACATATGTCTTCTTAACAATGGATGAATTTGATTCAATGAAAGGCAAAAGAAAGCTGAGTTATTGAGCACTTACTATGTGCAAAGCAAAATACTAAATGCTTTGTGATCATAGTTGATATTGAGTTATGTCCTCATTCAATAGTACTCGATACAGTTTCAAAGTGTGATATAACTTCTGGATAAGAGATAATATAGTTTACCTATTAAGATTGTGTCTATTATAACCCACCAGTATCAACTAACCGCTAAAATATTTTCCAAGTAAAGTTTGAGTTTGTAGTTATTGGAATAAAAAACACTTTCACATCTGTTGGCAAAAAATATGTGGACTGCAGGCATCTAACAAAGTAAACCTAGTTAATGAATGGTTCATGTCTGTGACTTTTATTTTGCAATATGGTTGGCAAAGCTGATGCTTTTGGATCCTTCTGAATTAGTGAGAGAATAAATAGACTCCTACATCTGGAGAAATGTGGTTTATGGCTTTGTTCTGATTTCAGTATTTGGTGCCAGGTACTCATCACCTGGGGTGGCTTGTCATTGTGGTAAAATAGAACCCATTACTTATTCTGAAAAGAATGCTCTGTTTCAGAACAATGCTATTGTTAATGGAACTTTGATTTCAGTAACCGAATGCCAAGAATGTTTTTAAACACTCTGTTAACCATCTCATCAATTTAGATCAGCCAGACATAACATGTGTGAGAAGATAGCTAAAATTTTCATCGATAAAACTGATACGATGAAAGCTTTTTTCCCCTTAGGTAATCATTTGGTATTGGTAACCAAGTTGTTCTCATACTTTCTTTTTTATTGTTTAAGGCTGTAGCACATTGCTCTTGTAATACTTGCCAAAGTTCTATGGAATCATTGTTTGAGATTCACCATATGTGTCTTTTATCCCTGCTCAGTAAGCATCTTGGCTACATGTCAGTTTGGCATTTGTTACTATAAGAACTTCGATTCCTTCACTTGCTTCTGATTCTATCCATGCTGTCAGCATAGAGAATTTCAAATAGCCATCTCTGGGACCAAAGAAACTCACAAGATAGCAACCTGTTTTAACTAGACCCTTCTCACCGAAGTACTTGCCACTTAAGACAACTGATATATTCAGTCTACCTAGTTTGGGGTTGACTGATCTCTGAAACACAAATCATTCCTCACTCTGTTTTTGAGACCCTTTGTTTAGATTACAGGCAATGAACAACCCTGTAATTTACGATACAGTAGTAATTTATCGTGGTCATTTTACACAGAGAAGACACAGGGAGAAGAATGGGAGTAAGTGTAGAACACGTGGCTTCTGTTTAGTTTTCCTTCTTGTGGATTAGTCAAGACATCAGAACTAAATCATGAGTTTCACAGGCTTTTTGAGTTAAATCCAGTGTTCTTAGTTCTGTTTAGCATCTCTTGTTCCCTACCTTTACTTTTAGAAGTGATAGGAACTCCAGAATACATGGAAAATTATGGAACAAATATAATACTCAGAAAAAAGTTTCATGTCAGAATTCTGGCAAATATGGAGTTTATCAGGGAGATTCTTTCCCCTCCCCTCAAACACTGATATCAAGAACAATCTCAGAAGCTAAGTACTGCCAAGAGGATCACAAGAAGGCACAGGCCTCGATAGTCAGGATCTGAGGTTTAAAGCACAGCATGGAAATGTACATTTAAGCCAATGGACATGTAAGTCTGGGTAGCTAACTGGGCCATAAATATGAACCACTGGTCTCAAAAGACCATTCCACATATGAGAGATGAAAAAAAGTTCACCTGGTTCTGTGAGTAAGAAAGTAAATCTCTGTAAGAAGATTGAAAGCAAGTGCCATCATGCATCATTTTCAGTTCTATATTTATTATATCATTATGAGACTCCAAGTTAAGATGTTAACAAAAAAACAGATCTTAGCACCATCAAGTTAAATCCATTAGAAATCCCAGTCAAACAAAAGTAAAATGAAAGATTCCTATAGAAAAATAAACAGCTTCATCAAAGATAGTTTATATAGGCAAATTACCAATCATGTAAATATTACTTTGTATATTATTTGCTTTGCATGTACAAAGAAAAGCTTACGAAATATAAAGAGAAATTGACAGAAATAGAGCTATAGTGGAGGATTTCCACTGTCATGCTGTTTTGGCAAATTAATAAAATAATTATAAATACAAACATTCATATAATCGTATTCTAGCTACCTACTTCTTACTCAATAAATAACATGCTGTATTTTAGAAAATTATTAAAAGAAATGATTTTGATTATATGTATATACATACATATGTGTGTGTGTGTGTGTGTGTGTGTGTGTGTGTGTGTGTGTGCGCGCGCGCGCGCGCGCGCGCATCTGGGACCAAAGAAACACAAGATAGCAACCTGTTTTATATCTATATGTGTGTGTATGTATATATATGTGTGTGTGTATATAAGTGTGTGTATATATACAAAAGCATTTTTAAATAGAGCTTATTGTTATAAAACATGAACTCCGTGAGCTCAATGGTGAGCAAATCTACACTTGAGCACCTAAGGCTGCAGCTGAGAATGAACAAACTCACCAACACAAAAATGCATGCCCCCTCCTTTTATTTTAGATCCCTTTTCTTCTACACCTGATCTGAACCAGGTGAGAAGTAGGTGGGTATGTGCAGACGCAGTCAGCCCTTGGAGCTCAGTGTAGCGCAGGAAATGCGCCACCGCTGAACATCCTCTGGCTCAGTTCCTTTCTTTCATGTTTAGGTGCCTGGCACCTCTGACGATTGCCGTAGGTGCCCGGTGGACCCGCTGCCCCGGGCGCAGCCACCTGCCACGCCCTGCTCCCCGCCCTCTCGGCGCCGCCGCAGTGCGCAGAGCAGCTCTGGTCCTCACAGCCCGTGCACCGGAGGGGCGCGCTCCCGAGCTGGCGCAGTTTCCCAGCGCGGTGCCCTCCCCTCATCCTCCTCTAGTCTCCCTCCCCTTGCCGACTGCCGCCCCAGGCTCCGCCATGGGGAATGTGCCATCTGCGGTGAAGCACTGCCTCAGCTACCAGCAGCTTCTCCGGGAGCATCTCTGGATCGGGGATTCAGTGGCAGGGGCGCTCGACCCCGCGCAGGTACCACCTCGCGGCCCAGGGTGTCCCCACCCTCATGCGCACTGACAGCCAGCCTCTCTCCCTGCAGTCTTTTGGTGCCCACTTCCCTATGTGTCACCTCCTCACCCCAGGGACCTTCCCGCAGCAGCTCTGTCGTGTCAGGCCCCACCCCTTAAATGGTCTCCCATCATCTCTCCTCTGTCAATGTAACGACCCACCTCTATAGATTAGACCCAGCAAAATCCCTACCTGTGACCGTTTACTGGTTGCCTAAAGGAAACAATTTCTTCTCGGTGTTTTCCTGGAAAGGGATGCGTTACGTAATACGATTTGCATTCATAGGTATTCCTTCAAGGATACTGTCCTTATTCTCAAAGCTCCTTGTACTGTGTAAGACGACACATTTGTCACAATGTGAGGCAGAAAAAGGAATGAAACCAGTAGAAGGTTAAGAACACATAGCAGGATGAAATAATCCATCAGAACATTAATTATCCCAAATGTATTTGTGCTTCAACAAATTTCACCAAACTTGCAAGAAAGTGTAAATAACAGCAATTTCAGACTAAAACTATTCCCACGTTGTTCCTGAAAGCCCATGTTAAGACAATAGGCAACCTAATACTATGATTTAATGCACTCTCAACCAGTGTCAGATAAAGAAAAGGTGTCAGATAAAGAAATTAACTTTTTCATTTAAAAAGCTGAAAATCTAAAATTCCACAAAATATTAAATAACTGATATTTGTTATGAAAATGTTGAAACGGAGTGAACGAGGAGCACGGTGAGGACTTTTTGTTGTTGAACTACATGTGTTGGATGCAGATTATTTCCGATTTGACTTGTGAACAAAATTTCTTATGTCATTGTAATATTTCTGTCAGTAAGCATAATTGTACTATGTGTGTAAATCAACTATTCTCATATAAGGTATTCATTTTCTATTGTGTATTATCAGTTTGGTGTATCATATGTGATATTGCAATCTTCTGTCTACAAATTAGAATTCAGCATTTGTGTTCTTTAGAAGGTATTTTGCTTCTCATTACTTAAAAGATGGCTGTGGTCATCTAACTCTAAAACCTGTTGATGACGGCGGTAGAGGGGAAAAGTTATCCTTTATCTTCCCACATGTTAACATGGTTATTTAATTTTCCTACATTCTGTTTTGGCCTTCCTGTTGTAACTTTTATCTTGATGTTCTTGACTTTTTAAATTCAGGCTGTTATTTAATCAGGAATTCTTTACTTATATTTCCTAAGTCTGAGACTTTATATAACTTTTTTGAGTGAATACTATATTTATGTCTCCCACTTTATTTTCTGATTTATACAGTTTGTGGGTTTTAGGGACAATGATAGAACAGGTAAGGATGTCTTCTTTGCCCTATTAAGATATGGAAGCAGGTTAAATTAAAATGAGTAGGATTCCTGAAAAATAAAATTTTGGGACATTCATCAGCTTAATGAAGACTTTTTGTCCCTTTCTGAAGAAATAATATGCCTTCTATAAATATTGCTTTTTTACCCACCAACTGCTTTGCCTAGAAACTCCTAGTTGTTTCGCAAGTACGGATTTAATTTTTTTTTTTTTGTCCAGCTCTTTTATCCCTCCAGAGTTATGCCCCTTTTTCTGTGTTCTCAGGAATTTTTAAAATAATTCTGTTTTAGTTTCAATACTGTTGAATTGTAATATTTTTCTGTCTCATCCTATTTGAACTCACAGCAGCACTGACATCTGACACCTGGCTTTTCGAACTTTATCTTCCTAGACTTCTGATCTAACAAACCTTCGCTGCTTTCAGCCCTATGTCTCTGGTCTCTCAGTCACCTTGGCAGGTTACGTGGCTTTTATCCACCGGGTAAATATCCAGATTCCTCATCACTATCTACACTCTTCCTACTGTGAGTGTGAGTGACTATCTACACTCACTATTTTGGTTACTGTTTGTGTACCAGTGTTTTCTAGACTTACATTCCCATTTTTTTTTTTCTTGAATTTCAGTCTAGATGTTCAGCTGCTCATTTGACATCATCACTTGGGTATCTCAAAAGCAACTCAAACTCAACATTTTCAAATTTTTAGTTATGTTCTACTCCTTCCAACACTGGACTTTCTCCAGTATTTCCTATTGCATGGAATGTCATCATAATTCATTCAATTCTACAAGCATACACCAGAAGCTATCTTCTTTCATTTCCCTCACACCCAATGTATCACTGAGTCCTGCAGTTTTACTTCTTGAATTTCTTTCAAATCTATACCTTTTCCCAACTTCAAAGCACCATTCAATTTTAAAATGGCATTATCTTTCATACAGATAACTGGGCTGTTACAGTAGTCTTCTTACTTTCCAGGAATCCCTCTTCAACCTGATGTCTATATAGCTAGTTGGAAAGTTTTCCCTATTTCAAAGAAAATAATACTATTTCCCTCCACATTTCAAAACCGTCTGTGAATTTCCATTGCTTTAAGGAATAAACACCAAAACTTTTAACGTGTTCTCTAAACCTCAAATGATCTTTTCATTGCACCTTTCAGCAACATCATCTTAAGCTATTCTTTTTTGTTCTTGCCACTGTAGCCACAGTGGCCTTCTTTGAGTTCTTTAATAAACTGTGTTCCCTCTGGAACCACAGTGTTTGCTTACTTTCGTCTCTGTTAGGAAGGTTATTTTTAACAAATTAACTTCTAATTAATCTTCAGCCCTCAACTTGCCTGTTACCTTCTCATGAAATCTCTCCCAGACTCTCAATGCCAGAAGCTTTTGTTATACTTTTACTGCATAGTAGTATATTTATTATATATAATACATATTCTATATTTTTATGATTACTTGATATTTAATTACTTTGCAGACATTAAGCACAATAAAAGTAAGGAAGCAATTTGCCATGGGATTCTCAACACTTATCAGAATGTCTGGTTGATTTTTAAAGGTCAATAATACTTGTTGAATGAACGAATGAATGTTTTCTCTTATAGGCCATAAGCATCACATGCCTACGAACACCGTGAAATTCTTCATAGCATTTGTTCAAGGTCCAACAAAATGATTGGCACATTATAGCATCATGGTAAATATTTGCTAAATTAATACAAGATCAATGAGAATTGGAGACGTGGTATAAATAGAGTTTGGTCTTAGCACCAATCAATGAGTATTATTACTGTTTTTCTTTTACCTTTTTGTCTCATAGGACCTAATAGTGGTTTAATGGAGAGATGAGGTGAAAATGATTTCTGGAGTCTGTCAAGACAGCAGAGAGCTTAATCAATTCTCTATTGTTGAATCTGGCAGAGAGAATCATAAATCAACCTGACTCCTGTGATATGAAATGATTTGATTGCAGTTAGAACACAGAATATTCTGTTTTTTAAAATAATTTCGTATGTGTGCAATAAAAGGTTGAAAACCTAGATATTTTTCTGCTAACTTATCCCATAATTTTGTTTGTGCAAGAGCATGACCAGATCTTTATTTTTCAGTTTGCATATTAGAGATAATATATCCCTGATAAATTATTAGAATTAAATATTGTATGTATGCATATATACACATAGACATATTGGAAGCTTAAGAATGTATTATCAAATATCAAAAGAATAAATATGAATAAAAGGCTTATTCTACCACAGATACACTAAGTAAATTATTTGGGTCTCTATGTTTTTGCTAATGACAGTAGTTTTGCAGAAAACTCCCTTACTAGACCAAGAAATTAAAATTGCTCATTCTGTAATTCAAGATATCTCTTAGAAAATGTTTTATTTTCTGTAGTTGTCTCTTTTAAAAAGAGTATAATGAAGCTGGCTTAATTGGTATGTTTTAAAGTTTTGATTACATTTAATGTTCCTAGGGAGGAGATTCCCCCTTTGATTTTCAAGTGTTCCTTAAGCAATAACCTAATCTCTTCACATATTAATGCCTTTTGCAAAAATAAAATTTCCAAAGACCTAAATTCTAATATAAACAATGTTTCAAACCTATTATATTTCTAAAAATAAAATTGTAGATTATGTGAGATTAAATTTATAGTTAGTTTATATTCAATTCTGATCCTTTATGTTACATTTGCTGTCAGCGAAAATTATGATTCAAAGTAATTTGGTGCTAAAGGGTCTCTGGAATTTAAATGTATTATATTTCTGCTTAAATGTAATCGGAAGCTAATGTAACTTTATATTTTTAGCTTGCAATGATGTAGTTCTTAGTACATTTACTAAATATCTTAGGATGTTTGAGGAAGAATTTTTGGACAGGGACCAAACTGCTATCATACTGTTTTCTATTTGTCTCATATGTTCTTTGTCTTCTTACCATTTTTTATTCTTTGCCAGCTTCTTTTGAAATTATGTAGCATTTTAATTTCTCATTTTCCTCCTGAATTGACACGTTATGATACTTTCTTTTTTAGTATACTCTTAATTGCTGTCTGTAAGATGTCAACATAAAACCATGGCTTGTTAAAATAATATATTAGTACTATTATAACTTAATAAAAATCTAAATATGACTCTAACTTCATTTGCTGTCTTCTGCCTTTTATATTTTTGTTTTCATATATTACCTATATGGTATATTTATAATACATATGTATACAGTCAATGTCCATTCATATTTATGCACCTAATTTCTCTTTTCTCTGTATTTCTTTCTTCATCTCCATTCTTCCATTAGATTACTTTTAGATTATTTACCTTCAACCAGAAGTATTTGTTTCAATATTTTCTTTAGTAAAAATATGTACTAATATTGTTTGTCTTTGTTTTTCTTTCTTTGAAATTATATACATACATATATACTACTATGTATATATATACACACACATAATGTTTATAAATATAAATATTTACTATAAACTTAATTTTATCTAAAAAATTATAAGACATGATAGCAGTACAAATGCAGATTTCTCAACAGTCGCAGTGGAAGCCAGAGACAATGAAATCAGCTATTTGTCTTACTTTTGGTCCTTTGATAATTTATCTTTCATTCTCTTCTCTTTGTATTTGGTTCCTCATAGTATGACTGTGGCATGTCTAGGCATACTTTCTTTTGTATTTATCAGCTAATGATGTGTAACACTTCTTGGATTTATGACTGGATGTTTGTTGAGTTTCGCATTTTGCAACTTTTTAACCTTTTTTTTTTTGAGACGGAGTTTCGCTCTTGTTACCCAGGCTGGAGTGCAATGGAGTGATCTCGGCTCACCGCAACCTCCGCCTCCTGGGTTCAGGCAATTCTCCTGCCTCAGCCTCCTGAGTAGCTGGGATTACAGGCACGCGCCACCATGCCCAGCTAATTTTTTGTATTTTTAGTAGAGACAGGGTTTCACCATGTTGACCAGGATGGTCTCGATCTCTTGACCTCGTGATCCACCCACCTCGGCCTCCCAAAGTGCTGGGATTACAGGCGTGAGCGACCCTTCCCGGCCCTTTTTAACCACTGTTGCTTCAAACATTGTTTCCGTTTCTTATTTACTGTTAAAGCCTTTCCAGTTAGGCCTGCAATTTGAAGAATATTAGAACTTTCTCTGTGCCCCATTTATATTTTACATTCTGTTTTTCATTCTTTTTTCTCCAAATTCAGTCTGAACATTTTCCTCTTATTTATGTTCCATTCCACTAATTTCTTCTTCAGTTTTGTTTAATTTGCTATTAATCTAACTTATTGAGGTCTTAATGTTAGTTATATTTTGAGTTAAAGCATTTCTATGATTTCTAAAAGATAGGCTTTAGTTCTCTACCACCATTCAAACTATTTCCACTCCAGCCTGTAAGGTTCCTGGAAGCTCTGATGGTCTGAGCTTCTCAGTTGCTGATACAGAATTGGCAAATGCCTCAAAAAGAAAAGTTATGCAGACTGTTGGGCTCACCACTTTATTTTTTTCTTCTGCATAGTATACTGGCTGCTGAAATACTCATTAACCAAATTTCCAGAGACTATTAGATAAGTGTTTTTCATTAATATTTTATCCAACTAATATAATTGCTGTCAGTGAGAGGTTTATCATGAACAAGCTAGTCAGCCATTATTGAAAGATTAACTATGTAATGAGGAAATTAACTTTAAAAATACAAATTGTGCAATTTAGTTTACATTGTAAAAATATATTCATTTACCATACTACTTGAACTTGTTATATTCCAACTAACATACATACTAGATTACCAATTTGAATTCCAAAGAAAGAATAAAAAGATTATCTGCTTCATGAAAAATACTGCATAGAAAAAAATAACTATTCCAAATGGTTTTTAGTATGAAGAACAAGTTATAAAGATAATGAATATATATTCTAAATAATGTTAAAGGTAATATTATGCCCAATTTTAGTATCTGCTCTTTGAAGAACAACACACTATTTACTCTCTCTTTATATGTAATAAACTTTAATAAAATTTTGAGTTCAATATTTTTTAAAAATGTTAAATAATAAAGTAGGTCATTTATAATATTTTATCTTTATTGACATAAATGTATATCAAATCTTTTATGAGCATAAAGTTGGTAAAACTATTTTCTTCTTCTTATAAGTATTATCTTATCTTTTGCATTGCCTCTTTCTGATTTGGGTACATTCTCTATCTCTCTATAAATCTTCCTATACTTTATAACTTTACTCAGATGCATCTTCTAAACTTGTTTATCCTCTTGACTATATGTATATGTTTGTACCTGTCTATGCATATGTATGATGTGCTACCAATTGATTTCAATTTTTTGAAAAAAATTCTTTTGTACTATTGGTATTTTAATTTTCTTTAAATAATTATCTAATTTGATTTTAGGCTTTTAAAAAAATAAGTGCTTTAAGACTGTACATAGCCATTTCTCTGTTGTTTTAAGTGTCTTATAAGCTGCTTATATGATTACTCTGTACCTTTAATTAGATGAATTTAACTTTAATTCATGTTTGATCTGACTATTATTATGCTTATCCTATTTTCTGCCATATCTATCAGCCTCACTCACCATTTTACATTTCCTATTTCTAAGGCTGTTTATGTCTTTTCAGTATTCTTATTTTATATTTAAATCAATACTATTATTCAGAGCAAAATATATATTTTAAGGAATAAATTCACTTGAGAATAAGATTGTATAATTATTACACCATGATTCTTCAAATAATATGCACCAGGAATATTACCATTCTCAAGATTCTTTTTGTTGATATAAGGCATCTGACAGATGAGGTGAAAGTAGGGAGTTCCAAAGACTTGTAATATTTACTTGAGGTTAAAGATTAATCATGTCCACAATAAAGTTAGAAAGTTAAAAGGGTAGATATTTGATATGGTTTGGCTGTGTCCCCACCCAAATCTCAGCTTGATTTGTAGCTCCCATAATTCCCACAGATTGTGGGAGGAGCCTGGTGGGAGATAACTGAATTATGGGAGTGTTCCACCCCATACTGTTCTCATGGTAGTGAATAAGTCTTGTGAGATCTGATGTTTTTATAAGGGGTTTCCCCTTTTGCTTGGCTCTCATTCTCTCTTGCCTGCCACCATGTGAGACTTCCCTTTTACCTTCCACCATAATTGTGAGGCCTCCCTAGCCATATGGAACTGTGAATTCATTAAACCTCTTTTTATTTATAAATTACCTCCTCTCAGCTATATCTTTATCAGCAGTGTGAAAATGAACTAATACAGTATTTGTGGTCGTAGACTTAATAGGTGAGCTGCCACAAACAATAAGTCCTTTTTATGACCATATAAATCATGTTCAGAATGGAGTAAAAGTCCAGTGGATTTCACTGAAAACCAAATATTGGATGGAAAGTCCACCAGGACATTTTATACGATGCAGAATGGTGTCAGGATTTGGGATGAAGGGAATGATGGTGAAATAAGTTCTAATGGTCTTGATATTTGAAGAATACCAATCATCAAGCAGGGATAAAGACTGTATGGCCAAATCACATAGATTCCAAAAGCAGGGTCTTTTAAATTAGTAAAAAGAAGTGGGAGTTTTCAAGAAATAATGGAACTTAAAAATGCTATCCTTAATTCCAGTCACTAAGCAAAGAATAGGAGATTTAATTCCAGTCACTAAGCAGAGCATAGAGAACTAACCTGTCTCCTGGACAGGTTATCCTTGAGACGGTTACAGGGGAGATGCCTTCCTCAAGGGTAATTGAGACCTCTTTTAAGGCCAGGATATAATAGAACTGTTCAGTATAGAGGCTGAAAATGTGATAGAACTTGTTATGTATGGAGCTGAGTTTACAGCTGTAAAATAAAAAAGACTTGAATCTTACTCTAACAGGAAAGTCAGAGAACTATGCAGGGTTCTACAGAAGGAGTGGAATTCTTGGAAATAATATATTGGGAAATGACTAGAGAAAGCAGGCCTGTAAAATGAGGTGGCTTATCAAGTGAGTACGTCTCAGTAGTCTTGAGGTGACTGTGAGTCTTTCTGGGTATCTCAGCCTCAACCAAGTCCTGGGTTTATTGCATTTTAAGAGAGTCCTCGTCTCTGTCGCATGAAGAATCCAGCTTTTAAAGCCACCTT
This sequence comes from Cebus imitator, assembly GCF_001604975.1. Classification (NCBI taxonomy): domain Eukaryota; kingdom Metazoa; phylum Chordata; class Mammalia; order Primates; family Cebidae; genus Cebus; species Cebus imitator. The sequence goes on along the minus strand of NW_016107463.1, from coordinate 4,146,485 downwards.
TAATTTGACTTGACTTACAGGCACATTTGAGGGAAAGCTTAAGGCTGTTCATGTATTGATTCCTCAAGGGAAATGCCTGGCTAGTGCATGCTAAACACAAGGCCAGAATCCCAGGGGAGTGTGGCTTGGTCTCTGTGACATTATCAAGTGTGTTCCTTGTGTCTTCATAAGAGAGACAGCTATCTTATGCCCTCCTTATTTTTTATTTTAATCAAGTAACATCTTATTTAGTACAAGTTTCTTATTATAAGGGCTTTCGTAGATACACAGCTACCACTACTGAATGCTCAGTATGAACCCAGCACTACCTGTTTCCATCCTGTAACTCATTTAATCCTCACGATAATCCATTTTACAGATTTAGTAATTGTGCTTCCGAAAGGTTAAATAATATGCCTGTGATTGACAGCTAATAAACTGCAGACCAGGATTTTAACTCAGGCAGTTCTAGTTCTAAAGCTTGTACTTTTTACCATGATACCAGTGCTTCCTACACTTTTCTTGTGGTAAGCGTCACCTAAAGTGTTTATTAAATATAGAGGTCATTTTGATTCAGTAGCTCTGAGTTGGAGCCCAATTATCTTTATTTCTAATTAACTTAATTTTGGTAAACACTGTGTTGGATGGTGCTGCTACCCTTCTACCCCTATATCTGCTGTCAAAGGGTCATACTTCCTCCAATCTGTCTTTCCAGAGCTCCTGGCTCCTGCCCATGAAAAAAAGATTGCTATGAGTTTTGACTTCCCTTCTATCCTTTTTGAGGTTGGGACTAGAGTTCTGCCTGGAATAGAATTGCATTGGATACAAAAGGAAAAACAACTTGGTTTCCAATAAATTTCCTGTTCCCTTCAATCTTCAATACTTTCTGTCCTTGGATTTCTGTTGGCTCCTGTATTTCTTGCTTTCTCAGATTCCAGCTGGCTTTTACATCCCTCCCTCCCCCTCCTCTATGCTCTTGTTTTTTTCATTAGCTCTGAGCTCCTCCAAGTCTTCTGGCTTTCTTTATGCTTATTCACTCTGTGCTGTAACTTTCCCTGACCCTTTCTTCTTTCCGTATCTATCCTCTTCCAAGTTTAGCTGTTTTTTTTTTTTTTTTTTAATGTGTTTAATTTCTTTCCCTAATCAACCCAGGGGCTAGACTGTGCACACCCATATCTTCATGGGATACTCTCATATGACCCATGGTTTTTAAAAGATATAAAGCAAAATTGTGTATTTGGAGGCTATCATTTTTATAGAGATTCAGATTTGAAAGTGATTATTCAGCCTCGTTAAAACCCTAATAATGAAAACAAAGTTTAGAATTCCAGTTTCCTACAACTGTTCTGACTATGTATTGTTAGTCTACGTAGAAGTTGCAAATTACCATCCTGGGGGAGCCCAATATAGTCCCTGGAAATATTTTGTATGGTTGAAATTGAAGTTAAAATGTAAGTAAATTTGAACGCCTTTAAACAGAATTTGCACTTTTAAAATATATAATTAGGTACCTGAGGCATCAAGATTATCTTCCTGTGCTTATGGATATTTGGTTTTGTGATATTTGATGAACAATTACATAGGGATATTTAAATAAGACCACTTCTGATCTTTGGATTATTTTTCCAACAGGGTGGAACCTAATCATTCATTATCATTCAGCAGGAAATTATTTTTAAATTGTCAGAAGGTCGCCATCTTTCCTTTTGGACAATCTTCCCTTTTCTAAGTGATCAGAATTTAGTTGCAAATGTAAACTCAGCTGTTTTTTAATTTCTTCTCTTGGATCTAGCCATATTTATAAGCCAATTTTTACATTATTTCTTATAGAAAATATCGATTAGTGAATCTTGTTTCAAAACTCTCATTCCAAAATCAGACTATTTTTTAAAGAGAATTTTATGTGAAGATGAGTTTTAGAATTATTTAGGTTCATGGAGGTTTATATTTTCAAAATATTTCTCCCCCCCATATAGTTTATATGACTGCCAAGTAATAACAAGAATAGAAAAATTCTCTGAAAATTAAATAAATAAACAAAAACTGTGGTTACTAAGCGATAATGAAGGGACAAGAGCTATGAGTTCCAAATACATTTTTCATACAAGGAACTGAAGTTTACTTCCCTGGTTGTAAGAGAAGAAGAGCTGGGTTCTGGCACTCTGGTGCTAACAGGGCTGTAAGGATCACTGTGGAAGAGGATGGGCAACGTGTTATGAGAAACAGAACTCTTGGAGCATGGCCCAGGGCACATTTTCATTCACTATTGCTGTGTTTCTTTGAAAGCTTACTCCTCCATTCTGCTGTTTATTCAGATCACGTTTATTTTTTTCCCTGCAATTCTTTCTTGTAATTCATTTAAAAGCACAAGCCTGTAAACTTGTTTTAATTCGGCTTAATTCAGTTAGTGATAACAATAGGAGTCTTTGTAGTGAAGGTGGATGTGAGGGTCAGCTGGGATTTGGATAGACAGAAGGCATTCCTGTTCAGAATAAGATGATGGACAATTTTGGTGGAATTAATGGAGCAAAAATCATAGGAGTTATTCATTTAGTTATGTGTGTGTAAATACATATAAATTTATAACTATTATCTATATTCATCCATCTATCTAAGCTATCATCACTTTACAAAAAATAATTTTAAGACCTCATAATCTTATAATTTCTTAAAATATATTTTTTTTCAAATTTGATGAGCTTGAAAGCTCACTCACTTTTTACAAGTGTTGACTATATATATATATATTTTTTTATATCCTTCACTTCTCCCAGGGGCCAACTCCAATACTTTTATAGTACTTAGGAGACCCATCCTTGTTTTTCTCATGTTCCCTTTACAGTATGGTTGAATCAAATGAAATATCTCTTTATTAAATATATAATATTTGCACTGTTATGTTGAGGTCTTTTTAAGGGGTGTAGCTATATTTTATTTACTTTTCTGTTACCCCAAGGACCTAAATATTTAGATCTTCATTAAATATTTATAGAAGTAAATATAACCAACATTCCTGGTATTAAACTTTAGGTGATTTTAGCCCAATTAACTGCCTTTGTGATTGGCAAAATATGTATTTAATTACATCAGCTATATCCTTGAGTAGTAAAATTAGTAGCTTAATTCTTACCCATTATTTTTCATATTAGACTATAATGCCTAGCTTTAAAACCTGGTGGCATTTTTAGAAAATTTGAAAGCCTATATGTTTCTTTTCTTGGCTACTGTTGTAAAGGTCAGAGAAGTTAGAATTCAGCTTTTAGTTTCTTTCCCATATCTGTGTTTCTATTAAGTTAATTCATACAGTGCACTATATATGCATGTTCACATGACTATTTTACAGGGGAAGGAGTAGAAGCATTGAAGGGTATAATGATCCCCCCAGGGTTAAGCAGCTTCTCTGTTGCAATGTCTAAGCTATGGTCTCTGGTTTAGAATTCAGCGTTTGGGTTCCTTTTTCCACCAACAGTAAGCGCGTCAAATGTCACCTTACGCTTGTAACTTTCCAAGTCACGCTTCCTTGAATTGGTGGAGTAGAGAAATGCAGATGGCAGAAAACTTCAGCTACATAAAAATGCCTTTAACACAAGTTTTATTCTATGAAATCAGCATTTCATAAAGTCTTTTTAGTGAACTTTATTAAGAAGCAATAGGGTCTAGGAAGCTTGGCAAACAATGAGGCAGGAAGCCCCAAAAAGAACATGTCTGTCAGACATTTTTCCTTCTGGGTTTTCCTTCCAAATGTTTTTGGATCTTGAAGGAAGTGGAGTGGCTCTCTGCCACCACTTTCATACATCTGTAACCCACTGGGTGTACAGAGTCTGGCATTCACTTTTTAAATTCTTTACTCAATCTCATATTTATTTCACTGTGAAATAGAAGCTGATCATAGGTTAATGTTGAAGTCAAAATATGAATCTTATTTTTGTTAGACACAATTTCTACTTTTGAGAATTTTGATGTAAGGGCCGATAACTCCTTAATTTAAAAATGATCTAGCACAGTTCAAACCTTGCATTTTACAGAAAACTGTGGACCTGGTCAAATGTTAAAGCTGAGAGTAATTTGGAACTCTGTTTACCTAGGTTTTAGAACTATGTTTAAAAGACATTTTCAAGACCTGTGGAGAAACAGATGTAGTTATTCAGGGTTTCACTCATGAATGTCTGCTATCATTTAGCCCCCATTCCCTTATGACAATATTTTAATATTTAATTCAATATAATTCTGCTAAATGTATGCTCTAGAAAATAGTGAAAGGAAAACTTGAGCTAAAGGAGATGAAACATAAAGCTTGCATAAATACTCATCTCTAGAGAGCTAGCTCCCTTACATCGACTTGCTCTTTGAAGAATGTGTATAGATGTTGACCTTTCGATGGGAAAGATATAGTGACAATTTATTAAATAAAATGTCAATAGTCTGTCTTAATCAAAAAGTATTATATAAGGGCAATAGTATTATTTTAACATATTTGCTCTCCATTTGCAACTGACATCACGTGGGACAAATGAAATAATATATGACATAAAAAATACTATATTAACCATGGATAGAGTATTATTAACATGAATCTGGAAAATTATATGCTTAGGGTAATATTAACTCTACTTTACCAAATAGCAAAATGATTTCAGTGACTTTGCTAAAGGCTTTACATAATTTTTGAACGCTTGAGAGTTTTCCAAAGAAGATCCTGTTATTCTCACTTTCAATATAAGGACATGGAGGCTCTGAGAGTTAATGAAACCCACTCCAGGCCCCTCACCTGGTAGAGGTGCTGGACTTTAACATACACCAGGTGCCAAAGCCTGAATTTTTTTCACCGCATAATGTCAGTCAATAGACTAGTTGGAACTTAGGTTGTAATGATACAATTATTTATTTAGTACTCATTCAAAAATAACTTTTTTCTTTGAACATATTAATCAAGTTCTAGATTAAGCCGTCACTTTAAGGAAACAAATTGTAGTTGGTTACAAATGCCTAGGATGAAGTAGCTCAACTTCCATCATTAATCCATGTTGAGACCCAACATTCACAGGCTAAGGTGGAAGAGCCTGAATTAATCACTCTTCTCACAGAGACAGGATATTTAGACTCTGTAAAGTTATTCCAGTGTTTTTTGGGAGGGGGAAACTTTCATGACCTTTTTCATTTGAACTGTACATGCCACACCATCAATACTTTTATAAATATTATATGTTATTTCTGATACATACATCCTTCCTTAGTTCTTCAGAAAGTAGCTCAAAATCAGAGCATGTATAATTGACTCGTATTACTGCATTTATACCATATGTTATATAATGCAAACTTCATATACATAATGAAAATTACTGGATAACTTCTATTGGGAAAATACATTTACTTTGCTTCAAACCATTGAATATGTAATCTTCTTTATAAGAGACCCTCTGAAATTACAGTGTGTAGGGTATAATGCAATAAATGGAATAAGAAAACAGTCACCTAAAAGGTGCTGAGGTGCTATTTTGAAGTTAATGAGAAAGTCTTGGTTAATAAAATATGGGTTGAGTCATATAAAACGATAATTTTCCATCATTTTTACAAGAAACAAAAGATAATTCAACAAATTATACATGATTGGTCTGATTGATCAGAGAATTAAAAAAATAATGTATAGAAAAACATAACGACAAGGCAGTTGTTCTCACACCCACAACTCCACCCCTAAGATAAGAGCTTCAGTATACTTCCATTTGGAAAATGAGGCATCTCAGGAGCCCAAAGCCAGTCACACAATGACCAAACACTTTAACTTGAATTTATGCTATCACTGAATACACTTTCATGAAGCTTTGCTGCCTTTCCATTTCTGTTTAGCATTTTAAAAAACTGCTGCACGTGCTAAATGTTGAGGTAGCCAGAAATTTTCAATGCCCTGTTTCAAGAGCTCCTCTTTCCTCCTCTCCAAAGGAGCTTCAGAGTTTATGACATTGATGCTGCACTACTGACCTCTCAGGAAGCCCTGAGCTTCATCATATTTGAAGGCAACTCTCCCTCTTTTACTTAAGGCGAGAAGAGGAAGTCTAGTAGCTTCTCAAACTGTTTCGAAAGGAGAATAAAATGTAATCCTTGTCATTAATTTTGTATGAACTCCTATTTAGCTAGTTTTGATGCAGCCATATCAGGTTCTTTGATTATTCAAACTACATGTGAAAACCTTCTTCTATCTTTAGATTCATAGTGTGGTTGGAAACATTTACTATTAATCAGCAGGGAAAGAAGAAAGTGAATGCTGGAAACACTTTTACAAAGTTTAAAATGTTTAAAATGGGCTGAGTTATGCCATAAAATGATATTTCACTAATTCCCCAGGAATGAAAAATAAGTGTGAAAAAGTTATGTATAATCAATAAAATATAGGATTCCCATTGGCATATCTTATACAGTTTCTCTATGTGTATTATTATTGCAGGAGAACCTAATTATATTGGTCTATAGGATGTATGTTTTATTTTTTAAATTTTGGCTTTAATTCCCCCCACCTCTTGCCACCCTAGTCCATGTCAACTTTTAATACCACTAATTTATAATTTATTAGTTATCATCAACTAAACATTTGAATACTTTCCAAATGTTTATAAATTTTAGTTGTTGCAATTTTCATAAGAGCAAACATTTACTGCTTATGGACTTGTTCTTGTAAATATGTTTTTATGTATCATCATGTGTGTGCATATACACATATCCACTGAAATTGACACTATCCATATCCAAATATATTTGTGAGTATATTTGTCTTTATGTAGGTAGGTTTATGTATATGAATATATATATTTACATATGGACATATTTACTATTGTTGGGTAAATGGTGGTATATCAAAGCATTCTTTTTCTTGGAGTTAGAGCTCTCAAGGGGAGGGAATGAGTTGGCCAAAGAGAAATTAGGACTTGTAGCAACTGAGAACATTTGTATGAGATTGGTATAACAAGAACTGAGAGAAACCACTGAAAAGCGGATATGTATGACAAAGCATTGATAGGGTAGAATCTCCACTATCCTGCTCTGTTTCATCAGCTTTGTAGATAATTACTTAGCCTGTTCTACTCTTGTCTTTGAGTGTCCTTGTGATTGTAAAACAGTATCTCAAGTAAGTTTTCCAATGACCATTTTAAGTTTCTAAATTTGTTCTTAAGTAGCTTTGGACAGTAAAACCAAGTCTTACTATTACTAGCCAAAATCCATGTAAGTCAGCTATTGATGTTTCAGCCTTTTCTCTCCACAAGACCTGAAAGGAGACCTTTCCAGGGCAGGGCATCTGCTGGTAGCAGCAGATCTTGAGGCCTTTGCTGAACAGTCAACTCCCATTGTTTTCAAAGTACTCAGCATTAAAAATAGTGTTTCTGTGTGTGTGTTTCTTTCAGTGCCCTGTAATATATGTAGATGTTCCTGATATTGGTACTTCTAAAATACCACTGGAAATTTAAAGGACAGAAAAATTTAAAACAACTTATGAATTTTGTAAGGAAATTTTATAGAATTATTTGAGAATATTTGTGTTATAGTTTATAATATCTTCCATTAGTTAGTCTACTGTATGCTGAGAAGACCTACCTAGCATGGTCCAAGTGGGGAATGATATATCACTTTCACTTAGAAATGAAAGAGTAGTATGAAATAAAATGAAATAAAATAAGAAATTAGAAAGTGTTCTTCAAACCATGGAATTAGAATGGATATTAATATAAAAATTGGAATCTAAATTTTTACATGGGCTGCTTTATGCTGACAGGAGAATTTTTAAAATCAATTTTACAGCTACTGATTATAAACTGTTATTTAAATATAATCATATAATTTTTTTTAAGTTGACTTTTAGGTGAGAGATATGGTTTTCAAATAGTGCTTCTTGGCTCAGCAGCATCACCATTATTTGTGAGCTGGTTAGAAATGCAAATTCATGAACCCAGTCTAACTTAATGAATTACAATCTCTGGAGATGATCCCAGGAAATGGCTTTAACAGGTTCTACAGGGGATTCATATTGAGAACCACTGATCTAAAAAGTCCATGGCTGAAGGGCCTTATGATCTATATAAGAAACAGCTGGGAACTAGGAGGCTTGGAGTCTTTTTCTTAGTCTTACTTGTAGGACCCTTATTCCCTTCTCTTAGGTAAGGAACCAAAATTTCTTGAGATTGCAGGACAAAAATGATCAAAGTTTTAAAGACAATTTTTGTAAGATAATGTAATTTACATATTTCCTTCTTTTAGATAAGAAACCTAAATTTCCTGAGATTGTAGGACAAAAAGGATGAAAGTTTTAAAGATGATTTTGTAAGATAATATAGTTTAGATATATTCCAAGTTGTTATTAATATGAGAATCTTCTGGGAAGAAATAATTTTGATAAACATTACATACTATTTGTTTAGAGTATATAGTGTGTTGGGATATTTTAGTTGACTGACTAAATAATGCAGCTGAAATAAACTATTTATATACAGAATAAAATTAAACATAATTGAACAACCTGATAAATTGTGTTAGAGATTAATTTTTCAAATAGAGGCTTAGTTTAGTTATAACCTGAATGTTAACGATTCCTTTGAGGGGAAATTGATATCAACCACTTTGGTTTATTTTTTACTAGAAATTAAAAAGAACATTAATTTATTGTCTAAGATGACTGATAAAGGTTGTATCCAGGTTTAGCAGAAGTGTCCAAATTTTTTTTCTTTGTTTTGGTGTTTCGGTCTGCAGATGTTAGCTGTTTTTGTGAGGAAATAATGGTGTTAGCTATGAGTTTTCTTGGAAAGAAAGAGCTTAAAAGCTTTGGAGTCCTGGAACCACAGTCTGCACAGCCAAATGAACATGGATGGAATGTTAGGTGAAGTCCATGGGGAGTCATTGAACAGCAGCATCTGGAAGGAAACAATAAGTGACTGGAAGGTTTACTTTTCAGGCAATGATTAAGAGGCGATTAAATGAAGGTGTTAGGATGCGAGGGAGGGAAGGAAGCACTGAAGGTGTATATATAATATGGAACGGAGGGATTATGGAAAAGACTTAACAGAATGAACTATAGATCACAGCTAAACTTATAAAAATGGATTGGAATTTGGATAGAACAGCTTATAGGTATCACATGAAGCAGAACATGAGATTCACATAAAATAGAACACACTGGGAAGTATTTTTTCTGGAACAGTGAAGGACAGTGATGATATTTAGTTATTCAGAGCCACTGGGCATCATTTCCTAGACTTGGAAAGACATTCTGCTATTACACCTTTATAGTTTTGCTCTAGTTATATTGGCCCGACTTTAAAGTCCTAAGAAAGCTGTGGCCTTTGGAAATGGAAATCCAAGGCTTTGATCAAGTGAGTGGTTTTGCTTTAGAAGTTTGATAACTTACTTATGCTGCAGCAGACAGTGTTGATTTAAATTACTTTGAACAAAAATTTTGTTTTACTCTTCTTGTGAACAATCATGTCTTCTGGCCCATTTACCTTGCTCAATGACACTTCCCACTCTCAATTGTGAATGAATGAATGAATTAGTAAATACAGGAATGAATAACTATATAAACAAAGCTCTAGGTTTGGTTTAGATAGTATAAGAAGCAGTTTATTTTTTCCTCAAAGTTTCATGTTTATTTTAAAAACAAAATGAAATTTAATTCTGAATATATGTTTTCCTTCGTGATGCCAGACATTTGAGCATCTGGAAAAGTGAGAAATTACAGAGAAACATAAGACAGCATTATGGAAGCCAGTGTCCTTCTCTGGCTCTAGTTTTCCTTCCTAACCATCCCTTAGAGGTCCTTTAATTTTAATGTATAGAGTTTTTGCAAACACAAGATTCAATCTCTGCACATCTAAGAATTAGATTTAATTAACCAGTATGTCTAAAGTCTGTAATTCACAACCCCATATTCTCTGTGGCTTATAATAATTGCAGGTGAATTTTTTTGCTCAAGTCCAGTGTGAATGATCTGGTTATTTCAGGCTCCTTCCTGTGTCCCTTGTCTCCTCTAGGTCATTCCCATTTAGCTGGAGGATGGGAAAAGGGATCACAGGAGGAAACATTCACTTCCTACAATTTCACTCAGAAAGTAGCATGACTTTGCTATACTCCATTGTCCAGAAATCACTTGAAAGGTCACACCCAGATGTGTGGGTGGCAGCAGAGTTTTGTCTATTCATGTTGTAGCAGTCTCTGCCACATGGACTTAACCTTCTGGCCAAATCTTTAGGAAGGCTCCTCTTTTTCTTGATTATAATGAAATGTTAAGCTAATTGGGTATATTCAGAGACAAACAAACTGGGTAAATTAAATAAAGGACTATTTTTGTAGTATTTGCTCTACATTAAAACTTGGGGGACCAAAAGGCTTTTGTGGACTTTTGGGGGGGAAAATGTCTCATTTAATTTTATTTCAATAACTCTCTGGCTTCTCTTCCTGTCCAGCCTTGCTGCTTGTCTGTCTCTTTAGACTGGCATTCCCATAGGGTGACTGTTTCATTAAGTGCCTCTGAGAAGTCAAAATTTAAGAGATTCCAGACTGCTAAAATGTGTCTTATGGCTGGATCCATTGCTAAGTGAAAGGTATGGAAATACCTACCTCTCCAATATTTGTTCTGGCTACCTTGGGGTGCAAATAGCATTTAGATAACCAAGATAATAGTCCTGACAGATTATGAACAAGGTTAGATAAATTTTATTGAGATTTTCGAAGGAGTAGCAGTTTAGATACTTCTGGTCATGGTGGAAATTTAAGGAATAGAAAGAAAAATTGTTTTAAAGAGCCAAGGAGCAGTTCTGGGGGAAGCAGGGTCGAAAATAAAGTTCCTTTTTCACATGTTTGCCTAGAGATTACCCCCTGGAAAAGAAACTGGAAAAAAGTCAGTCTCCAGGATAGCCCACGTATGGGATTAAGGGATTCTTGGAGCAGTGAGTCTACTTATTTGTGATTGTTACCGGTCATCATAGTCACATAAAGGACTATGAGATCTAGCAGCAGAGCTAGAGACAGTGACATTGTTCTGTCATTGTGAAGTGTATGAATTCTGATACAGCTGGGATGGAAGTACAAAATCATTAAATCTTCTTTCAGAGTACATTTATATAGTAAATTTAAGTGTGATAATCATGTAATTTATGACCCAAACAAGGACATAATGAGAGAATATGGGGATAGGATTCATCACCCTCAGAAAACAGGTAAACACCAGGACCACCTCAAACAGAGATGTTTAACCACCTTTTTAAAAACGGTGATAGCGCGGTCATCTAACGATAACCCATCAGTATTTAATGGCCCTCACTTTAAGAAACTTTCATCCTCAATGTATAGTTTAAATTTAATCCTATGTTAAATAAAATTTGACGTAAACACTAACCTTAGTAGGGTAACTCTTCACGCATTTAAGTTATACATTGGCGTGTTAGTTTTCTATATGCTTCTGGTTACACATTTCCAGTATGTTTTACCCTTGCTTGTCCCACCTATAAGAAGAGCTTTAATCATTTTTTGGACGCTTCCTAATTCCCTTTGTCCCTTTAAATGGAATCTGAAGCACAACGGGGTTCTGTAGCTAGGTTCCAACCAAATCCTGAATAAGGCAGCAATATTTTAGACAGACCTTAACAAGCTAAACTTTTATCTAAGTATCCTGTTTCTCACTTGTTCAGCTTGAGGATAGAAGGTTGTGGAAAAAATTAGGCACAGTCTGCAAGTACATGAAGCACTTTTAAGTACAGTATGGGCACCAGCTGTACTCTATACAGGCCACATAATTTATTGCAAACCCCTTTCCCCCTTGTATACTGAGAACATTTAAGCACGGCTAGATTTAGGTTTACATGGAATGAGCAAATACACACATGACGTGATTTAAGAAGGATTAGAAATTCAGTGGCCCCAGACCACCCCTCACCAGCGTGCTCACATTCCCAACTTTAGAGACACCTCTGGGGTTCAAAATATGGTGTCTCTAAAATGAAATAGGCCACCTGGAAAGAAAAGTATAATAAAGCCAGTAGTAACCTCATCAGCTGGGTACATAGCCCTTAAGAGACAAAACACAAGTTTTAATTAGAATCAGGGATGGGAAAGGTCAGTGTGTTAGAGAGGGGAGCCAAGTGAGGGGTCAGTGAGTGAGAATCAATCTAGATATGGCTGAGAGCAGAACTGGAGTTGCTGATGGCAAGCACTGCCCAAGAGCTCAGACGTACTGCCAGGCAACCTGAAGTGTGGTTGTTTTGCAGTGGACCAGCCTGATGTTAGATGTTACAGGCAGGAAGCCTGTATAAGTAAGTGTCTGGCTTAAAGGCTCATCCCCTTAAGTAGGATTAGATTAAAGACTACCATATACTTTAAAGCTTAGTGGCTAGAAAAAAATATAAAAAGAAATCTTCATATAAGACGATTTAGTATAAATTAGTATCTGTAGATGAATTCTCAGTTTTGGGGTTCTTGGGAGTAAAATGGAGACAGCAAAATATTAGTATCACTAGGGTGACTGAATCTAATTTTATAAAGTGTGAGAAAGCTTCCTGTAGGAAAATATTTAGTAGTATTCTGGGGGAAGGGAGGAAAGTGTTTAACTGAGAAGCAGGTTTTGACTACATTTAACAATTTACTTGACTTTTTATTACATTCGGGAGTATTTCTCTCTCATAAGTATTCCAACTTTCTATGCATTTTACATCAAACTTCCAGGGGAAATCAAGATGTAAGGTATGCATCTGCCCTGCCCAGCCTGAGCGTCAGGAGACTTACTCTGACAGGGTGAGAAGTTAATGAACTCTCAGGGTCTCCACTTGGCCCTTGAACACGAATGATCCTAATCCAGCTGGCTGTCATCTCTCATCTAGATTATTTCTATGAACTCCTGATTCTTAGTCTCCTTGTTTTTACCCTGGCACCTTTCAGTCTGTTTTCAATAAAATCCCCAGAGTGAGCTCAATCAGAGGTACCTCAGATAGTATCACTCCCCTGCTCCAGAGCTCACCCTCTAGTGGCTTTCCATCTGCTTGGTAACAAAAATCTTCACCCAGGCCCTCTTTACACTTCCAATACCATTTTGCTATTTCCTGACTCCTTGCTCACTCTTCTCCATCTAACAGTGGTCTTCTGGCTCTGGCTAGAACAGTTAACATTCTGGGCACATTTCCGTCAATCAACTCACACAACTTTGTGCTGGCTGTCCCCTTGACTAGAAGGCTGTTCCCTAGGATATCTGTATACCCTTGTACCCATCCCCACCACTTACTTCATTTTATTCTTTCCTCAGAGCACAATTCTTATGTAAAATGGCAACCTATCTCTTTTTTTCTTTCTTCTATTTTTTATCTTTTGAGATGGAGTCTTGCTCTGTCGCCAGGCTGGAGTGCAGTGGCACGATCTCAGCTCACCGCAACCTCCAAGTGTAACCTATTTCTCATTCCCTTAGTTCTTCTCCTCCTTTCTTGATTTCTTTGTTTTTATGACACTTATACTTTATATTTTAATTATTATTTTTTACTATTGTCTGTAAGTTTGTGAATACAAGGCCTTTTGTCTTTCCTGTCCACTGCTGTCTGCCAGGGCTCACGAAATAAAGGAATGATTTGATGAGCTTTTCAATAGCTTATCAATAGTTACAGAACTCCACTGGGTCTTTGGTAAGTTGATGTTCCTAACAATAATTCCAACTTCTCTCCTTCTAGTTTAGAGAACTTCCCGAAGATCCTGCATACTGGCCTTCAGGGTCAAGAATCTGTATCTATTACGGCCAGTAATACCAGTGGAAATGTTCAACTCTACCTCATCCTGCCCAAAAGAACCCCCACAACAGAAACATGTATATTCCTTTGATCCATGGGACATCCTGTTTAAAAGAGCAGTGATCTAGGTGTTCGACTTTTTTTTTGTCAACATTTCCTCCTCAGATGCAGCTCCCATTCCAGATGTTTTTAAAGGCTTCCCTTGAATAACTAATATGCAAATAATTATTCTACTTGTCTTCCCCAGAGTATCAGGGCACCCTATGTATAGTTATTTTTTACTAGTTTTCAAAGCCATAACATGAGTATGAACATCCTTCGTTAAGTGACTGATAAAAAATTCATCACTTCTTTGAACTCTGATTGGATAAATTATACCCATTTATTTATTCTGTAAGTGTTTACTGAGTGTGTGCTATATACCAGGTTCAGTTCTAAAGACTGGGACGCAGCAGTGAACCTAACAAAATTAAGAGCCATCAAGGGGCTCTTAGTTGAGAAGAAGAGACAGGAAATAGACAAATAAATAGATGCATATATAACATGCTACAGATGAGTGCTAGAAGCATATTAAAGAGTAAGGAAGGTTGAGAGTGGAGTTTCCTTTTTGTTGTGGGTTTGTTGTTGTTGCTAACTTTTTGGTATTATTTTATGGAGTAATTTTTAGGAAACAAAGCTCCTATAAGCAGTGAGGAAGTGAGGTATACGTAGGGGAAGAACATATATGTAGGGGAACAACAGTTCAACAGGGGCAAATGCAAATGCCTTGGTGTTCAGGAAACGGCAAATAATTCAATGTAGCTTCAGCAGAGACAAAGGATGAATGGGAGAAGGAATCAGAGGTGGTAAGATGCAAGATCATGGGGGCCTCCAAGGCCAGGGCAAAGACTTTGGATTTTTCTCTGAGGGAAATGGAAAGTTATAGAAGATATTGAACAGAGAAGTGATGTGATTTGGTTGATGTTTATGAAGTGCTAGGAAGGCTGCTTTGTGCCTTGCAGGGGAGGTGGCAATAGCGGAAGTAGAGAGATTACTTATAATTTTATTGCAGTTATCCAAGTAAGAAATCATTATTTTAAAGATAGAACATGATCTGCTAATAGATCAGATATAGGGTATGAGAAGAAGAGAGGAATCAAAGATGAATTCATGTATATTTCCAAAGAACAGGAAGCCTGTGGAAGGACGGATTGTAGAGGAATGGATTAAGTATCAGTTCTAGAACAGATCCTTTAGAGTTGGGCAAGCAGAACCCCTCCCCTGGCCATGGTATCTAAAAGGGTCCTGTGTATCAGCACAGTTTCAAAATGCCTAAGTCCCCCTCCACTGTGTGGATTGTTCTCAGCATATTTCATTGACTTTATACTTTGAATGTCCTAAATATTATGGCTTCTGAAAATTCTGATAGATTTTGAGGTAGAGTTTTTTCATTGCATTAATTACAATGGCAATTAGAATCACTAGTTACCCGAAGAACAATGACTAAATGAGTAACTGGGTTGCTTAAAGGAATTGTGAAGTCTTGTTTGCTTGAGGGTGTAGGTCAACTCAAATCTTATCCTGTGATGTGAATGTCTAACTGTTTATCTGCCAGCTCCATATTCTGCAAGAGTTTCTGCATTTAAGAAAATTTTATCTCTTTTTACACCCCAAAACGATGCTTTGAGGTTAAAAAGAAACTCCCTGCAATACAAGAAGAAATTAAAGCCTAGTTTGTGAAGAAGACATAAGACTTTTTTTGATACTCTTGCCTCTAAGCATATGTTGCCACTCATAATTAGTAATGTACTTAATTTGCCTTTTACATTAGTATTTTTACCACAAAAACATTTCTAACAAGTAAATAGCCGTGCCCCCTGTGTTCACTTATGGCATTATTCAGCCAGCTTTTGAATACGAGCTCTCATTTATCCTCATGTTGAAGTGAGTGCACCTCTGTTGCCTCTCAAATGTTCAAACTGAGGTTGACATTGCCAAGTGGAACAGGATGGGTGGAGTTGATGTTGTCAGCACTGTAGGTGGATAAAATTGTTGGCAGGTTCCAAAATGAGATAATGTCTCCAAAGTGTTTTGAGCTCCTTGCTGAAAGAACTTGAATAATTTCCATGTATGATTTTGATTGTGGTAAAAACTGTGTAAGGTAATCTGCTCTACTATCAACAATGATTCCTTTCATTGCAAATTTTAAACAAGTAGTTATATTTTAAAATGATAAATGGAATAACTTAAGCTACCCTTTTTGCAAAATATCAAAAAAAAAAAAGTCCCATGTCTTCATGTTAGCCTTATGAAAAGGCAAGCGACAAACACTGGTGAAGTATTAACTCTTCATTAAACACCTTGCTAAATGCTTTGCATACACATTCTCGTTTAATCCTTAAACAAACTTATGGGCTAAATGCCATTATTATTCCCACTTTTAACAGAGGAGAGTAAGAAGACTAAATTATTTTCTCTTGTTTTTTTCATCAGTACATGGTAGAGCCAGGTTGTTTGTCTCTCAAGTTTTTCACCACCACTCTGAATCCCCTACTATATCATATATATTATATATAGAGAGAGGAGTCTCTGATATATATATATATATATATATATATATATATATATATATATATATATATAACAGAGGAATCTCCCTCTGTTGCCCAGGCTGGAGTATGGTAGCATGATTTCAACTTGCCACAACCTCTGCCTCCCAGGTTCAAGCTCCTGCCTCAACCTCCCAAGTAGCTGAAATTGCAGGTACACACTACCACGCCTGGCTAATTTTTTGTATTTTTAATAGAAATGGGGTTTTACCAGTTAGCCAGGCTGGTCTCCAATTCTTGACCTCAGGTGATCTGCTCACCTCGGTCTCCCAATGTGCTGGGATTACAGGCATCAGCCACCATACCTGGCCAATTTTTTATATTTTTAGTACAGATGAGGTCTCACCATATTGGCCAGCCTGGTCTCGGACTCCTGACCTCAGGTGATACACCCATCTCTGCCTCCCAAAGTGCTGTGATTACTGGTGTGAGCCACTGTGCCCGGCCTATACCATCAGTTTTAAAACTTTTCTAATATTTGCTTCCGTAGAGGTATTGGAAACACAGCTGCTAAAGAAACTAAAGGTTTATTTTGGGAGGATTTTAATGAGGGCACCTCCTTCAAAATTAATCTCTGTATCCAAATAGACTTTCTTTGACCAAGCTCTAGCACAGGATTTTACACATATTAGATATCCAGTCAGTGGTAAGTGGATAAATAAATGAACAAAAAGTATTTTTCCTATACCTGTTACTTGCATAATGCCATCACATATATACATACAGTGCTACGCGTGGCTTTGCCACGACTCCTTTTAGCTATTGAAACCTCCATTTTTTTAATAGATGAGTACATGAGGTACAGAGTGGTAATAGAATTTTTCACTATATCAGGGATGGAAAATGGATTTTTTCTTGCAGAGTAGACTATTGATGGTAGATACCTGAATTTAGGTAGTAGTATCTACCTGGATAGTAGATACTGGAATAGGTAGCTGTATTGAGAAGGCCTAGAAGATGCACCTGTACTCATTGTGAAAAACTGCATATTGCATTACTATTGTCTGCCCCGAGTCTGAAATGGAGGACTGGCAGCATTCATGTTTAGTATTTAAATCTCTACACTACGTCTATTTGCTCTACAGATAGATCACTATAGTATTGTCTATTTTATACTTTAGATTCTGTAATGATTATTCAGCAATAATTTTTCTTTTTGTGTGTGTGTTTGTTTTTGGATGCCTGCATTTTTTAAAAGGCTCCCTAAATTACTTTTACAATTTCTTAATTCATTTTAATTGAGTTTCCTTTCAAAGAGTTAGAACTTTAGTCAATCAAGTGGATCAATGTGACATTCTGCAGAACGTCCAGATATTTCAGGCCTTTTGAAATATGTTATGACAGACAATAGGTGAGTGAATATAGGACTGAGAGAATTCTGTAAAATCTACTGTTGTCTATCCCAGGCAAATTGGAATTTTAATGCTGTCCTTTCTTTCAGGTATAGAAAAGAATGCATTCACCCATTGGCGGCTGCATACCATTTAAATAAGGCAGTGTTAATTTGCTTTTGTAAAAATACTGCAACTGGCACAGAAGCTATGATTGGGGTCTTCTTTACGGTAGCTTGCTGTCATCCTCCAAAATCATAACATCCTTCTAGTTTGTGTAGAGGTTGTGCTGGTGATTAGAGGAGGTTCATGATGAGGCCATAACCCCCACATCTTTTACTTTCTTTAGATTCTTGAGGATGGTAATAATCTCTGCTGTTTCTCCTAATATGCCTTCTTCCTCTCCTCCCCTTTCTTCTCCTTCCTCTTTTTTTTCTTTTCTTTTTTTACTATCTCAGCTGAAGGAGAGGCTGGAAGGATTTCCAAAGCTTCTACTTGCCCTTCCCTGTTACAATAGCTCTTACATTACGAGTCATGGAACTAATATACAGTAATGGCTGTTCCAAATACCAAATATGTTATTTCCGATTATATACTCAGGGACTGAGAAATAACCACAGGGAATAAGAACCCAGGACTTGGCCCTCGTATTTCTCATTCTGACAAGGGGGATATAACAATATTTTGGATCTTCAAGTATCATTGTCCATTTGAACCTTGTATCCAAGAATCTGAAATTTTTGGTATTCTTCTTTACCCAGTGTAAATTTGCTCAAATAAATGGCTACAGATGCCCTTGGGAAAAGATTGTATGAATTACTTTATATAGTGATCTTAGTGTTACAAGGTCCTCATCATAAACATTGGGCTGCTTCTTCAGTCACGTGTGTGCGTGTGTGTGTGTGTGTGTGTGTGTGTCTGAAAATTGGCTACGATGTATAGACTATGCAAGGGATCATGACTTTTACAATGAAGCAGCTAACCAAAACTAACTGAGGAACTATGCCCTTCATTAATTTTTATTGTAGAGGTCAGAATGACTTAACGTCAACCCTATGAATTTTGGATGTCTTCTTTGTTGTGGAATCCTGTCTTGCCCATTGTAAGATTTTTACCCCACTAGATGCCAGTAGTGCCCAGCAATTTTGACAATCAAAAATTTCTCCAGATGTTGCCAGGTGTCCCTTGGGGTGCAAAATTGTCCTGAGTGAGAATCAGTGAATATTTTAACAACTACACTGCTGCAGATTACCACAGAGTAGCAATATCCCACCTACTTCGAAGGATATAAACTATCTGAAAATTAACCAGCAACTGATCTAGCTCCCAAATCCCATTTTAGAGACTATTTCCTCAGCTCATTCCTGGCACTAATTTTCTTAGGTCTGGTTTCCTGGGAACAGGCTCTTGGACAGGGATTTGTTTGCAGGATGTTATTGCTTTTGGATTCAATAACTATAAGGAAGTAAAGGATATAAAACTAGGTAGAAGAAGAAGTTGAACTATGATTTAGTCACGACAGAGCTTCAATCAGTCACACAGGGATCCTGGAGCTGATATGGCCCTTCCAGTTTTACTACCCTGAGGCAAAGTGGTGAGGCTTTTATGTTCCTGCATAAGCCACTTATTGGATGATCAGAGGATGAGGGTATGACCTTGGATAAAGTGGTGCTGTAGCTGAGGGCAATTACAGAAAAGGGGCTCAGTGAAATGCCATCAGCTGCCAAAACTCCAGTATCTGAGAATGCCTCCGTCCTAGGCGTATCTGAGCAGCATCTCACATCTGCTATAGTCTATTAATAACAAAAATAAAAATTTCCAAAGGTAAATATTTCAACTAAATTTATTGAGATAGGGTAGTATTTCTCTCAACCTGTTCTCCTGTCACCTTTTGCACTAACCAATTTATCTCCAACAGATATAAAACACTGTTCACATATCCTGAAGTATAAGGTACCATGGATTGTTGTTTTCTGTTAATTTTTGTGTGTCTGTAATCACACAGATGCTCAGACATTTTTATTTTTGCCAATCAGAAAAGAAACATTACATAAAGCTGTATTTTGATGGAAGCTTCATTAATATCTGAAAAGGTTTATTTGAAATTTGAATGGATTTGGGTTGATAACTGTGTGGATCACTGAATAGTCTTACCATGCTTAATAGAGTGTATATAAAGCCGAAAACTCCTAGCACATCACTGATACCATTTCCTGACTTGCCATTGTTGTATAACCAACATGGTATAACAAAAAAATTATGTAAAGAAGTTTGATTGTCTTTGTAAATAATAATAGCCCCAATTTACATAACAAGTTAGAAGGACCTGTTATGTCTTCTCTGCCAGATATTAAACCAAGCGTCCTCAGCTAATACACTGCTATGCTATCTTAGGAGCATGACTTGATAGCTGACAATTTATGCATTTTAATAGTTTCCTTCAGATTTGTGGCTATGAAGACCTGCTGCTGGGGTATCTGGCTTAAATATGAATAGTTTCATTTTCTTTCATAAGCCACTGTTTTCAGAAATGAATCATCCCAGAAAATATTTCCATGAGGAAACTTGGCATATCACAATTTTATACCATAAAATTAAGCTATACCAAATACACTAGACACATACACACACACACGTGCACATGCACACACGCACGCACACACACACACACACACACTTAATTTTAGCAGTTTTTAAAATAAATTTTGGGACTTACAGCAAGATGGCAGAGTGTGAGATCAAACAACTTTTGTCTGTGAACACACCACTAAGGAGAGGAAATTTTCTATATAAAGTATTTGAAATAAAACATTTCATTGTGATGTTCAAAGCAGCACTTTTATTACTATCTTAACCTTCAATATAGCAATAATGATCATAATTGTAATGAAAAACCTATAGGTCATGTTGGCTATTTTTTCATAAAGTTTATTTTATTTCAATGTTAAGTGGCCATAATACAAGAATAAATAATTTTATTTTTTGAAACTAAATAGTGTAAATATCAACCACCATTTAAAATAGCATTATCATGTTTACAGTATTTCATGCTCTATCAATTCATAGAAGTTTTTCTGTTTTGAATTATTTTAAATTCACTTTAATGCTTTCATTGGGTGCTTTATTAAATTCTTGCTTTAAAAATTCCTATTCTTGATTTCTTTGATCTGTTTATTCTCATATGTACTTTGTCTCATTTTTTTCTATTATTTTATTACTATCCACATTTTATAAACTTAATATTCTCCATTTTCACTATTAATATTCTCTTTAATCTATTTAATATTATCTATTTTAATCTACTTATATTTTCTATTTTCATCCTTCATTTTGTTTTATTTTCATCCTTCAGTTTGTTTTATTCATAATAGTTGTTTTAATTAAAACAATACTTGATGAATATTAAACACCTGCATGCATTTATTGCTCAAGATACTTTTAAAAAATTGAATTTATTTAACTAGTAAGTGAACGCATATGGTACAGATGCTAAAAATCTCACTCAAAAAATTTAATAAGCAATTTTAGATGCTCTTATCTTGTCCACTTTTCTACTACATTTCAATCTGCCATACGTGGCAAATGCCCCTTATATAATTTTCCTATGATTTTTTGTAACTACTCTTGATTGATTTGTGTTCATAAAATGCATATATTTCCAGAAGAAATCATATTTATTTATGCTGTATGTCTCCAATCATACTCTGCACTGATTTTCCATTGAGTTCTAAGAATGAATATTAATATACATATAGAGAGGGATTTTGACATTTCTAGAGCTTGTTTTTAATCTCTGCTAAAGCTTTTACTGAAGGCTGTTGAAAACAAAGTACTGCACAGTTTCCCCTTCTCTTCTGGCTGTCCAAAAACTGCTAGAAAGTAAGCAGATACTTTCCTTTACTTTTTGATTTAGTAAATTAAGACCTATTGTTCATGGAGTCTTAGATAACATAATAATACATTACAACTTATTTTTACATAGTTACAAATAATTTATTATTAAACTGCCAAAGATTGCAGTTTAATAATAATTCATTATTGGCAGTACAGTCTATGCCTATGAATCAACATTGGCACATAGGTATTCTGAAAGAAAGTTTTCACTATTAGCTTTGTTAAGTCAACCTTCCATTCTAGAGACACCCCCAGGAAAAGAAATGTCTTTTGATTGCTCTGGAGGACCAAGGCTACTATGGATATCTGCTTTATAAATGATAATAGTTTATGTGTTTCTGATTATAGTTGATTAAAACAGAAATTAATATCCAAGATATAACAAATAGCAGAATTGGAAAGTTTAACATTACCACAAAATGCACCATGTGCATATTTCAAATGAGACAACAAAAATAGATTCTTTTGGAAAAGCTGATCTCTAATGCCCCCTTAAAAAAGTCTCAATTTAATTTTGAAAGGAAGTCACAATTTCCTGATTCAGACCTCTTATCTGTGTAATGGGAACATTTGATTTGAACATCATAGCAGTTACTAGGAATACTGGCAATGAAATAGGATATTTCAATATTCATAAAGACCTCACTTACACAAAAAAATTATTCCTCAAGAAATGAAGTGCATGAAACCTAAGCGAATCTGTCTAGAAATTTCTACTATAGATGATATTATTTTCCTAGGGGAAAAAAGCAGAATTTGTAGGGTGACTAATAAGCAATCATATCTATCACCGTGAAAAGGGTTGATTGTATATATAGAAGTCAACCATTATTATTGCTGAGAAATGTATATGTTACATACACACTCTAAAGATTTCAGAGAAATTCCCTTCAAAATACGCCTTCCATTTAATTTTATGTAAGATTGAAAAATGTGAGTGAAGCACATTACTTATGTTCTGTATAAAAGAATGATTCATTATTATTTTCTTCATCCATAACTCAATAGTTGGTGATGTATTTAATCTTAACCTAAAGAAAACTAGAATAAGAGCCAGGGAACTTAGCTAGGTAAACTTAGGAAGTCATTTAATCTCTCAGGTCTGCCTACCTTACAGAGTAGCTTCACAGATGAAATGTAGATAGAAAAGTTCTTTGGGAAAGTAAAGTAACATATAAATGCAAGATAGTGTTTCTTTTGTTGTTACTCTATGAAAGTGAACCATTAGAAATCTGATGCCACATGTGGGCATACATTCAGCCATAAAACATAGCCTTTTGAAACATTCACTCTGGATAAAACATCTTTTGTTTTTTCGCTAGTATCATACACTATACTGCACATTAAACAGGATACACTGAGTTCTGTAACATAGGACATTAAATGCCATAAAAATAAATTTTAGACTATTGGCCTGTTTAAGGAGTATGTCTCTAACTTCTCCAGACTACAGTAAAACACAACTCAATTCCTTGTAACTTACAAGTCATTCATTAATTTTCATATATTCAGTGTATAAGAAAAACATCCCTCCCCATCCCTGCCTCACAGTAGCTTCCAGATCACTGTAGCACTAAAATGTAAGCTAGTTATGGGCAGGAGTTTTTGTTGAATTATTCATTACTTTCATATGAATTATTATTAATATAATTATATAATTATTATCACATACTCATTATTCTATACTATTATTATTACAGACACCTTGTAAACTAGGCCTGATTTCATGATTGTCATCCAAATGGAGTCTCAGGCTGAGGAACCCCGAGTCTTCCTCTCATCCCTCCACTCTCTCAAGTTAACTTCATACATCACAATCTGCACAGAAAACGCAGAAATGAGCGTTCTTTTTCTTCTAGGTTGCTTTTTTGCTATTGAATTGCTAATTTCATGGGAATTGTGGAGAGTGATCTGTAAACATTGTAACCAGGACCATCAGGGTTTCTTTGCCGATAGCTCAGAATGCTGATAATACCAGCCAAAGCTATGGACCCTAAAAATGGTTCTTGAATATGTTTTTGTGCCACTGATTTGAATTTGGTTCTGCATTCAAAACAGCCACCTTACCCATGTATGCCGTAATTTTTACAAGGACAGAGTGAGACAATAACTGGTTGGCTTGAATTTATCATTCCTGATGAAAGGCAAAAACAAGCAAACAAAAACCTTTTAAACACAGATTCTGTGGGGCTGGGCTGATTCTGTCAACTATTCTCTTGAGGAACTTGCTGGTGGGTTACCCAAACTTAACTCGCCTCAGAGGTACCAAGAGATTATGTTGGTACAGTCTAAAAGATGGAGTATTCTTCTGATTTAACTACAATATAAAATTTCAAAGGCTGCTTTATTTTCCCCCTATTTTAAACAATAGCCTTCTAAATGAGCATATTTACAAGGCAAATATATCTTCTACACTAGATCCATAATACCTAGTCTAGGGGCAGAGGTTTCAGAAACCAGACCATTTGCCATGTCAGATTTTAGTAAGAGGTAGAACAAGGTGTTTGCTACATTTGGCTGGAGCCAGGCTGCTCCCAGTGGATTCCTGTGGTTTAGGTTCCACTAGGGGTCTATCTTTCAGGGAGTGGCACTTAGGTGGTAACTGTGCTGGTAACTTAGGTGGTAACAGAAAAAAATAAACAGCAACCATTGTGGAAGACAGTGTGGCGAATCCTCAAGGGCCTAGAAATAGAAATTCCATTTGACCCAGCAATCCCATTACTGGGTATATATCCAAAGGATTATAAATCATTCTATTATAAAGACACATGCACAGGTATGTTTATTGCAGCACTGTTCACAATAGCAAAGACCTGGAACCAACGCAAATGCCCATCGATGATAGACTGGACAGGGAAAATGTGGCACATATACACCATGGAATACTATGCAGCCATAAAAAATGATGAGTTTGTGTCCTTTGTAGGGACATGGATGAATCTGGAAACCATCATTCTCAGCAAACTGACACAAGAACAGAAAATCAAACACCACATGTTCTCACTCATAGGTGGGTGATGAACAATGAGAAAACATGACACAGGAGGGGAGCATCACACACTGAGGTCTGTTGGGGGGGATTGGGGAGGGACAGCAGGGGGTGGGGAGTTGGGGAGGGATAACATGGAGAGAAATGCCAGATATAGATGACAGAGGCATGGAGGCAGCAAACCACATTGCCATGTATGTACCTATGCAACAATCCTGCATGATCTGCACATGTACCCCAGAATCTAAAGTACAATTAAAAAAATAAATAAATAAACAGCACACTGTCTTCTCTACCTCTCAGTTTTCTGGGCCCAATCTTCAAAAATAAATCCACATTCAAGTTCAAGGTATAGAGGATGGCATCTTGTATTCCTCTTTGTGGAAGCAGAAGTAGTCTTTTAACTTAAAGATGTAATTTTATTTTTTTGAGGCAGGGTCTTTTTGTGTCACCCAGGCTGGAATGCAGTGGCACAGTCACTCCGCACTGCAGCCTTGATCTCCTGGACTCAAGCAATCCTCCCACCTCAGCCTCCCAAATAGAGTACCTGAGACTACAGGATGCACCACCACTACGCCTGGCTAGCGTGTGTGTGTGTGTGTGTGTGTGTGTGTGTGTGTGTGTGTGTGTGTGTGTGTGTTTTAATAGAGATGAGGTTTCACTATGTTGCCCAGGCTGGTCTCAGTCTCCTGGGCCCAAGCAGTTCATATGCCTCAGCCTCCCAAAGTGCTGGTATGACAATAATGAGCCACAGCACCTGGCTTAAGATATAATTTTCATTGTTGCTTTTGTTGTTGTTGTTACTGTTGTTGAGATGGAGTCTTATACTGTGGCCCCGGTGTGGAGTGCAGTAGTGTGATCTCAGCTCACTGCAACCTCCGCCTCCCAAGTTCAAGCAATTATCCTGCCTCAGCCTCCCAAGTAGCTGGGATTACAGGTGCCCGCCACCACGCCCAGTTAGTTTTCTGTATTTTTAGTAGAGATGGGGTTTCACTCTGTTGGCCAGGCTGCTTTCAAATTCCTGACCTTGTGATCTGCCTACCTCAGCCTCCCAAAGTTCTGGGATTACAGGCATGAGCCAACACCACTGACCAATATGTAATTTTTAAATAAACTTAACGGTGGTCAATTTATCGTCATACACAGAATCACCCAACAGATTTGCTCTTTAAGTCCCAAGTAAATATTCTACAATTATATTTATTAATCAATCTTTTGAATTTTATTCACAACTAGGCTAAATATCACTTGGTTATAAGAAAAAAAAAACTTCATGTTGTAAGCAATATAAATGGTGTACTTTCATATCATTGTGTTGATTTCTCACTATTTTAATTCTCTGGGGTAGGAGTATAAGAAAGTACAATTGTTTGACTTTTCAAATAAGCAAGTGTAACAATCTAAAAGTTATATTTTCTTGTCCTTATGTTTTGCATTTCAGGAAACATCCCAGTCATCTGGACTCCCTGAGTTTGTTAAAATAGTAGAAGTTGGACCCAGGGATGGATTGCAGAATGAAAAGGTAGTTTTACACCATTTATTTCAAATGCTGTCTAAGTAGTAATAGGTTTAAGATTTTAAAGATTTACATGGATTTCATATGTTACATGATTATATATTTTTTGTCACTTGCTACTTGAATTTATAAATTACAAATAATACTCACTTTGACTTAGGAATTTTCTGTTTGTACTTCAATAGACCCTATATAATTTACTTATACAATATTTCCTTTTGTTTTTATAGGTTATAGTTCCTACAGATATAAAAATTGAATTTATCAATCGACTTTCCCAAACTGGCTTGTCTGTAATAGAGGTGACTAGCTTTGTGTCTTCCAGATGGGTACCACAGGTATGTAAACCCGCAATTTCTTAATTAGATCTTAATTCAACTTCACCAAAAATTATTTAGTAAATGCTGTGATATTAACTTGATATAATGACTAATTTTCCATTTTCTTACAAAATATTAGCCTGTGGACTGTGATATGATTAAATAGAAACCCTTTAATGACATCCTAAAAGTTACTTGGAACTTTATACTAAGCCTGTGTGAGCATAGTTCTATATCATGGATAGGGAACAAGGCCTTGGAATAGCATTTTAGGGGGTCTGCCCTATCTTTATCATTTTATGGCTGATTTTCTAAATAATCTGAACATCTCTGAATACATGAGTCATTTTGTCTGTTAGAAGCAAATGATACTAAATATCCTGATAGTTTCCTTCTAGAATCCCACATTAAAGAGTGAGAAATGGAGAGACATACTCCTTTTTTTTTTCCTTTTTTTTTTTTTTTTGACACGTGTATTTGCTATAGGGATACAGAATCAAATAGATAATTGAAGACAAAGCAGAGAGTCATCTAGAATTTTGTCTTGAAAGATGACAAAATGATACAGCTTTCAATCAAGTTTTCTGGCATGTGGCAGCAGTCATCACTTCTGAGACTTGACTGATCTTTGAAACATCACTAGTAATCATCAACCAGTGTGATACTTTCTCTTCCTCATCCCAGTCCTTGGATCCCTTAATTTCTCCACAGCAGTTAGTTTCACCAACTACTCTTGATATCATTTCCTTAGTTTCCATTATTCTCTAATGAATCAGTTATTTTCCCAATTGGTCTTTCTCTGTCATCTCTGACATCTCTCTTCACCTCTTAGTTTAAGGCTCCCCTAAGATTCTGTTTTCAGTACTTTTCTCTGCCTATCCTCTTTTCTTTGGCTATCTGTCCAACACTAACAGTCACATCTATGAGGACAACACATTTGCATTTCTAGTCCTGCCTTCCCTGATAAGCTTCAGGTGGATGTACCATCTCCACCTCAATCTCACGGGGTTAAAATCAAATTTATTTTCCATCCTGCTTCATGCCAGGAGTGCAACTCTTTCCTTTAAAACCCTGGACTTGAATCTTTAAAGAGCTGTCTTTGTACCCTGTTAACTGTCATGGTCAGTGAGGGATACTGACCATATATAACAGAATAGCAGAGACTGGGTAGCTTAAATAGCAGGATAATTATTTCTCACAGTTCTAGAAGCTGGGAAGTGCAATGCTTAGGCGCTGGCAGATCCCACATCTGGTGAACACCCACTTCCTCATTTGTAGATGGCCACATTCTCATTGTATCTTCATACGGTGGAGAGCAGAGACAGGGAGCACACCCATGTCTCTTCTTATCATGTCACTAATACCATTCATGAGGGCTCCACCCCCATCACCAAATTATCTTCCAAAGACCCCTCCTTTTAATATCATCACATTACAGGTTAAAATTTGAACATAAGAATTTTGAGAAGATGCAAACATTCGGTCCACAACAGACACTGATGTATGAAATGTCTTCGTTTTCGATATGGCCTATACTTGTCTCTTCTTTTCAGTCCCATTGATACATTAGTGATTCAGACTCTCTTTAAAAAATTATTGCAGTAGTCTCTTAAATGATATTTACAAGCACTGTTCCTCCATTCTTTATACTTTTCTTGTAAAATAATCTTCCAGAAATATTAGCTTTCACAAAGTCTTGTTTTCCTTCCCTCCTTTCCTTCCCTCCCTCCCTCCCTCCCTCCCTCCCTTCCTTCCTTCCTTCCTTCTTTCCTTCCTTCCTTCCTTTCTTCCTTTTATAAATTAATCTTTTGAATTTTATTCACAACTAGGAAACAAACCTAGAATAAATCACATCATTTTATAGTCCCATCACAAGGAAGTCCCCTCTCTCTCTGTCCCTCTCTCCCTCCCTCTCTCCTCTCTCTCTCTCTCTCTCTCTTTCTCTTTCTTTTTCAGTTCAGGGGCACAAGTGCATGTTTGTAACTTAGGTACAGATCTGTCATGGGCGTGTGTTGTACAGATTGTTTCATCACCTAGGTCCTAAGCCTAGAATCTATTACTTGTTTTTCCTTATCCTCTCCCCTCCTCCACCCTCAACTCTTCAATAGGCTCCAGTGTGTGTTGTTCCCCTCTGTGTGTCCATGTGTCCTCATCATTTAGCTCCCACTTATAAGTAACAACATGCAGTGTTTGGTTTCCTATTGCTGTGTTAAGGTGTTAATGTGTTCGATAATGGCCTTCAGCTTTATCCATGTCCCTGCAAAGAACATGACCTCATTCTTTTTACGGCTGCATAGTATTCCATGGTATATATGTAGTAAATTATCTTTACCCAGTCTAACATTTATAGGCATTTGGGTTGATTACATGTCTTTACTATTGTGAATAGTGCTGTAATTAATGTTCAGATGCATATGTCTTTATGATAGAATGATTTATATTCCTTTGGGTATATACCCAGTAATGGGATTGCTGGGTCAAATGACATTTCTGTCTTAAGGTCACAAAGTCACTTTCTGAGTTCTTTAATGGGTCCCTTCTTTCCATTGACAAAGCCTAGAAAATTTGGTTGGGTATTCAAGACTGTCTATACCTGTTCCCTTTTTTCCCTTTTTAGCGTTAACTGTACTACTGTTAACTGTATTACTCTGTGGAAGTTACTGCTAAACCAAGCTGCTTCTTGTCATCTTTCTACATGTCCTGCTTCTTTGTCCATATAGGATTTTACCTATATTTGCTTATATACATCTACATTTCTGCGTTTCTCTGCAGTTAGAGCTCAATTAGATCAACAAGGCTTAAAACATGAAAGGCATTTTAATTGTACTACATTTGAAGTAACAGAAGCCACAAGAGGATTAAGAGTAGTAATAATATGTCACCTTTCATAGAGGGTTACATTTATGTATGTTTTATCTTTTCCTCATCACTGTATACCCGTTTCTTGGTACATAGTAAGTTTGTGCTCAATAAATAATTATAAAATAAATAATGAATCAATCAGTCTGAGAGAACAATACCATATTACTTTCAATTCTCTGGTATGAGCAATTAACTCTCACTTTGTTCACGTATGTGGTCCTGTATAATTAAGGTCACAAAAATATTTTTTAGGACAACACTATTAGTTTGATTAAGCTGGACATATGATCTTAAAATTGTCAATTTGCAAAATGCTAGCCATTATTTCACTAGCCACTAATAATTTTAAACGAATGCTAGACCTTTTTATTCGTTTTATCTTCATCAAGTTACTTCTATCTTTGATACAGTCTTTGCTAATTTCACATATTTGATTATTGCTGGAGAGAAACTAGATAGGTTACTATAACTTAGAATTAGTGTTATAAAAGAGAATAGATTTTGCTAATATTATTTCACAAATATTGACCAACCAAAGTTATATTTCAAACACTAAATATTGCTAGCCATCTTCAAACTTCTCTTATTTTTCAGCGGTTTTACAAAGCTGCCTGCAAAATAGTCTTTCCTATTGTAATGTTCATGGCCATATTCTTGTATTGTGCAATAGTGGAAACTGATGATAGATTATTTTTTAAACTGATTTAGGACATACCCAGTGACATTAAGAAGGATGAAGGGGAAATCCTTTCTAGAAGGCCACACTTGTTGCATAGCTAGTTAAGAGAAAAGATGGACAAAAGAAAGAAAAAGGCAGTCCTTTTGTGAGAATTAATTGGAAAATGCTTCCTGACCTCACATTAAGTAGATACATGTGATGGGACTATAAAATGATGTGATTTATTCTAGGTTTGTTCCCAGGTTGAATTTAGGGCTTAACCTATTGAAATTTAATGAACTCTTCCTAGACTCAAAGTATTACTGAATAAATGACTGAATTCCCACACATAGATTTTGAGGACAGTTGTGGTGAGAGGAAGTGCTTCTAAAACTCCGTCCCTGTTCACATTCTGCCTTGAACTTGAGTAAGTGACTTAACCTCTCTGAACCTTGGAAATCCCAGCAGCAATGCCTGCAGTACTGGAGTGTTGGAGATTATAAGGCACGTGAATTGTCCCAGTGTATGAATGCCCACAGCCCAGAGCACCTGACTCCTGACCAGTGCTCACTGCTGTTACTTAAGGGAATGGCTAAAGACAGACTTACTGGCTGATCTTGGGCTCCACACAAGTTAACTGCCTTTTCTGATAACCAGCCTTTATTCTGAAGATTAAAGTATGTGTATAGTTACAATATTGAGTTGAGCTCAACTTGAATAATTGAAGACACTCTGCCTTTCAAATACTAAAGACTATGTTATATATTTTACTTTAATATTCATCTGGTTACATACATCCCAAATATTTAAGTGGTTTAAATAAATCACAAACTTGTAAAAGATCAGTGTGCCTGAATCCAAGAAAGATATAAAATTCATCTTCCAAAGTTATATCAGTCACTTACTATGTATTGTATCAAATATTGTCAAAGGCAGATGGTGAGGATATTCTACTTTTGCAATTTGATTTTAGATTTCACTGAGCTTATCTGAGCAGAGCATTTTAAAATTTCTCTTTTGAAATTTTATATTACTCTCTTATTTTAGAAAAAGTATCTTATGAGGTCAGACTTGTCTACTTAAAATAACATCTGAGATTTTCGATGATAATTTTAGAACAACAGCTTACATATATATTGGTTGAAATAATTTCTACTTTTAAGGACAATGTGTGTGGCTCTAAATTGGTATTCTATTAACTCTCTGCATCTTATATTTTTCCTTCAAACGTAGGTCATGGGAATAGTCCTCTAGTTGATGTTTAGATTGCTGTTTGATCACTTATTTCTGTTTTTAGGATTTTAAAGCTTTTTTACAGTTTCCCTCCTACTGTTTTGTTTGGCAAAGACTTTCTAACTCAAACAGCTAAAAGAAAAGTTCCACAGTAGCAGGGTGCCATATAAAACAGGATCCCACACCTATAATCTGAATGGCTAGAGATGATAAAATACCTGTCATTAAAAAATACACATTCTTTACAACTTATCTGGAAAAACCTTTCCTGAGAGTGACATGAAATATAAGAACATTTGAAATAAGTCCAGATAGCCCCTCACTTAGATGGAATGAACAATAGCACCAGAAAGAAAACATGTTTATAAAAATAGATAAAGTTTATTGCAACTTTGGAATGTGGCTGTTAGTGGTAAGCCATTTATGCTATAAATAAAATCTATTAAAAAGTGAACTAGAGTTTTGCATTCATCTTTAATTTAGCCATTTGATTGTAAATATTTTATTCACAGTGATTAAAGTGAATATCAGTTATTTAAAAAAATACATGAAATATATATAACATTGTACATTTATGTATGCCGTAGGCAAAGGCTTAGTTTAAAAATATTTGCTCCCTGATTAGCTATTTTTTAACTGTTGGATTAGATGGGTCACAAGTCTTAACAGCAGAGAATGAAGATAGATTTTCTTTATAAAAGTAGAAAGAAACATATGTAAAAGACTAATAATTATTTTCAAGTCACTCTAATGAGTGACTACGCACAATGTTAGCAAGAAGGAACGAGTAAACTTACCCCTACTCTCCTTTAGGTGTGCGATACAAGTAGCTCTTTATTGGCATTGAAAACACATTTATTGTACTGAAGTTTAAAATTCAGGTTTACATTGATGAGATGCAGGAGGCTGTAGCTTCTGCTACTGAGTCTATTCCTGATGTCTCCTCCTAGCTCTTTTCTTTTTGAGCAAAGTAGGTGTGGAGAAGAGTCAAAGGAGGTAATTGTGAAGAGGTGTGTATATGTGTTGGGGGCGGGGGGTGGTGAAAGAGAGACAGAGTGAGAAAGAAAGGAGGCAGAGAGCCCCAGATTGCTTGCTTATAAGGCACAGTTCACTGAGAAAAACTACATTTGGGAAAGGTTCCAGAGTAAGACTCATCATCCATTATAGTCCTGATGAGTTGGCTTCTGTCACCTCCCCAAAGAGGTTCCTGATGAAATTTACCAAGACCACAGTTATTATTCCCTGGTGCTATAGGAGTCCTTTACCCAGATAGGTCAGGGAGAGGAGAATGCAGGTTGAAAGAGGGAGCGAGACTTAAACCAAATTCTCTCCAAATGAGCCTGACTTAAAATACTCAATTCTGTGCATAGAACACTATTTCTTCCTACACACTAAGATGCCAGCATAGAGGTCAAAACCATATTGTGACCCAACTCTCACTTAATTGGTGACCTACTCAGCAACTGTGAGTCTTCCACTATTTTTTTATGAGAGATGCAGTTGTGCCGAATTATTCGGTTATCCTTAGGAACTAGTCAATTAAAATCACTGAGAATATTTCTTGGTGAAGTCTTCCTATTTTTGTCTTTTCTACTGAATTGGTAGAGTAGTGCACACACTAGTGTTTCTTCCTTGTAAGAGTTGTCATGGTTCATTTTCTGTTTCTAAATACATGAGGCTTATTTTGTTTCTCAACTCATACGAGCAAGTTAAGTTTCTTACATAACAAATAATTACTGTTTGTCCAATATTTGGTCTCAGAGAAGAATGAAGACACTTAGTTCTTTAGTAAATGATCTCAAATGGTCATTAAAAGTTAAATGAGGTAAAACTGCGCTGAGAGCTAGATCTACATAGATAAAATATGTCAGCTCTTCAAGAAAATAGAAAACAAGCATATACACTGTTTGTCACCTAATTTCATTTCCAGTATTTAATGGCATGAACCATAGACTCTTTACATTGCTTCAGTTGATCTAACGTGTTTTCACTGACTATGCAGCTTGTGATTGCTACATATCCTTGAATGCTAGCAAATTTGTGTTGGTTCTTCTAATTACCCACACACCAAATAATCTTAAAATTTAATGGCTTAAAATGGTAACATTTGTTTTTGCTTATGGTATTTGTGTATCAAGAATTCAGTAATGGCTCAATTGAGCATCTCTAGCTAGAGATTTCTTGGGCACTCACAGTGAGACAGACAGTGGTCAGAGCTGGAACAGCAAGGGCAGGGACCTGGGGCAGCTGCAGGCTTGCTGTCTACCTCTCTCTTCATGTGTTCTCAAAGCCTCTCTACGTGGTCTCCTGCAGGGGTTACTTTGGACTTTATCACAGCATAGAAGTTTTAGACACCTAACATAAATGGCTCACAGCTCCAAAGATGAGTGTCTTAAAGAGCAGGCAAATGTGGCATAACTTTTATAACCAAGTCTTGTAAATTTTATAGCATTACTTTTTCATAATCTATTAGTTGAGGCAGTTACACAGCCCACCGGGTTTCAAAAGGAGGGGACAGACACCACCTTTATATTGGGTCACAGCATTCTGGAAGAGCCAGTGGGAGAGGAAATACCATTGGGGCCTTTTTATAATCTGCCACCCTTACGTTTTTAAAACTGGCCTAATAATTACCCTAATTATATGCTTTTTCTTACTAATAATTAAATAACAAGTACAGTTCACAGATAAACCAAGAAACTCCCACATTTAAAAAAAATACCTATTTAGGACTGTCATGGCTACCAAGACTTACCTTACTTCTGTCTACTCCCTTAATAAAATTAATTTGTTTTGCTTTAAATGAGATTAAGAGGTGTTGAAAACGGTGAGCACACACTGCCACACAAATCACTGTCTTCACTGTAGAATGAAATTACGTCCATGTGTTTCTGAAGCTGTGTTTTTTATGTCCAGACCTGTTCATCAAAGTCCTAACTCTGTATTGATACCTTTTCAGAGTTTGTTGTAGCTTCTATGATGTGTCTGGCATGCACATATCATTCAGTTCTACATGTTAAATTATTTATGAATATCTACTTATTTTTGAAATAATGTACACTAGCAGGATCTCTTTTTAGCGCAAAATATCAATGTACTCTAGAAATGAAAAGTAGCAATTAGATTTTTGTTGCTCTTTTGTTAGCACAAAACACCCTGAAATATTTGAAGTTGCTGTGTTAAATGTTTCTCTAAATTTGCAAACTTTTCTCTTATTGAATGCAAATAATATAATAGTACATATTTTGGATATTAATATAATAATAAATATTCTGAATACTAGACACTCTTTAATTTCGCAGTGTATTTGATTTATATCCTATACAAGTGTTACTTATGCAATAGTGGTATTATTTACTGTATCTTTACAAATAGTGACCATATTCCTGAATTCTTCTGGTCAAGAGTGGGGCCTGCTCATCAATTCCTGTGTTTTTAAGTAGGGATTAAGTCTAAATGCAATACTTTAAAGTTGCACTCTACAATCATATCATTGCTCCTGTTACTACATAGGAGCAATGTTTAAATGTTTAAAACATCCTTTGTCTCGCTCAGAAAAGAATGTGAACATTTTTTTTGTTGGCATGGTGGAAACTATTTTTTTTCTCTTTAAACTTCTTTTAAGGTTAACTGAAATAAAATGGAGGAAAATACCTGTTGCTAACATTGTTTGGTATTACCCAGCATTCAACAATAACTTCTACTCTAGCTGAGATATAGTTCCACTACTGTATCCTAAGAAAAAGCAAAGCTTACAATGAAAACAATGTTAGAAAATTTATTGTTTAATATTCTTATATTTTCAAGCAGAACATGTAATTCAAGTTTTTTGGCCTTTTTACCCTCACTAGCCTAAAAATATTATACTCAAAAGATTATTATACTCTGCATGTACTGCTTTTCAATAGGATGGTAATTAATTTGTTCAATTACACTTTGACTAAGAATTTGGGGTTTCTTTGTTCTTAGATTTATAAAAATAACCAAAACATAATATTAAAATAAAATCTTCTACTTCAAAGGTCACCTACCTTTTTGGCACAAAGGAATCATTTTGTGGAAGAAGATTTTTACGTGGACAGTAGCGGACAGTTTCTGGATGATTCAAGTGCATTACATTTACTGTACCTTTTTTTCTATTATTATTACATTGTAATATGTAATGAAATAATTATACAACTCACCATAATGTAGGATCAGTAGGAGCCTTGAGTTTGTTTTCCTGCAATTAGATGGACCCATCTGGGGATAATAAAAGACAGTGACAGATCATCAGGCATGAGAATCTCCTAAGGAATGAACAACCTAGATTCCTTGTATGTGCAATTCACCATAGGGTTTGCCCTCGTATGAGAATGTAATGCAGTGGCTCAACAGACAGGAAGTGAAGCTCAGGAGGTAAAGTGTGTGATAGGGAGTGGCTGTAAATACAGGTGAACCTTCCCTTGCTTGCCTGCTGCTCACCTTCTGCTGTGTGGCACTGTTCCTAGTTCTCAACCGGTAACAGACCAGTGCTGGTCTTTGGACTGGGGGTTGGGTGCCATTGCTTTACCTCACCTTTTATTCAATTGTATTGAGTTCATCATGTTGGCCAATTTTTAAAATAAGCTTTTCCATGAAAAGAAGAAAAAAACCTTTCAAAGCTGTTTTGGTCACATTGAAATTCCACTTTTATATCTGACGAAGAGTATCTTAAAATTTGGTCTTGTAGAACTATATGCATGCATTGACATTTGAAAGGTCTGTATGTAACTTCAAAACCCAAATATAGGTCCAGTTTGGCTCAGAAAGACTTGATTCTGACTTATTAGTGATCTTTTTTGCATTACTCTGAATAGTCTGTTGATAAACATTGTTGATACTATTTTAGTATAAACTCATTTCATTGATCTGACTCCTAGGCCACTTAAGTGCAATCCACTTTGGGAAATGCAGAGTATGCTCTAGGGACTAGAATAGAGGGAATGAAAGTGTTTAGTAATACTTAATTCTAGTAATACTTAATTCATAGTTACAGCTTACTCACTTGGAGAATCACATCCATTACTCAAAGCCTAGATTACACTTTAAAGCATTAAGATATTAAGCATGATCTGGATAGCCCACCAGTTTTCATTACATTCTGGGAGCAGTCATTTTCAAGAATACATTATCCATGTATCCTTGAGCACTGAAAATGAAACATATCATAGCAGTTATTTTTAAATAATTACGAATGAGTTTTAAAGACGTAAGTTTTGGCTGATGTTCATAAAGAGTTATTTGAGTAATTTTAAAAAATAAAAATAAAGTGATTTTTCTAATTTTTAGAAACACACACCTTTATCTAAAATTATCTGATTAAATTGCTGGGATAATCTTTAGAAGTATATGTAGTAAACAAAGAGACTTAGAAAAATAAACATGAATGCCAAAAGTAATACTGTATCCCCAATATAACATTAGACAATGGATTTTACATGTCAAAACCTACACATTACTGCAATGTATATATGCTAATGTTTCACTTGTTTTAAATTTGATAAAAGAAAAAGAAGTAAATAATATAAATATGATTTTTATTTAGAGTATGCCTGTAAATCAAAAACTTATTTCATAAAATATTTGATTTTATTTGGCTTTTAAAAATTTTATCCAAATTTGTTTATCTTGAACATTTGACCTGTCAACACTGATTAAAATTGTAATTTTTAGAATAATAGAATATTTTGTAACATCTATGGATATTTGGTATTTTTATTGTTAATATTTAAGATATTCTTTGAAGAATGCTATTTATTTTATAAATGTCTTGGACAAATTTAAATTTGTCATTGCATAAGCTTATAGGCTATAATTAAGAACTTTGAAATAGGCCGGGCGCGGTGGCTCAAGCCTGTAATCCCAGCACTTTGGGAGGCCGAGGCGGGTGGATCACAAGGTCAAGAGATCGAGACCATCCAGGTCAACATGGTGAAACCCCGTCTCTACTAAAAATACAAAAAATTAGCTGGACATGGTGGCGCGTGCCTGTAATCCCAGCTACTCAGGAGGCTGAGGCAGGAGAATTGCCTGAACCCAGGAGGCGGAGGTTGCGGTGAGCCGAGATCGCGCCATTGCACTCCAGCCTGGGTAACAAGAGCGAAACTCCGTCTCAAAAAAAAAAAAAAAAAAAAAAAAAAGAACTTTGAAATATCAACTTGTTGAAGCAAATTCATGCTTAACCTTACAGCACTAATTCTTCTTATTTCAGACCTTCTTATACTGCTATAATGTGGAATCTGTTTATAAATTTAACACTATTATTAGTCAAGATGGATGCATCTTATATTGAATTCTACTTATAACACATAGTAAGAAATATATTTCTGAGTAGCCCAAATATAGTCATTCCCTGCCCCCACCCCCACCGCAGATCCTCCAGGTTATGGGTTTCCTGAGGTTTTTTTTTTTTTAATCACTTTTTATGTCTGTTTAACCCATGCTTTCTGGTGGAGCAATACAAAATCTGAGACCTGACTCTTACTTATTTGTGGTATGATTTGGCAAAGTATTTTCATCTCTCTATGCCTTGGATTGTTTCAATTTATTCACCCACCCATTTATTGCTTTTATTGTGTCTCTATTCAAAACTTATTGAGTTCTTTGTTGGACCCAAACAAGTTCTTTGTTGAATAATCAGTAGTTGCCAATAATGACCATTATATGTACCTAATAAGGTAAATGTAAGGTTAAAATAGATAACTGGAACAAAATGAATAAAACAATTCAAACTCGTACATATGATATTTTAAAACCAAGTGAATATCTGTAAATTAGTTATAAAATAGAACTTAGTAACCAGGTTGTTAAGCAACTTGTCATCAAGCACTCTGGCCAGTGTTTTTAAAGTTGTGTCTTATACCAAAACAGAGATCTCCAGATCCATATGATGGTCAAACCACAAATTTGCAGTGATGGCATTGCTTGTTGCGGTAATAAGACCCTTCTTTTCCCCTCAACAGCCAGTGTCTCATTACTTATTACCAGTGTCTAATTACCAATGAGTTAGTCTCCTTCAAACAATCCAGGCCTACCCTCCACTCTGGGCAAGTTGGCTTACAGAAAGAAGTGTAAGTATAGAAGATAAACTTCGTTTATAGTCTGTAAACAGTAACTACAATTAGATACAGTATATTAAAAATCACTTCTGTTTTCATGCATGGGAAATAACAACTCTGACAGTGTTATTATCAAACATAAAGACATGATATATGAGAGGCAGCACAGTTGAGTGGAAAGAAAATTATACTGGGAGCTTTGGGACTTCTTGCCCTGTTTCAGTAGGATGTTGAGAACATGATTGTTTTGACATGGGAAGACCAGGAGGGTGGTCACAAAAGGCATTGACCTGAACAAAGAATAACTAATGCATATTTATTATGTTTATCTTAGGAAACTAGGAAATGTTATTGAGTAAAATGACTTTTGTTTCTCTATCCAGAATATTGGTCTCCCACTTTATAACTCACAGGTGCATTTTGGTAGCTTGGTTCTATTTTATTAATTAAAAATGAACACTTGTAGACATTAGTGAATCATGACTAAAATGTCTTGCCTGCATTCACAATAGGAGAGTATGGGCTGTATGCTTCTATTTTGATCACTCTTGAGACGTATGTGCATTTCACTCGATAGAGGGCAGTACAGAGGTCTTTAGTAAACAAAGGTAATGCTGAGTAAGGAAATACAGGAAATTATACACAAGACCAAATTAGTTTCAAGTCTTCTGGACTTAAGAAGTTTTGTGAATATGGTGTCAGTCTATTTTAGCTTTGGCAGCCAAGACAGGGTATTGGGTAGAAAAAAAAAAAAAAACTGGATGTTCAATTTTCCAGAGATTTCCTGTGTTTATTATTGTAAGACTGTGATTTATTAAAACTGTCTTACTTCTTCAAGCAGACCAAGATTTCCTCTGTGCTACTGAGGCTAAGATATATGGGGTTTGTGCAAGAAGTCTGTGAATGAGACAGGGTTACAGTACCCAGGCTACAGTGCTATTCATAGCTGGCTAGAGCATTTTCACCGGGGTTGTCAGGAAGAGCTCTAGTCTCATTTTTTCTCATTACTGAACATACGAATGTATTGCCTTTAAGGGGAGTTACTGCTCAAATTGAGTTTTGAGTTATAGGGTCTGAAACCACATTATTTACATTTTTATAGTAATCGGTGGCATGTGTTGAAGAAATTGCATGCTCTATGTCTCTTTCCTGTTGTACGCCTGCATGCAGAAAGTAATACTATCAGTTGTATCTAATACAGCTACTGGAGACTGTAGACAAATAACTTCTGACATTATATACTCATTTTGAAGAGATATGAATATTGTCCTGGATGATAGAGTTGGTGATGGAGCAAAGAAAAGCAAGAATCCTTCAAAAATATATTTTTAAAATTACTTAGCAATCTATATTAGTGAGAAGAAGAAATGGGGGCTTAGAGGTCCATGAATTTATTTATGCATCCTAGCAAAATTTAGGAAAGTTGATTAAACAGAGAATTTATGAACATGAGATGCACTCGGAAATATTATGGATGTACCAATAATAGGATATACCAAACTGAACTCAGTTGTTTGTTGATAGTATCTCTGGAGTAGAAACAGAAATACTATAGACACCATGAATCTGTACTTCAAAAATATCCTTGACTATTTTGATGATATTGCTTTGAGCAAGATATGAAATTTTACCCCAACTGGTATTTTCCAAACTTTTGTTTTTATCAGTGAAACTTTTTAATGGTCAGGTTTATATAGAACTTCAACATATGATACAAACAAGAAAATTACCATAAAAGATATGGTGAGGTCCCTTCCAGGCTGTAGGAGAGGTCCTATCAATGTGATCATCTGTTATAAATTTTAATGAAATTTTCAATAGTTAGATATTTTTGTGTTCTTTTTCTTAAGGAGACTCCCTCCTAAATTGCAATCACTTTAGCTTGCAGCCCACAAAATGGGGATTCATCTCTGAATAAAAATACAATTAGATTTCCTTTGTTGAAGTAGAGGCAGAGGGCCTAGAATGTACTAATTTGGCCCCCTTCAAGCCAACCTTATTGATTCCCAACCTTGTTGATGTCTCACATCTCCTGAGAAGTTTTGGCAACTATAGATTTTTGGATCTTACAGGAGAACAGAATCAGAATCTGTAACAATAGGTCCAAGAAATCTGTATTTTTAAAAAGTACCTCAAATAATGCTGTTGACAAATTCAGTTTGAGAGATATTGGGCTAGATGATAAAACATGCCACAAAACTCTTCAGCCTGAGGGTGAGTTGTTTCTAGGGGCTCTACCTTTGATATTCTGATGTTCAAAATCTGTAGCAGTGACTAAGATGAAGATAGAAGATATGAACGATACAGAAGATAGACGATATGGAATACATGTTTTTCAAGGAGGTATTAGAGAACACACTTTGCAGTCAGATAGACTTGGGTCCTTGCCTGGTACTTGCATTCATCAGCTGGGTGATCTTCTCTATTTCTAATATCACGGGCTAGTTCTCCACAAAAATTGTTGAAGTTAAACATCAATAAGGTTTGGAATCAACAAGGTTGGTTTGAGGGAGGCCAAACCAACCTTCTTGATTTCTATGGTGAATTCTAGGCCCTCTGCTCCTAGTTCAATAAGGAAAGGCTAATTTTATTTTTATTCAGAGGTGAATCCCCATTTTATGGGCCTGAAGTGATTGCAATTTAGGAGGAAGTCTCTTATTAGGCTGTTAAAAATGTGTAAAGGGAGATCACATAAAGAATTAAATACCTATAGGTTTAACATGTAACTCAGCATAAAGTAAAGGTGCTTTCACTATTATTACCATCACTATTAGCAATAAAATATTAGAAGAATTAGTGGGAAAAAATCACAATTCAAAGTGGATTGAATTCAAAGTGAATTCAAATTAGGATAAATGGCTAAAACCAAGAAAGAGAAATGTCAGTTCAATTCAACAATCATTGATTAAATCTTATTTCATGCAAAATATTTAAAGAGCTAACAATTTAATAATGGAAAGTGACACATGAATCAAAAATTATACAAAATTTGGTAAGAGCAATGATATACATATGTATCATTGGTTGTACCAAATATATATACATATATGCAGAAAGCAAGTTAGGAAGTGTAGAGACATCTAAGTCAAGCTAGTTGTTGAGAGTGTCATACAAGAGGAATTTTTGAGTTGAATATTAGAAAAATAAAATCAATTAACTAGATAAGAAAGGGAACAATAATTTGTAGGCAGAAGGAATAAAGCAAAGAATCAGAGATATGAAATAGCAGGCATAATGCTGCAAACATTGTGCTATCCTCAAAGGCAAGCTCGGAGCACTTCAATAAGAGTGAGGTGAGCTGTTAATTAAAAATAGGGGTCTGGAGTCTTCAAGACCTTCAAAGGCTTAGCTGCAAATTATTCTGGATTCTCAATAATGAGGAAACAATAACAGTTTCAGTGGGGGTATGGATAACCTTAATATAAGGCTTTCCTTGCCTGTATATTGGTCGTGGATGTCAGATCTAAGGTGACATCCATTTCTTAGAGTCCAATAAGTTGGGATTGGCGTCACCTGACCACAGTACTCTCATGATAATGTTCATTGTAAAGCACACACACACAAAATCTGTTTTGTAAGGTCTATGTAGGTTACACAACAAATCTACCCCAAAACTTCTACTCCTCACCCCAGCAAGGAGTGGCAGACTTTTCTAAACTATACCTATAAAGCACTGGAGGAAATTATTGAACGTGCAGATTTCCAGTTTACAGTCTCAGAGATTTTTGGTTCACTGCGGCCAGTATAGGATACAGAAATATGCATTTTAAAAGTTATTCCAGATTATTCTGACCTGGGCAGTCCTCAGAGCAGTGTTTGGAAGCACAGCTCTAAGCACAGTGGACCCTGCAGTAAATGCTACATACTGAGCTGGTTCCAGTTGGTGGAAGTGAGTTTTCTAAGAGATTTCCAGTTTTGAGTCTGAGTGACTCTGGCTTAGCTAATAAGATAGAGGACCTTAATTCTCTCTGTTAGAAATTAAAATAAAATTTGGGGCCACACGCTAACCTTTCATATATGAAGGCATTCTCAAAATGTCAAAATAATTAAGTCATTCCAATCTTCACTCATGCTTCCTATAGAATATTAGAAGGGACCTCATTCTTATCCTACCACAGGATTTTAAAAATCCCCCTTTTAAAATATCTTAGACCTCACCTCTGTTTTAGAGCCTAAACATTTAGAACAGCTTTAAATGATCCCCTTTTTCTTTTTCATTATGCCTCTAAGGCCCTCTAGAGTTCTTTTTGTTTTTTTGATTCCATATCCCAGTGGGTGTCACTATGACCAGCAGAGACCAAGTCTGTGGATTGAAAAGAAAGATTTACGCTAACAGTGGCAGAGCTGTCTTTGAATGATGATGAGGTCAAGTTGGTAGGGTTAGAAGGAGCTTTCAAATACTATTCCTCAACTTTTTGATTGATCAATTTTTTCTACTTCTGTAACAGGTATCAGTTTTAATTACACTACTCAGAAACCCATACTATTACAGCTTCTCCTCTTTTTTTTTTCTTGGTTCCTTTACTTCCTATTCAGTGCCTCTGGAAGTGCTGTAAAGTTAAGCCTTGTTGCGTCTGTCAAGGTCCCTCGTCACAAACATTGGAACCAGGAAATCTGAAATTTTCCAAGGGGCAATCATTAGATATGTCTCAGGTTCTTTCATCTTCAAGGATCCTGTTTCTGGCAAAATGCAAAGTGTGAACTAGTCTTTGGGATCATTCAATTTTGAGAGTAATTTACCACTATCTATGTCCCATCACTCCAAATGAAGCAACTGCTGGTGCTCTTGCTAATGGATATGTCTGGATGGTTCAGGGCCACCTGTCTCTGGGTGACATCTGCAAACCACTAGCAGACCTGTGGCCAACCACTTGTAGGGAGCTTCAGATGCTGAATACATCAATCTGGAGGACTTTTTTTTTTTAAAGACTATAAATGCCAAATATAACAACAGTATATAGAAAAATAAATATTAATTTTAAATGAGAAAAAACGAGATTATAAAATTTAAAAAATTAAACACATTACATATGTCTCAAAATTAAGAAAAAATAAAATTTTAATTTAAAAAATTTAAGTGGGCGTCTGAGGTTATTTTGTAATACTATTTTCTCTTATTTTTTTAACTGTCCATTCTTTGTTTGCCTCCTTCTGAGGTCAACACTATGATGTTTTCTATGGAGAATATAGACAGATAACTGTCTTTTCTCTAGCATTGTCAATAAAAATTTTTATTTATAGATTAGAAAAATGCCTTTCAGTTTAATAATTCATAATTAGTAATGTATTAAGATGTAATCTAATACTTTGTTATAGGTAACTTTATACACAGATATATTCTTTATTTTAGAAGAATTACTAGTTTTATACCTTTAACATGGAGGAATTTTGATGTATTTTATCATTTTGTAAGTTTTATGCAATTTAAAGTAGAAATATATGCACAGTCTAATTGTTATATAGAATATATTTTTGCAGAGGAAAATTTCCATTTGATTTCACATTGATGAAAGCAGATTCATTTCCTTACAACTGTACGTATATAATGTTTGGAAGAATTTTTCACAAACTAGCATCTGGTTGTATACCTTTTGAATTTTGTTTCTCCTTAAGTATTTACATACTTCTGTGGTGTAGGACAGATAGCGAAGGATATTAACATGATGAATATGCACTATTGCTCAACTCTATCGTGAGTTTTAATATGTGGTAAATTTGTGTACTATATCTTATATAATACACTGAGTTTTATATATTTTCAGTGTATGAGAATATTTACACCAACATTCTGAAAGAGTGTAGCAACTGGGAGCTCTTCCAAGTGGCAGAGCCTGGCCTGGATTTATACATAAGGAAATATAGGAATCTAAGAAATTAAATGTTATTCCAATCACTATGTGTCACTTGAAGACCATTGCAGGAGAACCTGCAATATTACAGCAATACTTTGTATAATTCCCCTTTTTCTTTTTCTCATCTCACAGCTTTTCACTACTATAGAGCAGTGAAAGAATCTTGGCACTAAAGCCTACCTTTCAAATCCCAGGCTGTGCTTCCCCAACACCATGTCTATTTAGATTATTTAGATTTTTTGGCTATGCCTTCATTGTTTACCTAGGACTTCTCAGCTAGCTTCTTACCTAGTATACTATCACAAAGCATAAAATCTCTCGTTAGAGGGCAAGGTAGGGAAACAATTTGAGCCCTTTAGCAGATAGGTGGAATGGACACAGAGACATTGGCTAAGGCTCACTCATTGATGATGTGTGTGTGACTCAGTCACGTCAAGTTGACCAGGCCAGGGAAAAGGATACAAAGTGGAGAGTCCTGTATTTAAGTTACAAGATCTAGTTGTAAGAGAGGTGAAAGTTATATAATTCTGTAGATATCACTGTCAAGATAGAGCATCTTTGCACTTTTTTCTCACATGAATTTCAGCTCCTCCTCTGAACTCTTCTGTCACTTAACAACTGTGCTAACTTTTAATATTTCCACCCCATCATACAATTAAATTTTCTCATCTTCAGCAGAGCTACAAAAACATATTGAATAATTTCTGTGATAATGCAGAACCACCTAAAACATTCTCCTCTTCTGTAGTTTACAAAAGTCTAGTGGACTAATTTCTTATTAAGTTAAAATAGTAAATGTAGAAGTGACATGTATCATAAACGGATGTGAGAGAATTGCATATAAAAAGTATATTACAAATGCAGCTCTGGAATTTAGAGACCTATACATGTAGTAGCTTTGTAATTGCATTTGTTCAGGGCCGGGGAGTG
Source organism: Cebus imitator (assembly GCF_001604975.1). Taxonomy (NCBI): domain Eukaryota; kingdom Metazoa; phylum Chordata; class Mammalia; order Primates; family Cebidae; genus Cebus; species Cebus imitator. The sequence goes on along the minus strand of NW_016107463.1, from coordinate 4,101,512 downwards.
GGGAAGTTAATCATTGATTAAAATCTAAATGAATAGGAGTCAACTCTTGTCAAAAATGAAATAGGATCTCTTAGGTCCTTATGTACTTATATCTACAATAAATATTTATTTCCCTTTATTGAACATCCCACATTGCATGTTATCAGTTGGAAATGAGAAAAATGTATTCAGTGAATATTCTATTTTCTCTAACTGTCATTTTGAAGGGAAGTAAAGGGTGATAGATATTTTTACCTTTAATTTCATGGGGCTTGAAAATGAAAGAATTATATACTTGGAAAAATGTTAAAAATTAATTCCTATCCAACTTTTCACCCTATAATTTTTTGAAGTATTTTAATAGACAGTATGCTTTAAGTTTAGAATTATTAAACATGTTCCTTTTACAATACATTAAAAAGTAATAATTTATCATAAAAATATGAGCATATATAAATACTTTTGCTCTATAAGTAGTTTTCAATAGTTTCAAATGCAATGAATAGTTTTACTCTCTTAAAAAACAGGCCACCAAGTTATTTACATTTGGCCTAGATAAGGTGCAACTAAAATATATGTCATAATCATACCTTAGTTTGTTAAGAAATATGCTTCTTATCTGTGCTGCATAGAATTTCAGACCACATGATAGTTGATTATTTTCTATTTTGGTATAAATTTATATATAATATGTACATATGCATGCACACACAAACACATATATGTTTTCTCATTAGCCTATATATCCTATCCATGTAAGGACTGCTTCTGCCTCATTTTTCTATGTCATAAAGTTAGATATGTAGTAACTGCATAAATATTGAAATAGAGCAATATTAAAATATTGAAATGAATTTTAAAAATCAATTATGAGGTCTTATATTTTAAAAATTGGTTAAATTTTGTATCCCCCCCCAATTGTAAGTTAGTAGAGGCATACCTTAGAAATATTGTGGGATAACAGAGAGAGAAATGCCAGATATAGGTGATGGGGAGGAAGGCAGCAAACCACATTGCCATGTATGTACCTATGCAACAATCTTTCATGTTCTTCATATATACACACAAAAATAAATAAAAAAAAAAAATATATATATATATATATATATATATATATATATATATAAAGAAAAGAAATATTGTGGGTTCAGTTCCAGACCACTACAAAAAAGCAAGTATTGGAACAAAGCTAGTCATACAAATTTTTAAGCTTCTCAATGAATATAAAAGTTATGTTTATAAAATGTGGTAGCCTATCTACCATAGCATTACAACTAAACAATATATGCATGTTAAATAAAAATAATTTATTATTTAGAAACAGCTAATAATCATCGGAAACTTCAACAAGTCATAGTCTTTTTGGTGGCGGAGAATCTTGCTTTTCTGTTCGTGGCTGCTGACTGATCAGGGTGGTAGGGGCTATAGCAGTTTGTTTCTTTCTTTTTCTGTTTTTTATTGAGATGTAGTCTTGCTCTGTCACTGGGCTAGAGTGCAGTGGCACTATCTGGGCTCACTGCAACCTCTGCCTTCTGGGTCCAAAGGATTCTCCTGCCTCAGCCTCCCTAGTAGCTGGGACTACAGGCACGCATCACCATGCCCAGATAATTTTTGTATTATTAGTAGAGATGGGGTTTTACCATGTTGGCCAGGATAGATTTCTTGACCTCATGATCTTCCCACCTTGGCCTCCCAAAACGCTGGGATTACAGGCATGAGCCACTGCGCCCGGCTGACAGTTTCTTAAAATAAGACAAGTTTGCTGTATCAATTGACGCTTCATTTCATGCAAAATTTCCTTCTAGCATGTGATGCTACTTGATAGTATTTTACGCTATATAGAACTTCTTTCAAAATTAGTCAGCCCTCTTAAACCCTGCTGCTTCATTCACAACTAAGTTTATGTAATATTTAAATCCTTTACATTTACAGCATCTTCACCAGGAGCAGATTTCGTCTCAAGAAACCACTTTCTTTCCTCGTCCGTTAGAAGCAGCTCCTCATTTGTTCAGGTTTGATCATGAGATTGCAGCCATTCAGTTACATTTTTAGGTTGTACTTCTAATTAGTCCTCTTGCTATTTCCACATATCTGCAAATACATCCTCCACTGAAGTCTTGACCCCTCAAAGTCATCCATGAAGATTGGAATATACTTCCAAACTCCTGTTAATGTTGCTGCTTTAACCTCCTCTCATGAATCATAAATGTTCATAGTGGCGTCTAAAATGGTGAATTTTAACTGAAGGTTTTCTGTCTACTCTGCCCACATCTATCAGAGGAATCACTATCTATGGTAGCTCTACTCTTACAAAATGTATTTCTCAAATAGTAAGTCATAAAAGTCAATATCCTCCTTGATCCGTGAGCAGCAAATGGACGTTGTGTCACAGACATGAAAGTAACACAAATCTTGTGCATCTCCGTCACAGCTCTTGGGTGACTAGGTGCATTGCCAATGAGTAGTAATATTTTGAAATAATCTTTTTTCCTTAAGTTCACAACAGTGGACTTAAAATGCTCAGTAAATCATACTATAAACAGAGGTGCTATCATCTAGATTCTATTTCTAGAACACAGGCAGAGTAGATTCAGGATAATTCTTAAGGGTCCTAGAAGTTTTGGAATGGTCAATGAGCACTGGCTTCAGCTTAAAGACATCACCTGTGTTAATTCTTAACAAGAAGGTTGCCCGTCCTGATAAGCTTTGAAGCTAGCCATTGACTTCTGTCTAACTATGACAGTCCACATTAAAAATCTGTTGTTCAGTGTAGCTACCTTAATCAATAATCTTAGCTAGACCTTCTGCATAACTTACTGCAGCTACGTCATTAGCAATTGTTGCTTCACCTTGCCCTTTTATATTATGGAGATGGCCTCTTTAAACTTCTCTGCTAGATTCAAACTTTTCTTCTGGAGCTTCCTCACCAATCTCAGCCTTTACAATATTGAAGAGAGTTAGGGCTTTCCCTGGATTAGGCTCTGGCTTAGGAGAATGTTGTGGCTGGTTTCATCTTCCACCTAGACCACTCAAACTTGGTCCGTTTCAGCAATAAGGCTGTTTCACTTTCTTCTTATCTGTGTGTAAAACAGAGTAACACTTTTAATTCCCTTCAGACTTTTTCTTTGCGTTTAAAACTTTTCTGTTTTTCATAAGAGGCCTGGTTTTTGACCTTTCTGGGCTTTCAACATTCCTTTGTCACTAAACTTAATCATATTTAGCTCTTCCTTTGAAGTGAGAGATATGTGAGTCTTCCTTTCACTTGAACATTACGGGCCATTTTAAGGTTGTTAACAGGCTTAATTTCAACATTGTTGTGTCTCAGGGAATGAGGAGGCCTCAGGAGAGGAAGACAGGTGGGGAATACGCAGTCAATAGAATGGTTGAACACACACAACCTTTACTTATTACATTTGCCATCTTATACGGGTGTGGTTCACGGTGCCGCAAAATAATAACAATCGAAGATCAAATATAATAACATCCAAGGTCAGTGATCACAGGTCACCATAACAAATATAATGATAATGAAAGTTTTAAATATTGTGAGAATTACCAAAATGTGACACACAGATACAAAGTGAGCACATTCTGTTGGAAACATGACACCAATAGATTTGATCAACTCAGAGCTCCCACAAACCTTCAATTTCTAAAAATCACAGTACCTGTGATGTACAGTAAAGCAAAGCTGAATAAAGCTAGGTCTGCCGTAGTCTATTTACAAAAAGCAAGTTGAAACTTCCAATATGATTCTCTTTTAGAAGTTTTTGAGAAATTCTTTCGTTGTTTATTATTGAATACTCATGTGTGTTATCTTGAAATTCCACTAATCTCAGGGAATTTGGGTGAGCTGAGGACACTAACAACATTTAAGCTGTATTTTAGCCATTGCCTTTGTCTGGAGAACGTATCGAAAGCCTAAATATTTAAAACACATTACGGTATTCAGGTAATTACACATGGTAGGATGTCTAAATGTGTATAGTATGAACAATCCAAGTTTAAAAACATCATGGTGGAGTTAGTAGCAAATAAAATATCTAAGCTTGTTATGCTATAATCCTCATCATGCTTTGCATCTTGAAAACTCTTGCAAAGTGTTACCCAAATATCGTGATGATTTGGATCCACATCAAAATGTGCATGTTTAAAACAATGATAACCATGGTAGACCTATTTTTTTGGATAGAGATATACAGATATTGCCGTTTCCAGACTGTGTGTAGATGATGGCAAAACTTGTTACTAACCAAATCATGAGAATTTTTATCATTTAAAATTTTTAAAATCTCCACAAAATCTGAAAAAATATTCTGAATAAAACCAGATGTAGGAAGTTTTCTTAAAATCTCAAAACAGTAATGTAAATGGTTTCATTGTTTAAATTATAGTTAAACTTTAGACATTAAAATAACATCAGGATTGAAGTATAACATAAACTCCCCAGGAGGAAAAGAAAAAATTAAAGCAAGGACTTTATACCTTTAATTGGAACCTGCTCTTTTTTATTCATTGTAATAAAATTATATTCTATCAGGATTTCCTAAAGCTCTTTACTTACCTTCCTTTATTGACTAAATTAAGATAGAATACTATTATTTTCTTGAATGGCCTTATTATAGTGTGAGCATTTTATAAAATGTAAAAGTAGTGATTTTTTTTTGGATTCTACTTTCTGCATTTATCATAATCTTATTAAGATATCTTCAGTGATTATCAACATTTAGCTTTCATGACCTGGGAACTTGATTATTATCTCTGTTTATTTTCTTGATCTATTGATTAAAACATCTCCTAAAGTAAATTATTGTTTGCTTCATTATATAAACTTCTTCACACTGTCTCAGCATTTTTGTTAAATTATGTGCAAAATGAATTAAAATAGGCCAACATTACCTGTATTTATTGTAGATTAAAATTTGTTTCTTTGCCCATTACTCTGCTTTATGAATACTGCCAATCTCTATCCAAATCTGTATTTTGTTAGGAACATGCTCTTTAACTTTTGTTATGAAAATACATATGTCTCTAATAAATATTTATACCTACTATGATTATTTAGGCTTAAGCATGAGTAACATTGATCAACAGTATTCGCTAGTGTTGCTTTAAATTTTATTACAATATACTAAAGCTTTGTTTTTCTTTCTACTTGTTAGGAATGAGTTCTTTAATTTTCTTTTTATAATTTGTGTATGCGTGCGCATTTGTGTGTGCATGTTAGAAAAACAGAGACAGAGCTCACACTCTAAAGAGATCAAGCACAAAAGCTAAATACATGGATATGCAATCAATAACTGTTTAAATATGTACAAAAAAGGGAGGCTATAAAACAGTGAGAATTACAACTTTGAGTAAAGTGCTCCTCTGTGTTATTAACCACTATGTCCTCTTCATTTTTCTTTAGTTCTATTCCCAGTACCATTTTTCTACCACAGAACTTGTCTCAAGCTGGATTCTCACAATTACCTGAGAGTTGCCTCTCTTCTATCTAGACTATCCTTTGCACCTACCCAAATTAAGTGTTCTATAATACTGCATTTAGTTCAGTGGTCTCCTTTCTCAACACCCATTCTCCATGGCTTTCTATTGCTTATTTGCCTTCAGGATAAATCAGTATCTGTATACTAACATGAACCTAACTCAAAGACATGTTACAGCGTGTGGTTTCCTCTTCATTTGTAAGTTTATCCCCTATTGTTCACTAATAATATCCTTGAGCCAAATAATATGTTACCACTTATGCAACCATCCCTCTTTCTTTTCCAACCCTACTGGTTTTTCAGTGTTCCAGCATTTATGGCTGTGAAATGAATTACCTGAGAACTTAGTGGCATAAGTAAACATTTATTATGCTCACTAATTCTGTGGGCCAGGATTTGAACAGGACATCGGGGACAGGTTATCTCTGTTCTTCAGTGTCTAGGGCCTCAGCTGGATGACTCAAATGCCAGAGGCAAAAGTCATCTGGAGGCTACTTCAATGAGAAATTTAGGGGGTGACACTGACTATTGGCTGGGCGCCTCAGTTCCTCTTCACATGGGTTCTCCATGAGGGTCTTCTTATGTGGCCTCTTTGCGTAGGCTAGTTTGTACTTTCTTACAGGATGTTGGCTGATTTCCCTACAGTGGCTTTCCGCAAAAGAGAAAGCCATATGGAAGCTGTATCCTTTTTTACAACCTGGCTTCAGAAATCACATAGTATGATTTCCACTACACTCTAATAGCTGGAGCAATCACAGCCTACCCAGCTTTAAGGAAAACAGTAAAGAAAGTCTACCTCTTGGTAAAAAGTGGTGAGGTCCTGGAAGAACGTATAGGACCAGAAATATTGGTGTGGCTCTTTTTTGTTGGAACAATGCCACGGTCAAGGACTGTAGTTTGTATCCCATGTGCTCTTTTAAATTCTCCCAGGCTATTACAGGCCATACCAACCTTTATTCATTCTGAACTCTTACAATCTGTGATCTCATTTACAACCAGTATATTTCTTTGAATTGTTAACATTCCATGTCTATCTGTTTTGTCTCCCCAACTATACTAATCATTACTTTAGCACAATAACCTCATTTTCCCACAGGAAAGTAAGGTCTGTATTTTTACTTCCCACAGGACCTAGCATAGAGCTTTGGACATAGTAGGAGCTCAGTGAACATCTAGATTAAAGTCAGATAGATTTAGAATGAAATGAAATTTTATGCATTGTAAATGAATGTGGTAGATAGTGTTTGGAAAAGAAGTGAAAGGGTGCTGTAAGGGATAGTGGTTACAACAGCATGGAAATAAGTGAGACAGGATCACCTGGTAAACACAAATAAATGTGTTTATGAATGAAACATGAAAGCTTAAAGGTCAATAAGGCACGATGGCAGTCAAAGGAAGGTACCTTTTTGCATCTTAGGTATTTAATTTCAAATTCGTATGTGTTTAAAAACTCATTTAAATAATTCAAATTATACTAATTGAAAGCATTAAACTTAACTCTGCTAACATTTGAGAGTTGACAAGAGGATCAATAGGAGTAAATATTTTAATATTTATTGTTATATTTAATATTGTAATATTTTTCAAATGTGTTTAGCTATATTTGAAAAAGCATTTTCATTTGGATTGTTTTTAATTTTTTAAATTTGAAAATAATGCATTCTGATGATAACAAGCCAAGATATATAAAGAAAACCCAATAGACCTATTTCTGCCATTTCTATATTGAGGATTCTAATTGTGGCTTGGTGTGTTTTCACAGCTTGTTCCATGCTCATTTTGTATACTTTACACTGCTTACATATTATTCCTCATATTTATTGTTCATGCCATAATTTATTATTTTTAAATATGCAAGGCTCATGGCTATGTCAATTGTAACTTCTCTGTGTGATGATTATGGGATCTGATTAATAGTTATTGTTTTAAGAAGCTATTTCATAGACTTTGTGGCAAATGGGTAAATTTGATATTTTAATTCAAAGTTGAGCTTTTAGAGATATAGAAAACAAAACGTTGATGGGGAGGTTAAATTTTTCAGATGAAAGCTCTACCTACTATATTAATTTGTTCACATATGAGAATGTGGTAATACTATGAAAGTACTACATAAAACTTTATAACTATTACTAACTAAAACACCAATGCTCACCAAATAACATCCTAGGATCTCAGCCTTGTTAAATTATACTAAAGAAGACGTGTAATTTAAATTTTACTAAACGTTGTAAAAATTCATACACTGAAAATTATTTGAACATAAAATTTTCATGTTGATGGTAAATGAAGAGCGTATTGCTTTTCAAACTCTTGCCAATCTCAGGAGTATTTCAACCTTGGACCATGAAATGAAAGAAAGAGAATGAAGATTGGTCAAGTGAAAATAGTAAAGTTCCAAATTCCTATCTGCAATAACTCATTTTACCAGATCCCATTCTGTAAAGTGGTTAAATTCATCTCTACTTATTATACATGTATGACACTGAGAACTATTTTTCTTTATATTCACTGGCATAATTTTTAAATTTCAGATATTAATTTAAAAAGCCTAACTACTGTACCTATGTAACTATAACCTACCTGAAACTAAAATGATTCTCATTTTATATTCTCTTCTTCATATTAGAAGTTACATATTTACATATAACTATTGTGTATTTAAGATGGCTGATCACACTGAAGTAATGAAAGGCATTCGTCAATATCCAGGAGTTCGCTATCCTGTCCTTACTCCTAATCTTCAGGGTTTTCAGCGTGCTGTAAGTGTGCTACTAATATTTCTAAAATTTATACGCCTCTTATAGTTTTAAAGATATTTACAAAGTTAAAATTGTGTCATATATAACTCTCCTGTAATATAAATATATGCTAATGTACTAACATGAAGACATAGAGCTCCATATCCTCACAGCATTGGGGATTCAAGTGATCTGTATACCTGGCTCTTCTAGTTTAACTGTTCAAAAATTAAAACACAAAAAGTAAAATTCTGCATTTTCATGAAATTTTTTAGAAGTGTATTTTGTGCTTCTTGTTAAATAATATAGAATACTATTTAAGCATTTCTCAAGCCATTTTTATAGTTATAATTGTTGCTGAATTTTTAAATTATTTTTGTCAACCTTTGTTGGTCAGCTTTTTGTGTCTGTTATTTTCTACCTCTAGGTGAGGCTAATTGTCATTGTATCTGGCTCTAGTTACTTTCCCTATTTATCTCCTGGTTTGTTACTTTTGATCCTCTGTTACTTAGAAATTGATAAAATTTAAATAAGGCTTTAATAATTTTACATATGAGAAGAGTCTCTTCAATTTTAAGGTATTACCCTTATGTGGGCTTATTGCAAATATTGAACAGCAGCTATTTCTGGTATTAATGAATATTTTTCACTTCTGTATGTGAAACTGTATTATGTAAAGCCGAGGTTGTGCGATATTAAGTAATCAGCATATAACCTGTTAGTGTATTTTGGTTAGAACCATTTATTTTTCCCTTGGGTTTGATTTGATGAAATCTTTATTGCATTGTTTAAAAAGTCATTTAAAAAATTGTAACTTTGGTGTCATAGTAGTCGTAACAAAATAAACCACGTAACTTACACTGAAGAAGATACTGAAATGACACCCTGATGTTAACTTAGGGGGTGAACAGTGGAGTAGAACTAATCTTGACTTGGGAGTTAAGCAATTCTGTGCTCAAAACATGACTCCAGAACTTCTATTCCTGTGCAATGTTACACTAAGTATTTACCTTTTAGCAATTCTGTGTTCAAAACATGACTCCAGAACTTCTATTCCCTGTGCAATGTTACGCTAAGTATTTACCTTTTAGCAGTTCTGTGCTCAAAACATGACTCCAGAACTTCTATTCCCTGTGCAATGTTACACTAAGTATTTACCTTTTTTTGTGCTACAGCTCTTTCATCTGTACAATGGGCATCACAATGCTTAGTTTACATAGTTGTCTGTTGATTACAAAAAGCACATCCATAGTACTAAAAACAGTACAGACAAATAGTAGATGTTCACTAATAGGGTTTTTACTTTAGAAATTAAAAATTTATTTTGGACAGAGTCAGGGAAGCCAATATTTTTTAAATGTTTAAGGAAAGATGAAAAGGTAGTTTTTAGGTTTTTCTCCCTTCATATATTAATGGGGGATTAGCAAGAGGGGAGAACAAAGGCCAAATGCTAGAAATACATTAACAGAAGGTCTTAAAAATCCAGCCGAAAGACTAAGAGACCTGACATTTGAAAGCAAGTCATTGGAGAAGCCTGGAGGAAGGAATAAAGTTGACAAAAGATGCAAAAAGTAAATTGATTGGATTAATATTTTGGATTTAAAGACTGGCAAAAGGATCAAAGCATTAGGTACACAAGAGTGTATTTGTAAAAGTCAGGATACAAAACAATAAAAGCTAAGTTAGGAGATCAAAGAAAAACTGGGGGCAAAATCTAAATGATGATTGGAAAAATATTTTTCTGTTGAATTGTAGGAAGAGAAGGAAAACAAAGTGTTCAGTATCCTCCATTTTAATAATTGGTTTGAAAATAACTTTTCATGGAGGAGAAAGTTTTATTGGGGTTCTAGTATTTTCCATAATTAGAGTTGTAGTATTTCTGAAGTTAAAACATCATTTATAAAAGGCAAAATTAAATAGGACAACCTCATTGTGATTTTTGTGCCTCACAGACTTATGAATACTGCAGTTTGTGGATTATTCTGTTATAATAAAATATATTTACATTTCAAAAGAGTATATGTGGCAAGATAAGAGGAATCCAATTTTAAATTCTAAGGCAAATGTTCAAGAATACATGTATGCCTTCATAGAGTAGTTCTACTTTCTTCTACCACCATCATTTACATTTTTGAAATCACTAGCTTTGGCTGTAAATTATGTATTTTTCAGGTTGCTGCTGGAGCCACTGAGATATCAGTTTTTGGAGCTGCATCTGAATCCTTTAGCAAGAAGAACATTAACTGTTCCATTGAAGAAAGCATGGGAAAGTTTGAGGAGGTTGTTAAGTCTGCAAGGCACATGAATATTCCAGTGCGAGGGTATGTATGAAATCCCACAATTTTTTTTGTTAATGTTTATTGTTAAAGCTTACTCATAAATTATCTAGACATTCTTATATCATTTATAAAACTATACATAGAATATCATATTTCTACTTTAATCAGGGCAACTATATAGTTATATCTCATTAACATCATTTATGATTATTAGTGAGTATCTAGCTTATGGAATGTGTAATGCAATTGAAATGAGAGGAACTAGCATGTAAATCTGGTAGTATTAACTATTTTATTAACACGTTCTTATATCAGCCTACATGTACTCATAAGTTGGTATAAACTCACAACAGCTTTTGGAAGAGAATCATCTAATGTGGTTTCCAAATATTTTTTTTTTAAACATGACTTTTTCTTCAAAGAGTATTTCATGCAGAACTTCAATAGAATACAGCAGACATAAACTTAAGCCTCTGAGCTGCTCTGGGAAATTGGGCCCATCATTTTACCTATTCTTTCTGCCCTTCAATGGCTGATTTCTTTACTTCCTCTGGGTGATTCTAAAGCACCTGCAGAGTATCTTGCAGAACACTGTTTAAAAATACTTGATAAATTGCTTATGGAAGATCAATATAAATTTTTAGTTCTCTACTACTCTATTATATATGTTTTCTGTAAATTCAAGTGTATCAGATATATCAATCCTTTTCTCCTCACCTTGCCTTTTTCTCGTAGAAACTTACCAGCTGTTCATTCTAAGAGATGTCAATTACAGGACATAGAAAAGAAAAACTGATCCAAGATCCACAAACCTAACATTCTCTCTCAGGAATTTAGAAATGGAATATCAAACATGGTTTCTTTTATTGAAATACGATGTGATTTTGTCACTGAGTTGACTATTTTGGGGTTCCTAGGATGGAGCCACATGCAAATCAGTGACAAGACAGAGTGACAGAAAGCAGGAATGGAAACCAGAGGCTCCTAGCAGTGATGAGAGATATAGAGGGAGAGAAGAGAGAGAGGGAAAAATCTGCCTTGGTGATTGCCTCCTTCCAGGACCAATAGTTGCCTCAAGTATTATAACCAGGTCTATCTGCTGTGAAACCTATAATGCGTGTGTGTGTGTGTGTGTGTGTGTGTGTGTGTGTGTGTGTGTGTGTTACTTAGGGGAGAATTTGTTTCTAAGCCATTAGCTTTTTTTGTATTAATTTTATAAATATGGAGATATGATGAACACATATGTTAACAAGATAAAGTGCATAACAACTGGTAATAGAAGGTTGAAAGCTGGGGATAGATTCAATTCAAATATAAATGTTATCTCTATTTTCTTTAAAATAAAGATGAAGACCGTATCCTATTTCAATATGTGTTTGAAGTATGGAGTATAAGCTTTTCTCATTGGAAAATTAAAAGGCATATGACTGTAAGAAGGAAAGTGCTCATGAGGCTTGCTTTTCAAATAAATAGGGTTTTTTTAGTGTTGAAAGATGGTTGCAAATATAAGTTATAGGAAGTAAGTTGTTATCATCTTAGCTTTCTCTTGTAAAATGCAATAATGTAATTGAGCTAATAAAAATCTAAACCCTCTTAATACTCATTGTTTGACAAATAATATTGCCTCAGCAGAAAAATGAAAACTTCTAATTGTGCTGTGGCTTAAAAAGTTTTTCAGGCTTTGACGAACAAGAAGTGACCCACAGTAAAACCAAATGCGTAGAGTACATTGGAGACTTACTATAGAATTATACTATAGACAAATGTATGTTTTCCAGTGTGTATTTTGTACCTTTGGAGAACAACTCCTGAATTTTCTGAAACACTTTTCATTTTCAGAAATATGCCTTTCATTATTTGAATTCAGTACCTCTTTGTGTAGTTGAAAATATCTTCTTCCTTCCCACAACTTTTACAAAGTTTAAATAAGATTTTATTTTTACTGGCAATCTATATTTTAGATATCCATCACTGTAAGTCATAAGCTATTAGTACCTATTTCATGAAGGAAGCCATGCTCAACTAGTTGAAACTGCAGTAGATGCTTCAGCATGTCTTGCATGGCAACAGCTGCATCAACACATACTTGACAATCATCCAGAAAATTTATGTCATCAGTTGTCCGCTTTAAAGGCGATAAAGTAGTACACGTTTTATGAAAGCTCACTAACACTATTTAAATTTTATAAAATAGTAAACTTTCATATGGTCTAAATAGTAGCTTTTGTTAGAGTTGTGAAGGCTATTGTTAAATTCCCCCACACACCCTCTGAAACACACATACAACACATGCATGTGTACACATTTTTAACACATGGTCAGAACTTTACGTAACATCTGGGACACATTGTAAAAAGATACCATGCCAAATCAGTGACATAAAATGCAGAGTCAGCTAACTACTGGTGCATATGCATTATATGTGAATGAAAAATGAAATGTATGCACTTTGGATTTTATTTTTAGTGGGCAGTACATGTGACATTTTTAAACATCTAGGTAATTTTTATATTAACTTTCTAAATTTTAGAAAATTAAGAAGGCAAAGAAAAATAAAAGCCTGGGACAAAAGTGATTATTTTCCCTTTATCAATGGTATTTACTGGCTTGCCAGGATCCTTTTAAAATGGAAATACTTCAAGATATGAAGTAGTGCTTTAATATATAAGAAGTTCAGAATGTATTACTTTTGGTCTAAAGTGATTACCAACTTCTCTTTATTGAAGTGATATTAATCACATGCTCACTCTTTGTGAGAGTGTTAATTTAAAAATTAAATTCTCGGCCGGGTGCGGTGGCTCACGCCTGTAATCCCAGCACTTTGGGAGGCCGAGGCGGGTGGATCACGAGATCAAGAGATCGAGACCATCCTGGTCAACATAGTGAAACCCCGTCTCTACTAAAAAATACAAAAAATTAGCTGATCATGGTGGCTCATGCCTGTAATCCAGGCTACTCAGGAGGCTGAGGCAGGAGAATTGCCTGAACCCAGGAGGCGGAGGTTGCGGTGAGCCGAGATCGCGCCATTGCACTCCAGCCTGGGAAACAAGAGCGAAACTCCGCCGCAAAATAAAATAAAATAAAATAAAATAAAATAAAATAAAATAAAAATTAAATTCTCAGTAAGTTGCCATTATTAATTTCATGGTTAAAATGCTTATAAATAGAAATTATAAAATTACAAGGTCAGCAAGTTTGTATATTAAAGCATAAACCATGAAAGTTTTTTACATAATTACATCTTATACTTCTCTTATAAAATAGCCTAGAATGATTTGATTCATGACTAACCTTCTGAAAGTTTATACTGAAAGTTCAGAGAAGAGCATATTTAACATTACTCCTATGAGCCACATAAAATTATTCATTCATTGTTTTAAAAAATATAAGATTTTAAAATATGTATCTGTGAATTGTACCTGTTAATTTTTTTTTAATTTCCAGATAAAGATGTGAAATAATGGTAATGGTTGAAGGCAAATTAGTAATTCAACTAATACAGACAAGCATAGATTACTTTTAGATACAGAAAAACAAAGACAATTGTCAGATGTGATAATGTCATACTTTTGTCATTTTTTAAAATAAAATGTGCTTAATATTTAGGAGGAGGTAAGGAGTCAGATTTTCCTAGAACTGTAATGAATCTGTGTTTAGTTATTTTTTTAACTAATTCATCTCTATATAATTCTTATCCTTTAAAATGGCAATCTTCCTAGGTGCCATGAAGTCAGGGCACAATATTCTCGCTTAAAACACTGTTTTTTTTTTTTTTTTCTTTGAGAGATACTTTGTAACTAAACACATTTATTCAAAACCTTGCAACCTGCTTGCTGAGTTAGCCAGACCAGTCACAATGCATTGAGTCTGTGTTTCATGTTCTCCTCGTCTAATGTGGAATCTCAGTGTGGACTCAAATTCTGATCCTGAAGATAATACCAGTCTTGGTAAGTGAGATAATGAATCTCCTGATTTAGGGCTCCATTTTTAAGTACACTGTGACTAGTAGACAGCGTTTCTTGTGACAAATGTATCAAATCCCTTCCATTGGATGATCTACCTCTATGGAACACTTGCATTTATAGCATCATATTCTTGTAGGTGGGCAGCAAGAAGCTGCCCACAGAAATTCCTTTCCAAATTCTACTGTTAAACTAGGGCCTAGGTCTGGAAGTATGATTCCATCATCATTATGTGCCACCAAAATTTGGTACATAAAACTCTAAAATAAGACATCTGTTAAAGCTATTTTCTTTCATATATATGGTTTGTTTAATGGTTTATACATTTTTAGCTTTATATATTATTCTGGCACTGCTGTGTGCAAAAATAACACATACCAAGCAGCAGTTAATATTTGTAAGCTGGGTTTGTGCAATTGTGTCTAAATAGCCTCCATGTAGACATTTTAAGGTAAGAATGTGTTTCATCATTTCTCATATAATTAGCATTAATATCTTTTCATTATTAAATATTCATTTGCTAGATTATGCCTTGCCATACCTGGGCAAGAAGTAGATTTGTAATTTACACAAGTAATTTCAAGAAACTTAATGGTGTCCCTAGGTGTGAAATTAATTCAGCACAGATTGTGGTTGAATGGTAAATGTTCATAGTCCATACAGTCACTTACAATAATTTAAAATTATTTTTAACGTGCTTTTTTTCTTTTATTTTATATGATGTCAGTGTGAAACAAGTATGTAACAAAGTAAATTTAATAAGTATGAAAAGAGAGTTGTACATCATATGAAATAGAAAAGTGAACATTTACAAGCTTTTATCATGAGATTAACTTTACTACAAATTCTTCAAAAGCTTTTGCAAATTTACTTTTATTTAGAAACAACAGAATAAAACCTAGGCAATACCATTTAGGACAAAGGCATGGGCAAGGACTTCATGACTAAACCACCAAAAGCAATGGCCACAAAAGCGAAAATAGACAAATAGGATCAAATTAAACTAGAGAGCTTCTGCACAGCAAAAGGAACTATCATTAGAGTGAACAGGCAACCTACAGAATGGGACAAAATGTTTGTAATCTACCCATCTGACAAAGGACTAATATCTAGAATCTACAAAAACCTTAAATTTACAAGAAAAAAAAAAACTCCATCAAAAAGTGGGCAAAAGATCTACCTCTCACTTCTCAAAAGGAGACATTTATGCAGCCAACAAACAAATAAAAAAAGCTCATCATCACTGGTCATTAGAGAAATGCAAATCAAAACCACAAGAAGATGCCATCTCATACCAGTTAGAATGGTGATCATTAGAAAGTCAGGAGACAACAGATACTGAAGAGAATGTGGAGAAATAGGAATGCTTTTACATTGTTGGTGGGAGTGTAAGTTAGTTCAACCATTGTGGAAGACAGTATCGCGATTCCTCAAGGATCTAGAACCAGAAATACCATTTGACCCAGCAATCCCATTACTTGATATATACCCAAAGGATTATAAATCATTCTATTACAGACACACGCACACCTATGTTTATTGAGGCACTGTTCACAATAGCAAAGACTTAGAACCAACCCAAATGCCCATCAAAGATAGACTGGATGAAGAAAATGTGGCACATATACACCATGGAATATTATGCAGCCATAAAAAAATGATGAGTTCATGTCCTTTGCAGGGACACAGATAAAGCTGGAAACAATCATTCTCAGCAAACTGATACAAGAACAGAAAACCAAATACTGCATGTTTTCACTTATAAGTGGGAGTTGAAAAATGAGAACACATGGATACAGGGAGGGGAACAGCACACACTAGGGCCTGTCAGGAAGAGGGGAGCTAGGGGTGGGATAGCATTAGGAGAAATACCTAATGTAGATCATGGAGTGATGGATGCAGCAAACCACCATGGCAAGTGTATAACTATTTAACAAACCTGCATATACCCCAGAATTTAAAGTATAATAAAATTTAAAAAATAAAAAAAAAAACATCATTCATATGAAATTAGAACACAAAGAATATCTGGGAGAAACACTGTGAATGAAGATCAGAAATACTAAGCATTAGGTACATTCATATTTAATTGTATTCAGCTTTTTTGACATAATTCAATAAAAAACAGATTTAATCTTAGGCATTCTTCAATTAATTCAAAATTGAATCAAAAATTTATTTTTAAAAAATGTAGTTAGGGATTGAAATGAGCCAAGCGCAGTGCTTTACCTTGCAAATATCTAATCAGATTTTCCCAAAGGATTACTCAAATATGTTGAGTAGGATTACATTAAAATTAAGACAGTGGTGGAGATAGAGGTAAGGAGAGAATTCATGGTTCAAAAATTTGTGGACAACTGAATTAAACAAAGTTATCCTTGTTAACCAGGCCCTCCAAATATAGGACTTCTTTAAACTAGGGCTAGAAGATGGCCGTGTTAGACTGAGCTTCTCAAATTTACTGATGTTTAGAATCCGCTTTTCACCAGTCATTTCATGTGGCCAGTCCTTCGAAGTTCTCACTTCTAGACTCATCAATCAACCGTACAGACAACCTGGAAGTTAAACATGTTGAGTGGGTAGGCCAAAAAAAAGTGGCAATTAAAGTGTTAGCACCAGATCAAAAAGGCAAGATTAGTTTGGTTTCTAGCAGCTGAATTTAACATTGATACTTTGTTTTTTTTAATTATTGTTTTCAAAAGCAGACATGCCATTGAAGTATATAAAATATAATATGGGAGCTATGAAATAAAATGCCTTTCTTCTTGAACAGAAGAGAACAAACTACACAGTTACGTAAGTTTCGGGTCTCTGAGATTTAAGTGGATCATTAAAAATTTGAGAGCTTGGCTAGTTAGAGACAGAGTCAAAAGCCAGGAAATACACAACTCTGAGAAAAGTCCCTTGAACTACAAATTGGTTTAATTTGGTGAATAAAATAATATTTTATACATAATCATGCTATTTATAAACAGAGACTGTTTTACAAATTTTTTCTGAAGAGCAAACAAAATAAATCATCATAAAATGGAACCTGAAACATTACCTGAAGTGTCTGGCCCAGATCATTGGGAATATACTCAGATGTTGAATTGCGTTTAGTTTGAGGGCTCAGGGAGCAGGGAGTCTGCCAAGCAGGTCCCAGTTGAATTGTCCCAAAGGATACTTAGAGTAGTCCCCTGTCCACAGGAGATGTATTCCAAGACCCCAAGTGGATGCCTGAAACTTTGGATATTATTATACCAAACCCTATATATACTGTTTTTTTTTTCCTTTACATACATGTGTATAATAAAGTTTAATCTGCAGATGTAGCCTCTCCAGTAATTTTTGTATGTTTGAGTCCAAACCTATTTCTGAATCCGTGTAAATATCCTCTACCTGTAGTAATGGCTTAGAGTCATCAGTTTCAGGAGATGCCTTGCTGAATTCTTACAGGCTTAGTGCTTTCTGGTACAACACACGATCCTCAGTCAGAACTTGTTTTCTATTAATTTCTTCCACACACAAATTTAATGGCTTTCCCATCTTAATTAAGAACTTATCACATACTGTCGCTGTAATTTTTGCACTTTGAGGTACAACAGCAAAACCAGCATGAATTTATTTTTTCCTTCTTCACAATTCTATTGATAAGAGTTTTATAATCTTACCATAGATGTTAGCAACCTCTAGTACAATATTTTTTTTCTTTTTTTTTTAAGTTGATAACTTTCCCCATTTTACTTAAAGTAAGTATTTTACAGCTTCTTTTTGGCATATCCAAATTGCCAATATCACTACTTTTGGGCTTTGGGCCCATTATTAAGTAAAACCAGTGTTTCTTAAACACAGGTACTGAGATACAGTCGATCTCATAACTGAGAGAATCATTAAGTGACTAATGGGCTGGATGCATCTATATGCTGGTCAAAGGGAAGATTCACATCTCAAATGGTATGATATGAGATTTCATCATGCTATTCAGAGTGGCCCACAGTTTTAAATTTATAAATTGTTTATTCTGGAATTTTCCATTTCCTATTTTCAGACCACGGTTGACTGCACATAACTGAGACTGCAGAAAGTGAAACCTCATATAAAGGAAGGCTACTATACCAGTATGGGACTCCAACACTTTTCCACATGGCTATGGGTGGGGCTGAGGCCATATAATTAAGGATCCATCATTTTAAGAGGTAAAACCACAAAGAATAAAATGAGGTAGTTTATCAACTAAAGAGGTAAAATACAAATAGACAGCAAAAAGCTATAGAAAGTTTCAAAAGGTATGACAGAAAATAAGATCAAGGTACAGATAATGTAAAAATCAGCCTGAACCAGTCTCCATGTGTGGCTTCCCAGGGTCTGAACTTGTATTTATTGTGGGAATCTGAGCTTGACACAAAGAAACTTTCTCTTTGTAAACAGCTAATTTGATGTAGTAGAAAGACCCAGCCTTCAAGTTGGACCGACAGTTTGATTTTAAAGCCTAGTTCCGTAGTTTACTCTATTTGTATTCTGCAAACTATTTAATTTACCTGAGGCTCAGTTTTGCCATTGGTAAAATGGATTTATTGGGCAGTTTACAAAATTTTAAGCAAACCTCTAGCTCCACATATGTTTAAATATTTTATGGAGCAACTTTTCCAAGGATCAACTGCTGAAGGAGGTTATGCCATTTTCTTTCAAAGAAAACCCTAAAATATTAAATACAAATTTACTTTTTAATTTCATCAGGAACTAAGTAGATTAATTAATTAACCTCACAGGCATATACAGCTTTAGGAACAGAAGTATGTATAAAGTACATGAACGTTTTTTCTAAACTTTGCACATATTTATAGAGAGATCACAGTTTATATAGAAGACATTTTAAATACATGGTATTTTAATATTAGGCTTAGGAGAAATAAAATCAGTCAAGTATTCTAGAGCAAAAACTGAATCTTAGCAGAATTCCCCCTTGAGGCTAAGAAATAGTCTTTAATTTGTATGTTATCCACAGTGGTAAATGTATTACAGACTCTCAAAATGTATTGTTCATTCACTTAATAATAATGGCATGTTATTTTGTGTTGCTTATGGGATGGTGTATTCTGCATGAATGTAGTGAAGTAGCTCCTATGCTTATATACCTTAATTCCCCTTATTTGCGATTACATGTAATTTCATCACTCCTGGCATTGTCCTCTTCTGAGGATAAGCAATAATTGACTCCACTCCAAATGTTTGTGACATTTATGCATGGCTTTTATTTATACTTTTTGTTTGAATTTTTGCCAGGATTATTGGAGGAATATGGGATAATAGTGAGAAGGGGGGCCTGGATAAGGCCTAACTGTAAATTCTTTTTCATGATTTAGTTATTCTAGGTAAGATTATTAAAGACTGAAACGTCTAAAGTCTTGTTTATCATATTTTTATGCACCATTAAAAATGACCTCAACAAGCACAAATGCAAGTAAAACAATACATGTTCACTTCCACAGGATTTATTGTAATGCTGTGTTTTTGTTAATTTTAGTCAGATTAGTTTCAATATGGCTGATGATTATTATGTCATCTGAATAATGTTTAAAAAATCAGCTCCAAGTTCTGGTCTCTCAAATATGTGCTATTATTTCTGGCTACAGGATTGAGAACATAAATATCCCTTACCTATTTGTTTACTGTGAAAATTAGGAATGTCTTAGACAAGGATTCAGAAGGTAAAAATTACATTTTAACTAACATATTTTTGTATTTATTCATATAAGAAATAGCAATTAAGTACAGTAGACCCTCAATATCCATGGGTTCTGCACCTAGGGATTCAGCCAACTATGAATCAAAAATATTTTAAAAACATTTAAGGCTGGGTGCGGTGGCTCACGCCTGTAATCCCAGCACTTTGGGAGGTCGAGGAGGGCGGATCACAAGGTCAGGAGTTTGAGACCAGCCTGACCAACATGGTGAAACCCTGTCTCTACTCAAGATACAAAAAAAATTAGCTGGGCCTGGTGGCGGGTGCCTGTAATCCCAGCTACTCAGGAGGCTGAGGCAGGAGAATCACCTGAACCTGGGAGATAAAGGTTGCAGTGAGCCAGGATCACGCCACTGCACTCCAGCCTGGGCAACAGAGCAAGACTCTGCCTCAAAAAAAAGAAAGAAAAGAAAAACATTTAAAATACAAATAAAAATACATTATAGCAACTATTTACATAGTATTTACATTGCATTAGGTATTACAAGTAATTCAGAGACGATTCAAAGTCTGTAGGAAGAATCCTCCCTAAATACTGAGGGATGACTGTATTTGTTTTAAACAGTGATTGTCTTGTGATACCATGTGGGCCATGAAAATGAAAATTCAGCATAATTTCAAAGAGTTTTTAGCAGATTGAGAAAATAAATTATGTACAAAAATAATGATTGTACTGCCCAAACCAGCAAATACATTAAGAGAGAGAACGATACATACTATTAAAGTTTAAAGTTAACTCTAATCTCTGGAGTGATTTAGAGAAACTTCATAAAGAAGGTACCAGTACAATGAAGTCATTAAAAATATATGAGTGTGTGAAAACATAATAAAAGTAATAATTTTTTTTCAGGCAGGGCATGGAATCTACAAAGAGCAAAGACAGAGTGAAGTGAAATCTCAGGAAATGTTTGGGTAATAGAAAGAAGTTTACTTTTATTGAAATAAAGTTTTTTGTGTGTGGGTGTATAGTAAAAGAAAGGTGGAAAGTTAGATTGGGGTTTCACAGATTGCTAAACTTGAATACCAGTTTATTCAGTAGAAAACAGCAAGCCATTAAAGATTTTTGAAGTGGAAAATATGCAATTTAATCCATGCCCTGCGAATATAATTTTAACACTAGAAATTGAAGTAAAATCGAGACACGGGACTAGAAATAAGGAGAGCACTTAGGAGAGGGATACTGGGAATGGTTCTGTACATTCAAGCTGCTGCTGGCAGAGGCTGAATGCCACAGAGGCTGGAGGGGAAGAATCAGCTAACTTTTAGTTATTGAGTAAGTTTGCAAAGGTGACTATCAAGTGACATAGCAGGACTGACCCTCAGAATAACGATGTCATTTTTAAAAATGGCAAATGGAGGGAAAACAGATTTATGTAAGAGAAATAGGAATGGTGACCATTTCAGACATGTTTAACTACATATGCTATGTGAATACATCAAGCTTGTAATATGCATGAGGAACTCTGGGGTTGATCCTGGGGTAACTGACATAACGGTGAACGAGGGGGATTATGGAGGACTTAGCTGACACAAAGACCCCCTTTGCCATTCTCATTACAGAAACACAAATTTTATAACTTTTAAAACATATCACCTAGCTCAGAAAATTAAAAAAAAAAAAGTCTCGGGTTTCATCAATGCAGATGTAGCAGTCATGTATGTCGATACCACAGAAGCATATGGAGGTATCTATCCAAGAAAGAGTACCTAGTGGTGTGGTAATGGGATTTTAAGGTCTACATGGGAAAAATTAGATGTTCTGCGAAGGTATGAATTTGGAACTATTTCTTGGAGTCTGGCAGTACCACCTTTCCCATGCAAAGTCAACGGAACCCATGCCAGCTATTTCTATGGGTTGTAGATTTATGACACATAAGAATTGTGGAAACTCAAACTAAGAAATTAGGGTTGAAATTTGTTCAAAAACTGATAAATTCCATGGTGTAAGGGCAGAAAGCAATCAGATTCCTTTGATAGGATCATTAAAATAACTCAAGATGCTCAAAGAATTCCTACAGAAACTAAAATTACCATGAAATGGCACTTGCAATAACAGCTATAAAGCACATGAGAAAACAAACTAACATAAGACAAATGAAATAAACACAGGAAACAGCAGAAAGAAACTTTATCAGAACAGAAGGCAGCAGAACAATCTGAAAAAGAGATTGTAAGTTAACCATATAAAACGTTTATAGAGGCAAAGGAAGAGCGTTAAGAACAGATCTTTACAGAACACGAAATTAGTATTTAACAAAATATTATCTATAAATGGAAACATATTCATTAAAATACAAAAGTGAATTAATTAATTGAACAGTAGATTATATGCAGTTTAGCTTACAATTAAGATTTGAGAAAATTGTAAGAATGAAGCCCAGACAATAAATTAACAGAAATTGTAAAAATGAGGTTAGTAGAAAATGCCTAGAGGAATTTCCATATGGAGAAATCAGAGAAAATAGATATGAGAAATATGTTCAAAAGGTAGCACCTTGAGAGTTTTCTAGAAATTAGGAAAAGCATTAATGTTAATATTGAATAAGTACAGCAAATCCTGAGATAGCTAATAGCAAAATGCAGGTAAGATAGAAACACATAATCCTAGAAACAGTAGAGAAAAATAGATTACCATAAATTTAGCTTGAAAGAAAAATTCTTATCAGCAATAACTGAGACCAGATAGAGTGAAATAATACATTCAAAGTGCCAAGATAACTGTCAACATAGAATTCTATACCTAGTCAAACTATAGTTCAAGAATGAAAATGAAATAAAACTGTTTATTGACAAAACAGTCTACAACATCTACCATTCAGGCTCTTGCTGAAATAACTACCATTGAGTTAAGTCAAAAACATTGAATCAGAATTAAGGGTAAGATGAAAAAATAAATAAATAAATGGAGAAACTGGAGTTTGCAGCTTCAGAAAAGCAGAAATTATTTGGAACGGGTCTGGGTAAAACTTCACCACCAGGCAATCAAGGTTGAACAAATATGTTATGGGACAGTAGTGAGGAAATTCTTGAGATTAGTTAGATACTGTCAGGTCAATGTACTATAGCTTTTTACACAGGGAATCAGTAGAACAATCCAGGTGAGGCAGTATTGCTAATGGTTGGGTAATTTTTCAATGTTGGCGGCATAATAGAACTTGAAAAAATTATAGAAAACAATATATTGGTGGTTGGATTTCATTCCCTAGGTTTCTGGTTTAATTGTTTTGGAACATATCCTAAGCATCAGTTTTTGTCTTTATTAAAGCACCAAGGTGATCCTGTGAAGCAAAGGTTGAGAACCATGGTAATAGATTGTTAGAGAAGAGCAGAAGTCCAGAAGCCAGCTTTGGCCACTTGTCAGAGAAGATAATTCAGTTTATATTCATGATGGTGGAGGCCTTTTCACACTCAGGAAAAGTGGCTGAACTTTTTTAGAAAGGGTTGACAAGCTTACTGTACAGGCCCAGACAATAACATTTTAGGTGTTGTGGGTTAGATGATTTCTGTTGCAACAACTCAACTCCTTCTGTAGTATAAAAGCAGCCATCGATAAGTATGCAAACAGATGAGCATGGCTGTATTCTAATAGAATTTTATTTATAAAAGAGTGATAGGCAGGATTTGGCCTCTGGGCCTTCGTGTACCAATTTCTGCTTTAGAATGTTAAAGTATACAGTTAAGGGAACATAGCTGAGAACCATCAAATTAGCTATGAAGAAAGTAGCCCCATGTGTGACAATATCAAAACAATGTCCTCTCACAAGATAGAGAAGAGCACATGAACATGAAATGCAACAGAGTGTGAAGATCTCAGAAACATAGGCACAGAAATGTCCAGGAGGGAAAATTTGAATAGAAACAAAATTGCTCACATAGAAGGTTAAGATTCTGTCAATGAAGTGTTAGCTGTGGACAAATAATAATTGGAAAATGCAGGAGATGTTTTGTTTTGGATTTATGTTTATTTTGTTTTTCACATTTAGAAGGAGAACATGTAAATGAATAGCTTGGATTTTCTATTTATTCACATCTAGATGTGTTGGGTTTAAAAATCAATGTATTTATATTTTAGCATGTTATTATAATCATGACATTTGTATTAAAACTTTTCCTCCTTTTCCATCCTTAGCCACCTTCTCCAGTGTTATGTTCATATAAGAACATTTTATTTTCACACATCTTGATTAAATGTACAGATAACCTAAAGTATAAACTTAGATTATGGTGATTGGAATAGCAGAAGGATGAGCTTCCTGTCTGGCATAACTTTCAAATTTTACTTGAATTTGTCCTTCTTTATCCTTTCCTATCCCTCATAACTGCTTGAGTGACTTACATAACTGCTTATTTAATACTAAAACATATTGTCAATTGACAGTTTAACACTTCCATAATTTCTATAACCTAATCTGGTTACATCTTAGACTCAATGGCTATGTACCGAATCATCGAATATGTTTTATTTTTCTACTCCAAAGACTGTTAAGAAATTCATAGTGCATCTTCCAATCAATAGCATATTAGAGTTAAGGAAATATATTGTCTTGTGTTTTTGCCTTTATTTTTTTTCTCTGTCATCTACTTCCAGCGCCTCCACAGAGTTATATTTCTGAGAAACAAATCTGATATTACCACTACCTTACCTAATAATTTTCACTGCCTAAAGTGATTTTGAGTGATCTCAAAGTCCAGACTCCTTTGAATGGCATTCAGAGGTTTCGCTTTCTAAAGGCTTTCATATTGTGGCCCCACATATTCGATCTTCAGCCTCATTTCCCACCATCCCTCTCACTTTTTTGCCGCTTGCTTCATTCACTCCTAAATATGAGACTCATTATGCATTATTTCAATATAAGAATTGTAAACGTCTCTAAAGTAAGTTTAATAAAATGGGATCGATGTTGAGTAAAAAACAGCTAAAGAAGACTTTTCCTGAAGCTTAAATATTCAAGATTGAAATAGATCTTTGTCTTTGCAGGAAAGGCTTGATTTTTTATATTAGAATGAGTTACCAAAGAAACTTAGAAAATATCTTTATTCTGAGCCTTCTGTACACACTAGTCACTCTTCTGTTTGGAATGATTTAGGTAAACCCGTGTGTGTGTGTGTGTGTGTGTGTGTGTGTGTGTGTGTGTGTGTGTGTGAGAGAGAGAGAGAGAGAGAGAGAGAGAGAGAGGAACTCTGAGGCTATGCCCAGTTTTAAGACTTTTAGATGATTAATGACTATATCTAAATAAGGCCAAAATATCCAGATGAGAGTAAAGAGAAAAGTTCAGTTAGTCTTCTACGTGATCTCCCTCTATGTCTGCAAAGACCTGGATATTTAGCAGTTGAGTGTATGTAATTGTTTAAATAAAACCATGTATTTCACTGCTATTTTCCACTTTGAATGTTAATATGGTGCTATAGTATGAGTAACTTCACCAGATAATTACGTATAATTTATCTCCATCTCCATCAAAAACATGTATCAAATTGTAATTATTTTAGAAAGATAAAAATGTGAGTTGATTGAAAATGCCCGAAACTTTATTTGGTTTGGTCTAAGTATAAAATAATAATGAAGTAATAGTGGAAAATAAATTTACTTGATGCAGTTTTGGCTAATTCTTAATTTTTATAAAATGGAAATGGCTTATTTACCACATGCATATTTATAAGGCTCTACTTTTAATTTAGGTATGTGTCTTGTGCCCTGGGCTGTCCATATGAAGGAAGCATTACACCACAAAAAGTGACAGAAGTAAGCTACATCTCCAGCTTTTGTGGTTTATGGTAACATGATATGTATTATTTTTAAAAGTGGGCCATTGCTCTTACTGTTTATTGGATCTACATAACATGAACCCATAGATTAAGATAGGAACCCTGAAGACATGTTTGATCACTTAACTAACAGTTTCATTTTAACACTGAAGTCCTGTACATTGACTATAACTTTTCAAAGTTAAGGGACAGTTGAGTCCTATAATTTGGCTGCTCAAAGGTGGAAGGAATAAAAATATGTTTTGTTTTTCTATGGCTGTAATGTAGTGAGTGGGCTTTTCAATCTCCATCAGAACATCCGGGCAGTTTGTGTAGAAACACTTAAACTTGCCTTGGTTGCCTAGGTAGCATTCCTCTTTTTCTCCTGCATACGTTGGCCCATTATATCAGAGTAGATACACTACTTTTGTGTTTTTGTTCTTTCACGATTCTGCAGATGTTGCTGTGATTAAGTTGCTGCTATTCCAGAACGATTTTACAGCAACAGATTATAGTCATTAAGGCCCTGATTATTAATGTTTATTTTCTTCCTGTCCTTTATTATTAATTTATATCAATGAATATATGTACTGTCTTTGAGATTATATTAGACTGCCTCAGAAATTTATCTGTATATAAAGTATATTAATATACACCTGTTGTTAAAGTTGTTAGTTATGACAAATTTAATAACAATGTCACCAAAGCAGTGAAGACTGCCTTATAAGAAAATCCAAATTTAGGCAGGATATAAACTTTCAGTTTAGCTAAAGCCATTGCTCTTTTGTGTACTCATTTGTACTTACTGCAGATTTTTCCAATGAAATATATCCTTTTATCTATTACTTACACAAGACCCTTGCACACAGAGGCACATATACTATGAAATAACAAAATTCAGCTTTTATAGTTTTTCACTTGCATATAAGGCCCTGTCGTTAATTTACCTTCACAATTGTATTTGTTTTTAAAGAATACCTCCAAAGGGTATAACTTCAGGCTGGCCCACAAAACCTGATCCACCTCTGCTTAGCGGCAGACTTACTTTCTTACTTTCACTGTGTACCACATAGGAATGAACCACACACCCCTTGGCTGAGGATCACTTGTTTCTGTACCCGAATGCCTAAGGTGTTACCGCAGTCATGTAACAGGCAGATAGGAAAAATTCAGGACCAGAAACCTTAAAGGAGCCTTTTGTGTCACCCTAATACATTTTGTGCTCAACTAACTCTCTTCCCTCTGAAATTACTACTTCAAATTGTGATTACTCTGTCTAAGCCTCTGGTCCTTCCTCTCATTGCCTCCCTCCTCAGTTTTTGCTTATTACACTCCCCTTTATATTTAGCTTTTTCCCTACCTGGAATGTTCTTTGCATTTTATATGTCAGCTGCCTGGAACCCATTAACATTTGCATTTAATATTCTTCCTGGAACATTCTTCTCAGATCCTTCCTTCTCACCCTCTTCAATAAGTCAGTAAGCACTTTATAATAAAGCCTACTTAAATTCAAGTTGTCTATACACATAGAAAGGAACAAACAGTATCAGCCTTTTCAAAAATATACCAAAAAAGTAAAGAGCATCAACATAATGAAGAATTTATATCAACTAATGGGCAAAACAGCCAGCTAACATCAAATGGCAGTATTAAACTCACATATATTATTATTAATCCTAAATTTTCCCCCAATCAAAAGACACAGCCAAAACCCATCAGTATGCTGCATCTAAATCCATCTCACATGCAAGGATACACAAAGACTCAAAACAAAGGGATGGAGAAAGATTTACCAACCAAATGGAGAGCAAAAATAAATAAATAAATAAAAAGCAGGAGTTGCAATTCTTGCCTCTGATAAAATAGACTTTAAAGCAACAAAGATCAAAAGAGGCAAAGAAGGACATTACATAATAGTAAAAGGATCAATCCAACAAGAAGAGCTAATGATCCTAAATATATACACACCCAATACAGGAATACCCAGTTACATAAGACTTATAAAGAGACTTAGACTCCCACACAATAATAGTGGGAGACTTCAACATCAATATTAGACAGATCAACAAGACAGAAAATTAACAAGGATATCCAGGACTTGAACTCAGATCCAGAACAAGTAAACTGAATAAACATTTATAGAATTCTCCACTTTAAATACACAAAATATACACTCTTATCAGTACCGCATCACACCTTCTTACAGGTTTAAATGAAATATCGTTGCCTGCTTGTTTGTTATTTTCTTCCCTCATTTTTTCCTGTCTCCATTATTAAGCACAATTGTTGGCATAAAAGAGGTTTTCAATACCCATTTTTAGACTGCATTCTAGCCTGGGCAATAAAGCAGCACTCCCGTTCTCTCTCCCTCTTCCTCTTCCTCTTCCTTCCTCTCCTTCATTCTTTTTTTTT